>NW_027256890.1:18293707-18823262 GCF_029215685.1 Pituophis catenifer annectens
TATTCAAACAAACGAAAACAGAGGATGCAAATGTTTGGAATGAATTCGTACCGTGTTTCCCCGAAAATAAGACCCTGTCTTATATTTTTTTGAACCCTGAAATAAGCGCTTGGCCTTATTGCCATGCTCTCAAAAGCCCGATTGGGCTTATTAACAGGGGATGCCTTATTTGGGGGGAAACAGGATAGGGTTGATTTGTTTGAGGAGGCGGTCGATGGTGGAGGCACATTTCATTTTTTTTTAAAAAAAAAAAATTAAAAATGAGTTGGGATAATGATGGAGCTGAAAAGTTGGAACTGAGCCAAAACTTATTTATTTTATTTTTTAAAAATTTTCCTCTGGGTGTCCGGGCTTGCAAAATTGTATTTTTGCCTTCATCCAAGAAACAATCAGATGAAAAGATATATATATATACAGAGAGAGAGGCGCTGCCAAAAAGTCATATAAAATTAATAACGTTTTGAAGAGACATTGTGCGCAGTCTCTTCCTCTGCCTTATGGAGATAGGCCTCGCTTAATGACTGCCATGGGGACCAAAAAAGCAGTTGCTAAGTGAAACTGCAACTGCGCTAATATTCTAGTTTTCCTTATCCTTGGCTTTACAGATCTGGGAAGGTTCTCGACGTGAGGATTGCCCCCAAAGTTACTTTTTTATAACTGCCAGCAGTCACTAAACAAGGCAGTCCCTAAATGAGGACTAGCTATAATTTTAGCAGCTCTGAGATTCTCAAGGATACTCTTTCTGTGATCCAGTGAGAATAAGTCAGGACGGCATGGCAACGGTTACTCACCCGTGGCCAACCAAGGCCAGAAACAAAGAGATGTGTAGTCCATCAATGTTGATTGATTGATGGATGGATGGATGGATTAGCAAGACTTTGAAGCCACATCTGTTGCCAGATACAAACATCTGGAAATCCAGAAGTCCCAATAAGATTTTTTTTTTAAAAGTAAAGAATCCAGATTCCTATCCCAGATTTGATCTCACGAGAGGGATCCATGGCTTCGATTCAAATTTTCTCCATCTTTCCTTTCTTCTCTTTGTTCTTGTTAACCTGTGGAACCCGTCTCATGGAATATATGATCAAAAGGCTGGTTTTGGCACAGCCATATATTTAAACTGGGTGCGCACAGCCACAAGAAATGAGGTTGAGCAGGAGTTGTGGAGTTTTTGAGTCAGTAAGTACCCTGGGGGAAAGCTGACCATAATACAATGGTGGTTTTTTTTTTTTATATATATATTAAAGGTGACTTCCTTCGAAAGGGTACGGATTTTGCTCCTGCTCTGGAACACATGGATCATGGAATTCGGGGTAACTCCTTGCAGTTTTCTCGCCGGTAAGTTGGGGGGACAGGGAAAAAAAGGGGAAGAGAGCTATATTGGAAAGGGAGACCTCTGAATTTTCTTCCAACTTGGCCTGTTGATCGTTAACAATAATTAATTCTTTCATTCACTCATTCATTTCAATTCATTCATTCATTCATTCATTCATTCATTCATTCATTCATTCATCTTTGCTCTTCCTCCACATTTTTAGGGATGGATTTTTAAGATTTGTAACCTGCTTTGTAGGTGACACAGCGGACTGGACAAAGGGAAGACATAGGAAAGAATTAATATCCTAATCACAAGTATTATTTAAAAATATGGCTGGAATACTACAAAAGCTACAAACCATTTTTTTTAAAACAACAACAACAACAGGATACTTAAGTAGAGTTTAAGTATTAAGTAGAGTGAGGCATTATCTAACCTTAATCCTAACCCTTTGTCCAGTCCGTGGTGTCACCTGCAAAGCATGTTGCAAATCTTTAAAATCCATCCTTAAAAATGTGCAGAACAAAGATGAATGAATGCATGGATGAATGAATGAATGAATGAATGAATGAATGAATGAATGAATGGTTATTGCTGATATATTGAATGACTCAATGAAATCAAGGGGCTGAATGTGAATGAATGAATGAAAGAAAGAAAGAATGGATGAATGAATGAAAGAATGGATGAATGGTTATTGCTGATGTATTGAATGGATCAATGAAACCAGGAGGTTGAAAGTGAATGAATGAATGCATGGATGAATGAAAGAAAGAAAGAAAGAAGGAGAGAGAGAAAGAAAGAAAGAAAGAAAGAAAGAAAGAAAGAAAGAAAGAAAGAAAGAAAGAAAGGTTATTGCTGATGTATTGAATGACTCAATGAAATCAAGGGGCTGAAAGTGAATGAATGAATGAATGAATGAAAGAATGAATGAATGAAAGAATAAATGAATGGATGAATGGTTATTGCTGATGTATTGAATGGATCAATGAAACCAAGGGGCTGAAAATGAATGAATGAAAGAAATAATGAATGAATGAAAGAATAGATGAATGGATGAATAGTTATTGCTGATGTATTGAATGGATCAATGGAACCAAGGGGCTGAAAGTGAAGGAATGAATGAAAGGATGAACAGGTGGATGGATAGATGGATGAATGAAAGAAGGAATGAAAGAAGGAAAGAATGAATGAATAGTTATTGCTGATGTATTGAATGAATCAATGAAGCCAGGGGGGCTGAAAGTCTAGGCATAAGCAGTTCCTCTTTTCTTCCTATAGGTATCGCTACGCCCGAGAAAAGATGCCCTATTATGCCTATCATTGTAAGCCGATAGGTCCCCCGTTGCCAATGTTCGTTAAAAAAAGACTTCCGAGATATGGATCCCAATATATCCCACTCTACGGGACAAAGTTGATTTCCTCCAGAAACATCCCACTCTACAGACGTGGGATATGGGTGACGCCGTACTTGCCAGCCCGCGTAGCTGGGTATCAACCCCGGACCATCCCTGCGGAGTTCGACGCGTGCCCGAGCAAGTTCTCCAAACCGAGAACAACCAGAAATCCGGTGAGGCCATATGTAGAGGACTTTCAACACCAAATTCAGAGTACAGCCGGATACGACGGCACGACAAAAGGCCCACACGGCCCCATCCACAAAGGTTCGTTGCCTTGTATGATTCCTGAGCGTGTCCCTCGGATGACCAAAGGTCCAGTGCTCTATTCCTCCAGAGATCTTCACCCGGGCTTAACCCAGGTCCCACGGGTCTCCAGACGACCGACCTTCTACGCATCTGAGGATCCTTTGCTTTGCTCGAGTAAGGAAGAACTATCTCAGAGGACCAAAAGACCCACACAGTATCCCTCAAAGCTCACTCAAGGAAACCGAGTCAGAGATTCAGCTCCCCCCATGATCAATGACCCGCCGCAACCTGAGGCCAAGCTCTCCTCCCAACCAAAGGCCATGAAAGGTTCACGGGTCATCGCCACGAAGGTCCCACGGGCCAACTTCCTGACGCTTTCGCATTCGTTCATCAAGAGAGGGGCCCGTTCTTTTCTCACGAAAACCTCCCAAGCTCATTTCTTCAAGGGCTCGCGGGCTTCCCTGGTCAAACCTTCTCGGGCCTCCTTGGTCAAGGGATCTCAGCCCAGCCTTGCCCATACGGCCATCTTCCCAGCCCCCAAAAACCTGTCCAAAACGGTGAAAATTTCAAACACCGGGAAGAAATATTGCTCGGCGATTAACTGGCCTTTTTGAACGCCAGAGGTGTAGCTCAACCCGTTTTTTTTTTAAAAAAAAAGAGCAGAGAGGATTTTCTCTCTGCAAAGAAACATTTGACATTCCCCAAAAATCTCAATATACAAAACTGGAAGACAGTCCTCTTTTGATATGTGCACTTCCCAGAATTTTGTGACACGGTTTGTTCATCGCACAGAGTGTTATATTGGGTGTGCAAATCTCCGGTGTACATGAGCGGGGAAAAAAATAAGAGAATCTCTCCAAACCAACGTCGGTGACAGAAAACTGCCAATTAAATGAACTCGCCTTTCCATGCTGTTTGCATGCAAATCTCCGCTGAGGTTTATTTTGCGAGTCAAATTCCATTCCTACGTATTTTCAATTTATACATTTATTCAGCAGAGGCCGTTAGGGTTTACCTGCGATTCCTGTGCGAGTGTGTAGAAAAATGTAAGATTGAGGGAATTGAAAGTAGCCCAGTTCCAACAGAGTTGGAAAAGTTTCAAAGCTTTTCGTTGAATACAGGAGCAATTGTCTAAAACTTATGAAGGAAAAGAAAAATCGGAAAAGGAGAGAAGATATCTAATTCGTTCTTGTTTCTTCTTCTTCTTCTTCTTCTTCTTCTTCTTCTTCTTCTTCTTCTTCTTCTTCTTCTTCTTCTTCTTCTTCTTCTCCTCCTCCTCCTCCTCCTCCTCCTCCTCCTCCTCCTCCTCCTCCTCCTCCTCCTCCTTCTCTTTAAACATATCTTTATTTCCCCATCTAAGTCCATACCTTTAAATATGGCAATGATTTATGATTTTTTTTTACAAATAAAAACATTTGAGAAAACCGTGGCTATAAAACTTGTGTAGTTTGTCCTGTTCAGCATAAACGTATAATTTATACACCCTATTTTCCCCCTATTTCAACAACCACAACAACTAGTAATTCTGGACAGATATCTATAACCTATTCATGCTATTTCCTTAACAAAGGGGAAAAAAAACCCCAGGTAGAAATTCCAAATTTGAATTAAACTTGTAATTACTACTATTGAAAATGGACCGCTATTTTGTCCTGTTGATCCATGAACCATCTGATCTAAGGAGTTTGTTAACTGGATCAGGAGAATAGATACTGTTGTGGCCCGCAGAAGACTCGGGCAATGAGGAGGTTGGGGAGGAACTTGGGCCAGTCGTGGAATCTGGGGAAGGTACTGATGGATGCTCTGCGTCGGACGCAGAGATGGAGGTGGGGCCATTTGACATTTCCCAGCCACCGGAGAGGCAGCTGCCTTTGGAGGCTGATGAGTGAGGAGGAGGAAGAACAGCTGGGGCCTGTTCCAGATGCACGTATGCGCAGAGCAGTTAGGAGAAGTGAGCAATGGAGGACAAGGAGTCGACTTGGGAAGCAAAGCAAACGTGGACACTGAATGGCCCCTCCCTGGCTGGGGAATAAATAGAAGGAAAGGGGAGTGGCTGTCGTAGGAGACAACTATTCGTATTTCTAGAAAGTTTGCTCCTTGTGTGTTTCATGTGACAAAGATTGCCTTGCCAGAACTGAGGTTTGTCTATTCCTCTGTTCTGCCCCAGCTTCGGATTCCCAGAGAATGTGACACACACCAAGCTTCGCAAACACTGTTTAATTCCAAACAAACCCCTTTCAAGAATGCAGGCTTCCTGTGCAAAGGGTCCTTATCAAAGTTATTAAGAACAAAGTCCGACAAAGGTTGGCAACCAGCCCAGAAAACCAGATATGAGAAGTTGCTTGCTCTCCAAGATGCTCTGTAGTAATGAGACGTTGTTTCTAGCAAGAAAGCACTAGCTGCATGCGACTTAAATAGGCTAAGGGAGTGGCCAATTATCCTCAAGCCCTACTCTCGAGGAGACCTCCTCCTCCTGAGTAGCCACTCCTGCCTTTTGGCAGCCCTGCATGCCTGAGCATTGAGGAGAGGCTCCTCCACTTCGCTCTCTCCACTGGAAGGAGCCTCTGGAGGTTCTGAAGGCCCTGGCTGAGTCTCTGCCTCTGGCATCACATCCTCTTCAGCCTCCTCGCTGTCCGACGCGAGCGATGGCTGTGCAGGCTGCTGGCGCGATACCACATCAGCCTCCTCGTCGTCGGGATCAGCCACGTTCCGCGCAGGCTGCTGGCGGGCCACAACATCCTCTGACTTATTTGCAGCCTTCCGGCTAGGAGCTCACCACTTTGCATTTATCTTAATGAGCTGATAAGGACTATTGCTTCAATTAACTCCTTGTAGGACTCTTGCCTGGACTTTCTGTTGGTGAAGGCAGTTAATTTCCAAGGTGTAAATAAGGAGGGGTTTTACTTTGTGGGGAGTCTTCAAAGGCCGGATCAGATCAGATACATTTAGTTAGCAACCACCGAAGGAACCAGATTATCCAGCAAAATTGAGTACAATTTATAAATAAACATAAATGAACCTCTCCATAACCACCACTGGGTGGTGCTATTTTGGCATTAAGCTTTTTTGGATCCTTAAAATCAGCCACCTGGTGGCTGTTAGGAAGACATGCAGGTTTATACTTCTGTTTTTAAATTAGGTTTAGGGCACTGGTTAAACAGGTTCAGGATTGACAAATAGGGCAATGAGAGATAGTCCGCATTGTGCCGCTTTGCATAGATTTTGGTTGCTTAAGCAGTGCCATCTAGTGGCTTATTCAGTGAAATGCTGCTTAACCTTCATTTTTGAAGATGCAATAGCTGAGATTGGCCACAGGAGGGCCCCTCTGTTTTTTTAAAAAAATATTTTAGTATAGAATAATAGTAAAGGGTTCAAAATGTAACCCTGGAAAAGAAAGGATGGGACCCCTATACACTGCATCTGTTATTCTTGACCCACACGGGACAATAAAAATAAAGTTAATCTTAAAAAAAAGAAAAATCTTTGGTTAAGCAGTGCCACCGTGTGGCCGTAACAAACACTGCAGGGAAATGGAATTCTATTCCAATGGTTGAATCAATTGTTGAATTTAATTTAGTTTGTATGGATAGCATGGTGGATGGCCCCATTGGGAACCCCATCAATCTCTTATGCCATCATAGCCACAGGAGTCGTAACATTTGTGGCGATACCACCATGGAAGGAAGACATCATAGTTGGGCACCTGGGTGGAAAAAAGACCTTCCTTCCTTCCTTTCTCTCTATCTTCTCTCCCTTCCTCCCACCCACCCACCCACCCACCCATCATCCATCCATCCCTAAGATCCGCTTATCTTCCTCCTTCCTTCCTTCCTTCCTTCCTTCCTTCCTTCCTTCCTTCCTTCCTTCCTTCCTTCTTTTCTTTTCTTTCTTTCTTTCCTTCTTCCTTCCTTCCTCCACTCTTGTTCTCCTTCCTTCCTTCCTCCCCTCCCCCCCTCCCCTCCCTCCTCCCTCCCTTCCTCTCTCCCTCCCCCCTCTCATCCATCCATCCATCCATCCATCCATCCATCCATGCCTAAGATCAACTTATCTTCCTTCCTTCCTTCCTTCCTTCCTTCCTTCCTTCCTTCCTTCCTTCCTTCCTTCCTTCCTTCCTTCCTTCCTTCCTTCCTTCCTTCCTTCCTTCCTCTCTCCTTCCCTCCCATCCATGCATCCATTCATCCATCCACAAACTTTCTCCTGCCGCCACCTTGTGGCCACTTGCAAAGTTGCAGGGCCCTTGAAAGCTCATTTAATAAAACATTCTTTTGAAGACAAGAACATCGTGTACATTTTAATCTTCAGCCACCTGTTTTCCCATTGAACCATCTGTATTTAATATGTTTTTAGCTGACTTTTTCATTCTTTCTCCTACTTGTTCTCCTTCAGTTTCAAGTTTCAATGAAGGCTTATAACCTTTTCAGCAATTCCACGTTCCTAATTTGCCCCCAATTCTATTCCACACACATTGTTTCAAAACCTTAATTTTTCTGCCTTCTGTAAATTTTTCTCACCACGGAAGATAAGTAAACCAGGAGTAACTACTACTGTATACCCAGTGGTGAAATCCAAATTGTTTTACTACTGGTTCTGTGGGCGTGGCTTGGTGGGCATGGCAGGGAAAGGATACTGCAAAATCCCCATTCCCGCCCCACTCTGGGGCCAGCCAGAGGTGGTATTTGCCAGTTCTCCGGACTACTCAAAATTCCCACTACCGGTTCTCCAGAACCTGTCAGAACCTGCTGGATTTCACCCCTTTGTATACTCCTGTCGCCTGCTCTTCTCTTGATTTTTATTGGACAAAATTCTACTTTCTCACGATACATTAGCCGTTTTCTCTTGGCCTTGTCTACAAATCGGTTCTCTTGCTGATACGGCAATATTTTTTCTTGCAAAAACAAAGCTTTGGCATCCGCCAATCAGTTAAAAAAAAACAAAACCTACGTTCGTTTTTTTTTTTTTTTCAGCCGACTCACCGGTTTTTTTAGGCAGGGAGAGATAAAAGTTTTAGCAGAGATGAATATTCATAGAAAAAAAAGGAAAACCCCTATTTTAGCGTCTCACTCTCTCTCTCTCTCTGTGTTTTTCTGTTGAGGAGGAAGATGCTTCCTTTGATGATTGAGATCTAATGAGAATCAAAGCTTTAAAGGTTGGGGTGTAATTCAGGGTTTAATTAGCACATATGGAAGGAGTTCTGGCGATTTCCAGACAAGAAAAGAATGCCGTTTTCGGTGTGGAAACTATTTGCCATTAATTCTTCGTGAATGAGTTTTTAATTCGTCATAATTTACCGTCATTTGCAATTAGTGGCAGAGCAGGTGGCTGCGTCGAGATAAATCTATTTTACAGACGGGCTCCCTATGTGTGTGTGTGATTTTCTCAAAGAGCCCTGGAGCATCGGGGCTAAATTTCGCAGTCTTTAATCGTGGTTTTGCTTGAGGGTTGGTTCACACATCGGGCTAAAGATGTGGCTTTGGTAAACCATGGTTTGGGGGCCGTGCTACTGTCTTTGGGGTTGACGCCACAATTATCTTGTAAAACGCAGCTTGCTAGGCACGCGGGTTGGTTGTGTAGGAAAAGACACAAGCCACCGACATGCAGTTTTAAAAGAAAAAAAATAGCATTAAAAATCATATCTAAATGTCGTCTCCACCATGTTACTCCATCCCCACAGTTTTCTTTAACAGCTAAGGTGATTTGTCTCTCCTGATGCAAATCGTTGTTTGTTCTCTAACTCTAATTCTGAATTTATTTCTCTCTCCTGATGCAAATCGTAGCTTGTTCTCTAACTCTAATTCTGAATTTATTTCTCTCTCCTGATGCAAATCGTTGCTTGTTCTCCAACTCTAATTCTAAATTTATTTCTCTCTCCTGATGCAAATCGTAGCTTGTTCTCTAACTCTAATTCTGAATTTATTTCTCTCTCCTGATGCAAATCGTAGCTTGTTCTCTAACTCTAATTCTGAATTTATTTCTCTCTTCTGATGCAAATCGTAGCTTGTTCTCTAACTCTAATTCTGAATTTATTTCTCTCTCCTGATGCAAATCGTTGCTTGTTCTCCAACTCTAATTCTAAATTTATTTCTCTCTCCTGATGCAAATCGTAGCTTGTTCTCTAACTCTAATTCTGAATTTATTTCTCTCTTCTGATGCAAATCGTAGCTTGTTCTCTAACTCTAATTCTGAATTTATTTCTCTCTCCTGATGCAAATCGTTGCTTGTTCTCTAACTCTAATTCTGAACTTATTTCTCTCTCCTGATGGAAATCGTAGCTTGTTCTCTAACTCTAATTCTAAATTTATTTCTCTCTCCTGATGCAAATCGTTGCTTGTTCTCTAACTCTAATTCTGAACTTATTTCTCTCTCCTGATGGAAATCGTAGCTTGTTCTCCAACTCTAATTCTAAATTTATTTCTCTCTTCTGATGGAAATCGTAGCTTGTTCTCCAACTCTAATTCTAAATTTATTTCTCTCTCCTGATGCAAATCGTAGCTTGTTCTCCAACTCTAATTCTAAATTTATTTCTCTCTCCTGATGCAAATCATTGCTTGTTCTCTAATTCCTTCTTATTTGTATGATTTCCATTTAGGCTGTTCAATCTACTTAGGCAAGTGGCTCTCGAGATGTCACAGGGCTACCAGTCCCACAGAAGGGTGTGACCTAGGAACCGGTGAAGACATTCAAAATCTAGGTTGTGGTTAGATCACCCGGAATTCTGTCTCAGCAATTCCCAAATCTTAATGACAAGACACGTAAGGAGGACAGGAAACGGCATCTGTGATGCTGAATACATTCTATTAGGAATTATCATCTAGGAAACCAACATCCCACGTTACAAAGAGACAGATGATCAAGGGAAGGCATTCAATGGAACGTGCTTCATAGACAGAATTCTCTAAAACAATGCGGAGTTGAGAAACTAGATAGATCCTTGACCTATTAAAGAGGGAGTAAGGGAACGAACAGGGAAAGCAAGGGGAAAAAAAAAGAACAAGGAAATGAACAATAGAACTCCATGGGTCATAGATATTGACCTTTTCATTTCTTATGAGCATTGCCAGGCCATCAACAAGGGTTGACATCAAGTCCTCTCTTTTAGAACTTGGCCGTAATCTTCATCTTGATTTAGCAGGGATACCGGTAGATGTTGCATCGACCCCTTGGTGGACCAATGCTTTGGAAGCCACCCATGATATCCCCCCTTGGACAACCTCCAACTGAACCTGACCCATAGCCATAACCTGACCCATAACCTGAGGATCCATAAGAGCAGGGCGAGGAACTACTGAGTATCACTGGGGGCATGATTGCAGAGACGACGGGTTCAGGAATCGTCAACACACAGGTAGGCGGCTGGATCACTATCTCCGATGGTGGGAGCTGGCTGGTTCTTGAGAAGTTGGCTCCAGAGATCAAACCAAACATGCCTGATGACCCTCCACCGATGGCTCCTCCAAAGCCACTGTAACCATAGCCACCACAACCAGAGACACGGTTGGGCCCAGTTCTGCAGGACCCAAGTCCAACGTTTGAGAAGGCACCTGGCATGGTGTAGGATGGGTTGAAACAAGCCATGTTGAAGTGACGGCGGTTGGCTGGGAAGAAAAGCATGGAAACCAGAGATGAAAAGAAGCAGAAAACATGAAACTCAGCTAACTGCTTTGCTTTTTGATCTAAGCTCCATACTTACACAGTCAATACAATTTCAGAGGAACTTCTTGCTTAGAGAAATACGCAAGGTCCATCTTTGATGGCTTCTGGAGATACCACCAAAGCTTTGAGGATGTTTTTATTCTAGCCTGAGACAGCATAGGGTCTGAGCTTATCCCCATCCTAGGACTAGTTCTAGATATCGGATATTAGCAAGCTAATATGCAGAAGGACTGGGTATGTCTAGATTAACGAAAAGAAGGACTAGGGGAGACATGATAGCAGTCTTCCAATATCTCAGGGGCTGCCCCAAAGAAGAGGGAGTCAAGCTATTCTCCAAAGCACCTGAGGGCAGGACAAGAAGCAACGGGTGGAAACTAATCAAGGAGAGAAGCAACCTAGAACTAAGGAGAATTTTCCTGACAGTGAGGACAATTAACCAGTGGAACAACTTGCCTCCAGAAGTTGTGAATATTCCAACACTGGACGTTTTAAAGAAGATGTTGGATAACCATTTGTCCGAAGTGGTGTAGAGTTTCCAGCCTAAGCAGGGGGTTGGACTAGAAGGTCCCTTCCCACTCTGTTTATTCTATTCTTTTCTAAGAGGAAGCTCTTGATGGGATGTCATCTTCACCGCTTCTTGTCCTCTTTGCTTCCAAAAGTCAGATTCTCTATGACTGCTGTAAACTAGAGCTGAGATTAAACTTTTCATACGGAAGAATCATTCTGAGATACGTTTTCCCCCCCCTTGGTCTTATCTTCTCCTTTCCCCAGGAGAGGACAAGACAATAGGAAGCCCTACAAAATGTTCTTTAAAATATAAAGATATAAAGATATATATATATATATCAAATCAATGTGTGAACAGTGTGGCAGCTGGGTGTCATACAAAATTGTATTAGAATGTATGACACCCATACATAATTTTATGTATGCCACACTGGGTGTCATACATAAAATTGATCATAATGATTACATTCAGTCCACGTATGTATTTCTAATAATAATAATACACATTTATATTAAGCTATAGTCCATCATTATTCAATTATTCCATATTATATCTTGTTACTACTTTTATTATTATCAAGCGTATACACTAATATTCCCCCTTCTCTTATTTCTATCACTTATTCTTTTTTTTTTTTAATTTGATTTATATGCCACCCTTCTCCGGAGACTCATTCTAGCTTTTAATCATGTCACACTTTATTTAAAAATCAAACAAACTTTTTCTGTTTATCCTATCTAACTTCTAGTCAAGTTACCTACCTAAAAAGAGAAAAGAAAAGAAAAGAAAGAAAGAAAGAAAGAAAAAAAGAAAGAAAGGGAGGAGCGGAAAAGCAAATCATAACAACAACAGCAGCAACAACAAAGGATCATCCATCCATCTTCTCTTGCCTGCTTCAAAATTTTAATCGCTATGCTTTAAAAGCTTTAAAAGAAAGAGAGAGAAAAGCAAAAGCAAATCAGAACAATAAAAAAGAAAAAAGAAAAATCATCTATCCATCGTCTCTTGCCCGCTTCAATACGTTGATTGCTATGCTTCCACAAAATGTTCTACAGATCTTCTCCACTATTTTTTGCTGCAAGCTGCTGTTTCTCTCACCACGGCACCCTCAAATCTATGACCAGACCAGTACATTTAGGGGGATTATTAAAATAATGGACACACCCTCCCTCTTAGCAGCTGCCCCCATTCTCTTCAAAACGTATGTGAGAAAAGAAGGCAGCTCTCTTTAGGACTTTTCCCAGGAACCTGGTGGACAATATCTCTTTTAGAAGATCCAAGGTGGAGATTTCGTCTTCTCCATCTCTGTCCACTGTCATCCAATATAAAGAATAGAGCTGGAAGGGACCTTGGAGGTCTTCTAGTCCAGCCCCCTTGCTGAAGCAGGAGACCCTATACCATTTCAGATAAAGGACTGTCTAGTGTCTCTTCTTAAAAAACCTCCAGTGATGCAGATCAAACTTTGCAGAAATGAGAACTTCCCTTTGAGAAGTTTGCTTGTTTGGGGCAAAGTTTGATCTGGACCAAAGAAAACATTTGGATTGAGATTGTTCCTGGCATTGAAATGAAAACTGGGTTGGGCATCTCATTTCTCAAAAAAGAAAAAAAAAGAAACAAAAAAGATAGAATTAACGAAAGAAGATAGTCTTACCTGAATCTGAAGATAAGGAGAAGAAGCACCTGAGAAAGCTCGAATTTGACATTCTTTTTATATCCAAATTTGGGCCCTGAGCTGGGATTAAGACACCATATTTTTCTAAGTACTTAATTAATAGTGGCTCCATAGTATTGTATGGAGTTCTAATCCAATTGGCTTTATTTTCTCATCATCGTCAGCAATTTTAGAAGTGACATCTTCAACATTATCCCCTTCTTGTTTTAAAAAAATGGCCTTGCTTTTTAATTTGGGTGCCGCCCACAATTAACTTGTGTCCTATTTAAAAATTCATTAAAAAAAAAAATACCCCAAAACGTAGTATTCATTGCTCAAGGAAAACCCGTATTAAGGGAGGGGTTTTTTCTTTATTTCCATAAATCAAGCCTTGGAAACAGTCTCATTGTTTAGTAATCATTTAATTCAAGTGACAAGAAGCATCCCTAGCTGAATAGGTTTCATAAGAAACTGAGATACATTCATAAGGCAGAAAGAATTAAAATCCTTGTTTTTCTCCAGATGTTTCAGTATTGTCCAATTCTCAAATTGGGTATACTTATTTTTTCTCCCAAACCTACTTGCTTAAGTTCCCAAAGAGAGTTGCAAGGGATCTAGTTGAAATTTGAATTATCCCATCTAGCTGAGCCAGAAGAAAATATCAGATAGATCTTTGGATGAAGGTTGAGCTCCTATCAATGTGTCAACGCTACCATACTTTCCCAGCTAAACTTCAGAAAAAGCAGCCTTCCTGAGAAGGGTGTGTTGATTGGCTTCTACTCAACTTCAGAAGATCTATCTCATCTTCCTTATCTTACAATTCAGGAGATCTTGATTGTTGAAGAAGCTCTGTAGATCATGCCACACAACTGGGTGTAAATTACCGGAGAACTGATACACTAAAGCATTTTCTGAGGAGTGGGTGGAGAAGCTTGGTGGTTGAGGTCCTTCTGATCAGAGACCTTTCAAGTTCAAAGGTCAAGCATGGGTAGAGATGATTCACGTCAGCATCACGGAGGAGTCTCATTGTCCATGCCTCAATGCTGAGTTACTTCCTCAGCCTGTGATTAAGGGGGATGCAATGAAGGATGTTAGATAAGAGGGCTTAAACTCCGAAACATACAATGGCCATGATAAGCGGAAGGAAACAGAAGGACATGGACATGCTAAGCACATGGAAAGGCCAGTGAAAACCTCTGGAGGGTTGGATGAGACTCTATGGACCAACAAAGCATATGCAACAAGATTAACATTCCTTTGGTGTTGCTTCATTGCTTCTTCTCATTAAAAAAAATTACCCATCCCATTATTTTTCCTTCCAAGGTCACCCACCATCTCTTCCTAGAAGTGGTTTGCTTCTTGCCTATCTCCAGAATACCCGCAAAACTCGGGAAAACATTGCTAATTGCTATTGCTAATAATAGCAGTAGCCCTTAGACTTGTATACCGCTTCACGGTGCTTTTACAGCCCTCTCTAAGCGGTTTACAGAGTCACCATAATATTGCCCCCCAACAATCTGGGTCCTCATTTTACCCACCTCGGAAGGATGGAAGGCTGAGTCAACCTTGGTAAATAAATATCTTTTTGCCCTGTTTCAAGGACAAGTTACATCCAATATTCAGAAATGACCTATCACGAGGTGGGTTAATAGAATAGAATAGCATAACAGAGTTGGAAGGGACCTTGGAGGTCATCTAGTCCAACCCCCCCGCCCAAGCAGGAGACCCTACACCATTTCTGACAGATGGCTGTCCAGTCTCTTCTTGAAAGCTTCCAGTGGTGAAGCTCCCACAACTTCCGAAGGCAACTTCTGTTCCATCGGTTGATTGTTCTCACTCTCAGAAAATTTCTAGGTTGAATCTCTCCTTGATCAGTTTCCACCCATTATTCTTTTTCCAGCCTCTTCTTTACAAAGTCTCCAGTGTTGGAGCACCCACAACAAGCTGTTTCACTGGTTAATTGTTCTCACTGCCAGGAAACGTCTCCTTAGTTCCAGTTAAGATATGAGTTGAAAGACTAAAAGATTAGGGTTCAGAGTGGAGTGGAGTCTCCAATCTTGATTACTTTAAGACGGGTGGACTTCAACTCCCAGAATTCCTCAGTCAGCCATGCTGGCTGGGGAATTCTGGAAGATGACGCCCACAAGTTTCCAAGTTTCGAGACCCCTGGTTTAGAGATTTGAAAGGGACCAGCTAAGACTATGGCTCAGTGGCTAAGACGCTGAGCTTGTCGATTGAAAGGTCGGCAGCTCAGCGGTTCGAATCCCTAGT
Organism: Pituophis catenifer annectens; assembly: GCF_029215685.1. Lineage (NCBI taxonomy): Eukaryota > Metazoa > Chordata > Lepidosauria > Squamata > Colubridae > Pituophis > Pituophis catenifer. The sequence continues at coordinate 18,308,752 of NW_027256890.1, forward strand.
GCTGCATAATGGGGTGAGTTCCCATGACTTGGCTTCTGCCAACCTAGCAGTTCGAAAGCAGGTAAAAAATGCAAGTAGAAAAATAGGGATCACCTTTGGTGGGAAGGTAACAGCGTTCTGTGCGCCTTTGGCGTTGAGTCATGCCGGCCACATGACCACGGAGACGTCTTCGGACAGTGCTGGCTCTTCGGCTTTGAAACGGAGATGAGCACCGCCCCCTAGAGTCGGGAACGACTAGCACATATGTGCGAGGGGAACTTTTACCTTTAGCCAAGACTATATTAAAAGAAAATTTAGGAAGAATGAAAATCTCATTGTATTTGCAAGGAATGTAGGAGACCGGAGCTATTTTAAAAGAAAAAAAAAATATTATTTCCAAGAAGGAGTCCACATTGCAATAAGAAAAACCAAGTTTTTAAGGACACAGACCAGGGCAATTAAAAAAAAAAAAAAAAACTAATGTCTTCTGCTGACTGATAACTCTCTTGATGATTTCATCCGGCTGATGCTTGATTCATTTCCGAGCATCGGCTGGCAGGAATGCCGGAGGAAAAGTGGCGGCTGTGATTTGAGACCTCTTTGACCCAAACAATCTAAACACTTTGCAAAACCTCTAATTAGTGGGGTGCCTCTTTTTCGACTTCTGTTTTTTTTTTCTTTTTTCCCCTTCCTTCCTCCCCCTTCTTTCATGCACAGAAAATGGGGACGGATCTCAAGGAGAGAATCCTTAAGACCTTGCAGCCAAAGGAAGATCAGCAATTTTTTTAAAAAAATGAACGGGGACAAACATCATCTGTAAAACATCTGCATGGTTATCACGCCATCCTGACCGATGATTAATTGCGCTGGACACCCTGAAACAATTGGTTTAAAGTGTTTGCGTGAAGCGCGTGTGTTTGTGTGTTTGTGTGTGGGTTTTTTTCCCTTCCTTCTTTTTGTGTGTTTGTGTGTGTGTGTGTGTGTGTGCAAAGCCTGATGAAGAAACAGGTTGCTTTTCAAGTGGTTTTTGTGGGTAGATTTTTATTTCTGATATTGGTCATCCGAATAGGGTGGAACCCAAACGCTACCAGAATAACAAGCTTCAAAAAAAAAGCTTGTTGAAAACAGCAACTCTCTGGCAGAAATATATATATTTCTTCTTCTTCTTCCGTTTCCTTTGAAAATTTGGATCCTTTTGGGGTTGAGTTGCCCGCCGGGGAAAGAGGACAAAAAAAAAAATCGGGCATCCTTAACGGAGCTGGGCCACTTATAGTCCTGTTGTGTCCATCTGCAGCCTTTGAAGGGCCCTTTGGGTTGAGATTGGCTAAGGTTCCCCTTGTTTTGTTATCCATTCTGGACAATTAGAAAAGAAAGAAAATAAGAGTGTAAATAGACACAGTGAATTATCCCCCAGGAAATGCACCCCTCTGTAAATGAGTAGCTCTTTTTTTTCTTGGCACTTATTCGTTCAGTTTTGTTTATTGGTTTGGGGAATTTATTATTTATTTATTTATTTATTTATTTATTTATTTATTTATTTATTTATTTAATTAATTTAGATGGCTGCCCAGTTCAAGTACTTGGCGTTGGTCAGCTCATAACATTAAAAAACACGCAGAGAATGACAGAGAGAGAGAGAAAAAGAGAGAGAGAGGGAAAGAAAAAACAGAAAGGAAGAAAGGAAGGAAGGAAGAAAGAAAAAAGAAAAAGAGAGAGGGAGGAGTGTGTGTGTTGTGAGAGAGAGAGAAAGAAAGAGAGAAAGAGAGAAAGAAAGGAAGGAAGGAAGGAAGGAAGAAAGAAAGAAAGAAAGAAAGAAAGAAAGAAAGGTGTGTGTGTGTGTGTGTGTGTGTGTGTGTGTGTGAGAGAGAGAGAGAGACCCAAAGGTGCTTTTTCAAGAGGCAATTGGACTTCATTTTTCCTTGAAGACATTTCGCTTCTCATCCAGGAAGCTTCTTCAATTCTGACTGAAGAACTGAACTGTTCACTCAGAACCGAAGAAGCTTCTTGGATGAGAAGTGAAATGTCTTCAAGGAAAAACAAAGTCCAGTTGCCTTTTGAAAAAGCACTTTTGGGACAACCATGACCTGGATCAGGGATGAAATGCTACCGGTTCGCACAAGTTTGGGCTAACCGATAGTAAAAAAAAAACGACGATCAGCTGTGCCGCACAATTTAAATTCGCTTTCTAGTGACTCTAAATTGTGTGGCACAAGTGTTTCCCCCCCCCACTGTTCTACTTACCTTCTTAAGCCTCCTTTTTCCACTGTGCATGCACGCACAGCGAACTGGTGACAAAACTTTGAGGATTTCACCACTGACCTGGATGACTGAGAATCTCCATTGACAGAGAGAGAGAGAGAAGGAGAGAGAGAAGGAGAAAGAGAGAGAGAGAAGGAGAGAGAGAGAGAAGGAGGGAGAGAAGGAGAGAGAGAAGGAGGGAGAGAAGGGGACAGAGAGAGAAGGAGAGAGAGAGAGAGAAGGAGAGAGAGAAGGAGAGAGAGAAGGAGAGAGAGAGAGAAGGAGGGAGAGAAGGAGAGAGAGAAAGAGAGAGAGAGAGAAGGAGAGAGAGAGAGAAGGAGAGAGAGAAGGAGAAAGAGAGAAAGAGAGAGAGAAGGAGAGAGAGAAAGAGAGAGAGAAGGAGAGAGAGAAGGAGAGAGAGAGAGAAGGAGAGAGAGAAGGAGAAAGAGAGAGATAGAGAGAGAAGGAGAATGAGAAGGAGAGAGAGAAAGAGAGAGAGAGAAGGAGAGAGAGAAGGAGAGAGAGAGAAGGAGGGAGAGAAGGAGAGAGAGAAGGAGAAAGAGAGAGAGAAGGAGAGAGAGAAAGAGAGAGAGAAGGAGAGAGAGAAGGGGACAGAGAGAGAAGGAGGGAGAGAAGGAGAGAGAGAAGGAGAAAGAGAGAAAGAGAGAGAGAAGGAGAGAGAGAAAGAGAGAGAGAGAAGGAGAGAGAGAGAGAAGGAGAGAGAGAGAGAAGGAGAGAGAGAAGGAGAAAGAGAGAGATAGAGAGAGAAGGAGAGAGAGAAAGAGAGAGAGAGAGAGAGAAGGAGAGAGAGAAGGAGAAAGAGAGAATTTGAAAATGATGTTTAAATCCCATACCCTTGTTGTAGACTCTAGAGGAACCCAACATTAAATCACGAAGAAGTCACAAAAAAGGAGAAAATCGGTCCTGTTTATGATGACATATTCTGATTTTAGTAGGAGTAAAGATGACTCTTCCGGAGAAATGACCCTGAATACTGGGTTCAGGACGTTCTGTCAATTCAGCAAAATCCACAATCATCTCCGCTGAGCTAAAAAATCCAGGTTGACTCCCAAATGCCTTGCCAATTCGAACATGTCCTTGAGTTCCAATTTGAGATAAGTGCACCGAAATCTCCCTCACCCAGGGCGGGGATTTCTCGTTATCCCAATTTTCAGCATCTTCTCTCTTTCTGCTTTATTATTTAATATCATGATTATTTTGAAACGGGAAGGTTACCAAGGGCGAACGACAGATAAAATAGCTCCGTTGGGTGGAGTGTTTTTGCAAAAAGATTAGGACGTGTGTAGAAGGATGGGCCACCGTCCACGGCTCTTTAGCAAGGGGACCAAAAAACAAAACAAACAACAACAAAAAAAACCCCAGAAGGCAAACACCATGCAATTATTTGGGGCAAGGAAGATAACAATCAAAGCCTGTTAAGAAAACAATTAAAGCCTTTCATGCATCGTGATACGCCTCGTTTACTTGTGACTTGCCCCGTCCCCAAAAAGAGTATAAAAGGCTGGATCAGTTGAGGTGTCTTCACAAGCCTTCCCTCTCTTGATATCTTCTCCTTCTGCATTACAGCACAAGGTAAGGACTCGTTCTTTTTATTCGTTATTCAATGTGTATCGTGCTTCTTGTTCCTCGGAGTGGCTCCGATTTTCGACGGCAGTCGAAAAGGAGCGATCCGAACTCGGATCAAAACACCGCCCCGAGTCCCCTTGGGAGAAGGTGCGGTATATAAATTTGAAATAAAATAAAATAAAAACCTACCAGCTCACTCGATTCGACCAGCAACATTTCAAGAGGAGTTGTATTTGTGGGATATATTAGGCCTCTAAAATGGCTCTCAGGGAAACGCTCTTAACAAGCTCAGAAATTGGACATGTCTAACTAAGCTAGGATGCGGAATGGTTTTTACTGAACCACGATCTCCCCTTGTAGAAGATGACGGTCCTGCAGAGTTTAGGCTTAAACTTTGATTTGATGTCCCTTGGAATTAAAAATGATATCGAGTGAATTAAAATTCTCCCCCAAATAATTACTTTCTCGCCGTGTTCCGTTTGACGCTCACCTCTGGAAACATCGACATGGCTGCATTCAATGGCTGGAGTTAAATCTTGGCTGTTTTCTTGCAGGCCCTGCATGTCGTACGAATCCAAGAGGCTTAGGCTAAACAATTTGATTTCCGTGGAATCAAAACGATACTGAATGTATTAAAAGTCTGGCTGACATAATTACTTAACGGTCCACGGTCACATCTGGAAATGTCGACAGGGCTGCATTCACTCAACTTGGTTTGGGTTAAATCTTGACTGTTTTTTTGCGGCCTTGCATGTTGTGTGAATCCAGAGGGGTGGTTTAGAATAGAATAGAACTGGAAGGGACCTCGGAGGTCTTCTAGTCCAGCCCCCTGCTCAAGCAGGAGAACCTATACTATTTCAGATAGTAGCGGCTGTCTAGTCTCTTCTTAAAAACTTCCAATGATGGAGCGTCCACGATTTCTGAAGGTTCAGTTACTAACTCCAGTGATGGCACCAGTCCAGACTCTGGATTTACACAGTAACTGGTTAATCTGTGTTGTGTGAACTTGGCTCTCCTGGTAGCCTTAACCAGGAGCTGTAGGAGGAGTTATTTCCATGAGACATTGGAAGAACCTCTAAGTTGAGGCTCTCCAATGACTTCTGATCGCTCAGCTTTCTCGTTTCAAAGAGAATCAACGCCAGGCACGTCTATGGGAATTCTTAGTCATGGTTGTCCCCAAGAACAAGAAGAAGCTTCTAGGATGAGAAGCGAAACCTCTTCAAAGAAAAAAACAGAAAGTCCAGTTGCCTCTTGAAAAAAAACACCTTAGGAACAACCCCAGGCACACTAAAATTTAGATGAGGGAGTTCCAGGACCATGCTTAAATGCTAGCATCTTGTGCCAACTCATTCTTCAGTTAACGCCTCAAACCAAGGTTTAACAAACTGTGGTTTAGCGCAGCACGTAAACCCATCCTGTGTGAGAAAAGGCACGATTTAATTTGCTCCCTTCTTTTGTTTCTAGAACTCAAAACAAACCCCCAACTCAAACAACCAGATAATCCTCAGCATGCCACTTTTAAGGCATTGGTTATGAATCTTGCCCTGGAGGTCTCTTTTCACCCAAATTAACAAAAATAACTGCACTTATTCGTTAATGAACCTGTATCACCTCTCCTGTCTTTCGTAATCAACTCTGGCATTTTTGATGATTAAAAGTCACAAAAAAAAAACAAAACCTTGTTTGGTCCTTGAGATATAATCTCCGCACTGGGCTAAACGCATAATGAAGCTAAGTATATGAGTATAATTTCTCTGTGAGGGTGAATAATGAAATAATTATGGTCTGACTTCCTTAGACGAGAAGTAGCATTTTTTTTTGTGTGTCTTTAACCGGAGGCAGTTTAATGCTTCTGGAAAAACAGCTCAGCAGATAATTGTCAATTTTAAAACGTCTAAAAATCAACTCAGCTTTCTCCACAACAGGTTAAGTTTCTATCAAGTACTGTAAGTGAAACAATTTGAGATGGGGCCAAGTTAGAAGTTCTTCCAATGACTCATCGAAATAGCTTCTCCCGGTTAAAGCTCCCGGTTAAAGCTCCTCGGGAGCCAAGTTCCCACAACACAGGTTAACCCAATCTCTGAATTGCTGCCGACACTGGAGCTAGGAACTAAACCAGCCATCTAGATTCACACAACACGCGAAGCTCCAAGAAAACAGCCAAGATTTAACCCTTTAAACAAGGTTATTACTGCAGTCTTGGTAGGTTAGAAGTTGACACCCTAACTAAACTCGTTCAGAGTTTTGAGAAACTGAGTCAAACTCTCAAAGTTTTGTTAACCCTTTTCGGTGGTATTTGATTGTCTACATTTGCTTTCCAAGCATTGTCATCATCTTCATTTAACAACCCCCATAATTTCTTGTGGGGTGGAGTCTGGCCAACTGAATGGAGCTAGCAGAGTGATTTAATGGCCGGATACCCTTCCTGTCGCCAGTGAGGAGTTTTGTCCAGCAGATATATTCCCAGAGTGTCCAGAGACAGAGAGAAAAAATATCTGCCTCTACCTAGGATTGAACTCACAGCCTCTGGATTGTGAGGCGAGAGGCTCCACCCCTAGGTCACCACCTACCCCTTATTTTTTTTTAAAAAAAAATAATGCAATATTTTCTCTTTCCTTTCTATGTTTCAGCCTCATCTCTCATCACCCAGCCATGCAGTCCCAGTGTCCTCCATCCTGTGCCATCCCAACCTGTAGGCCCACCCATGCCATTGGCCCCTGTGGCATCGGCGGTGGCGGTTTCGGTTTCGGTGGCGGATATGGCATGATGGGATACGGTGGTGGCTCCGGATATGCCACCTCAGCCAGCAGTCTCGGTGTAGTTCCTGGTGTACCCGTGTCCTGCATCAGCCAGATCCCCTCCTCTGAAGTGGTCATCCAGCCCCCTCCATTCTCTTTGACCATCCCGGGGCCCATTTTGGCTTCCAGCTGTGAGCCTTTGGCTGTAGGGGGTTATTCCCCATGTTCCACCGGAGGGTACGGTATATCTGGAGGTTATGGCTCCCATTATGGAGGTGGGTACCTGGGAGGTTCCGGTGGGTACCTGGGAGGTGGCCGATGCTATGGTTCAAAGCGTAGACAGAGCGTCTGCAAATACCCCTGCTAAACATCAAACCGATTGTACGTGGAACCTCCGACTCCAGGAAATCGGATCCAACGTTCCCTTGAGCCCGTTCTCCAAAGAAACCCAGCATCTGTATTTCAAGTCCAAGCTACGAACTGCTCAGCACCCCTAAAACCCGTGCTTTGAACCTAGATGTGCTTCTTCCTTTCTGATGTTTCTATGGCTTAATGTGACTTTCTACCTCAGTTGTGTAACATGTAGCTGGGTATTTCGGGCCACGGAGACCCAACAACCGGCCCACCTTCTTCTGTATCATCCTGACCATTCTGCATTAAAACTTTTGTTGCATCACACACTTTTGTCTGTTTTGTCTTGGGGTTGGTGAACGGGGTGGTCCTCCTTTTTTTGGAGGGAGGAGATGACTCTGCAGCCCCTTCTAAAGAGCCTTCAAGGGTGGCATTTGGTAGTCAAGGCCTTGGAGGAATGCTCGCTGTTGGCCTAAAAACATCTTGGTTAGAAGGCTCTACAAACATCTCAACAAGGGTAACTATTAATCCAATCCTGCGGTCAAGGAGTGTCTGGGTCTAGCTGAGGAACAGAGTTACGCATAGTGAGAGGTTCCCACATAATTTAAGGCTGGTGAGAAGCTTTGTGTTGATCCAAGCAAGACCAGTAGAACGGCCTCCTCACGCCTAGTCAACTTCAAAAGCCAAACGGTTGATGCTCCCTATGTTTGTTCCACCTTAAAGAAGGCTGTAGATTCTATCACGTCTCTTCACATCCTGAGTCCTGAGTGACTTAGTCCTTCTTATCTTGCCAGATCTCTTGTTTCCCTCCCTCAGAAAACATGGCTCATCCTTCAGTTCCCATTCAAGAAAAGGCAATCCATCGTTGCCTGACATGCTACAGCCCACATATCTTCAGCCTACGTGGTGCTAAGCCTGCTGTTGCTGAACTACACTGTAGGAACAAGTTCGGCTATAACAGTGATGGCGAACCTTTTCGGCACCCACTGCCAAAATGGGAGCACATGCAGGCCAAAAACGGAAGATCAGGTGGCTAGCCGGAAACCAGGATATCATCTTCCTGGTGCACGCATGCTCACCAGGCAGCTTCCGGTTTCCAGCGTGCCCATGTGCTTGAAGACCAGCTGGCTGGCATGGTGGAACCCGGAAGAGCAACGGGATTACAGCTCGCGTGCCTGGAGAGATGGCTCTGTGTGCCACTTCCAGCACATGTGCCATAGGTTCACCATCACAAGGCTATAATAACAAGAATGAAAACAGCCGCATTGCTAAGAACAATTTTAGATCTGGAACTCAAGCTGAGACGTTCCCAGTTTGGGAAAATGAAGATTTGTTTGTGGAGAAGGGGGAAATGGGAATGTCCCAGGAGCACCAATTTCACCCAGTCCTAAACAGATCCTTACGATAAACTAACCCTACTCTTCCCATGTCCTTAGATGGAGGCTTCAGCTCTCTCTGCATCCATAGAGGCAAGTTCTAAGAGAGGCCTTCTGAAAACGGAGCCTCTCTAGACATTCCCCTCTCGGTGGCAGTGCATGATGGAAATTCCAAAGATGGAAGGTCCTCCCAATCCATGACCTGTGCAGGAAACCAAAATTCAACCCACTGAGACAGATGGTTGGTCAGATGCCTCCAAAGGCAGGGAGAAGGGATGGCCATTTTTGGTCCCGTGCTTCTTTCAGCAGGAGATGAAAAGATGTTCAACCTCAATGGTCTTCCATGGAATATCCTCATCTCTTCGAAGGAGACTGTAACCCAAAATGGATGCAGGAGGACTCCAAAGCAGGGATCTCCAACCTTGACGACTTTAAGTCTGGCAGACTTCAACTCCCAGAATTCCCCAGCCAGCACTTCAACTCAGTTGAAGCACTTCAGCTGGCTGGAGAATTCTGGGAGTTGAAGTCCTCCACGCTTAAAGTTGCCAAGGTTGGAGACCCATGTTCCGAGGAACAAATTGGACATCCAATTTAACAATCCTAGCACACTACACATATGGAAACTTTTGACCAACGAGAATAATGCCTACTGAACTTTTTCCTCCCTCATTCTTCATGCCGCAAAGAGTTCTGGGTCTCTCAACAGGGACTTTCCCAAACTCTTTCTTAACAGGGCTGCCGAAATAAGGAAATTATTAAATACTTGAGGAAACGACAATAGATTAATGGCATCGGAATAGTTACTGTTAACTCACACAAATAAATTTTGATTTTTTTTTAAAAAAACTAATACTAAGCTCTTATTTTTATTTTATTTTTAGAAAGCAAAACCATCCCGTATTTTAAAATACTTGTACTCATTTGAATTCCTTCGTACTCCTTGACTCTTAATGGCTTGGGTTATTTTAATGGTTGAAAGACACATGATGAAACCACACAACCTAAGGCGTGTGTATGTGACACAAATCAAACTCCCAGGTTTCGGGTTCCCCATTAGAGTTAAAATATTTAACCGGCATTTATGTCACTGGAATGTCATTTTAGAAACCACAAAGTCATCTGAGACACAAATGAGTTTTCCCATTAAATTTTGTTGACTGTGTTAATGAATCTGGGTTGGCACTAATAGTTGTCGCCAGTTGCGTGTTTTATTTGGGGTTATGTTTTAAACCCTTGGGAGCATTATTTTGGTTATTATGATCGTTTAGGAACTAATTTTTTTTTGGAGAACAACTGTCCCAGTCAGGAGGAGGAGGGGGGGGGTCAAGTGGGGAATTAGCTTAGACTTGGTAGTGAAATCCAAATGTTGGTTCTGTGGGCGTGGCTTGGTGGGGCGTGGTATGGCTTGGTGGGCATGGCAGGAGAAGGATACTGCAAAATCTCCATTCCCACCCCACTCCAGGGGGAAGGATACTGCAAAATCTCCATTCCCACCCCACTCCAGGGGAAGGATACTGCAAAATCCCCATTCCCTCCCCACTCCAGGGGAAAGGATCCTGCAAAATCTCCATTCCCACCCCTCTTTGGGACCAGCCAGAGGTGGTATTTGCCCGTTCTCCGAACTACTCAAAATTCCCACTACCGGTTCTCTGAACTACTCCAAAACTACTCCGAACCGGTTCTCCTGTCACAACCTGCTGGATTTCACCCTTTCTTAGATTCACTATGTAAACACAAGAGGACAAGATCTGACACCCCCCCCTCCTAAATGTCTTTGAGCTTTATCTGGTCTTTCCCAGGTGAAAACTGCCAGGAGATTCCTGTAGTACAGGCAGAAAACAATAAAGTAGCTAATTTGAACTCTACACATGTGGGCCCAGTTGTTTGTGCCTGACACTACTAAATAATTTATTCCAGATCTTGACTACTGCTGTGCACTCTTGAAGATTTTACTATGAATCAGGGAATGTAGCAGAGGAAACCATATATTTCTACCACGAGCAGGGAGGCAGTGAATAAATTGGGAGGAAAATAAAAATGCTCACAAAAGAGGACTTATAATGCAGCACAAGCTTTAATAGGGCGAAAGAAGATAGTATCATAGCAGCAACAGCTGGATTCTAACATTTCTGTCTCTTAACAGATTTCCCCCCACCTTTCCCAGTGCAATTACAGAACAGATGAAAATGACAGAAATGTTGGCGTTGAACTTGCGGTTTCAAAAGAACGAGCAAAGGGAGAAATACAAAGTTTTCAGAAAGAGCCTAGAGCACGGGACAAATACCTGGATTTGATTGTCTCATTGGCTGAACAACTTAACAATTTGCCTGGCAGTCTAAAAGTTTTGGGCATACATTCACTGACATCGCAACGGTTTTCAGTCCTTCGGGTCTTCTCGGATCAAGCTTCGGTTTAGCACGGGGAACCACAGATGCTGAATTTGCGTCGGGGGCCACAGATCCCCCTGGATCCAGAGCCGAGCAGCCCACGAGAAGACAATCCCCCAAAAGATCCTGCAGCACATCCTGAATAACCCCCGACGCCCACTGGTTCACAACTTGCTGCGAGAATGGGTCCCGGGAGGGTCACCACAACAGGGGGAGGCTGGATCACTACTTCGGAGGCCGGGATCTGGCTGATGGGAGATGGGGTCACTCCGGCAAGCGTGCCAAGGCTGCTAGCGGATGCAGGGCTTCCACCAGAGCGGAAACCACTGAAGCCACCACTGCCACCAAGGCCGCCGATGCCACCAGAGCCACCGAGGGCAAACGGAGTCCCACATCCTCCGAGACCTACGACGGGTGTAGCAGCGCAGGATGGAATGGCACAAGATGGAGGTGGGCAGCAAGGTGGGCAGCAAGGAGTGTAGCAAGACATGATGGATCTGGAAGAAAAACACGAGAAAAGATGTCTAAGATGAACAATGGCCATTGGAAGAAGTTATAATTTATGTGGTCTTGATTTGCATGAAGTCAGGTTAATTAATGCTTTTGTCAGAGATGCCCTAATTAAATCATGAGTCTTGAGCCAAGCTTCAAAAGAAATCCAGTTATTGATTAGGAGCTTCATGTCGGCACGTACCCAAGTGAAGCCAGCTCTGACCCTAAATAATTTACACCCCAATTATGACCCTGTTTTCCCCCCCTCCCGCCAGGGTGTGCCATCAATCACATTTGCCAATGGAGCAATTTCACAGGTTGTAGAAGTCACTCCCCTCCGGCTGCTGTAGATAACCCTGGGATACAGCCTTGAGAGAGATAAGAATGGAATGTGCATCTGTCTTTGGCTACTGTGCCATAGGCCTGTTGCCATAAGACAGGGGGGATGGCCTATGGCAACTTGAGAGCAGGCCAGGGATGCTTTGGAAGTTGACAGCTTTCTTTTTTTTTTTTTTTTTTTTAATTTGATTTATATGCCGCCCTTCTCCGGAGACTCAGGGCGGCTTACAGTGCGTTAAGCAATAGCCTTCATACTTTTGTATATTTATACAAAGTCAGCTTATTGCCCCCACAAACTGGGTCCTCATTTAACCTACCTTAGAAAGGATGGAAGGCTGAGTCAACCTTGAGCCTTGGAGAGATTCGAACCAGCAGTAAATTGCAGGCAGCTGTGTTAATAACAGGGTGCTTTAAACCACTGTAGTACCAAGGCTCTTTCTTTAATGGCTTAGCAAGTTGCAGGGACTCCATTCATGGCTGGATCTCAGGAGGTGGGCTCATTCAGACTGTTGGCTACACGTCTGGTGGCTCACACACATTGGAGATCGGTTTCCTCACCAATAAAGGAGAATATTTGTAGCTCAGGGTTGAAATGAGGAGTCCCTGGTGCTCTCTGAGCTTCGTTGTTTTCTTGCAGACCTTTCATGACCCAACTAGGTCACCTCATCAGTGCTAGAAGGAGTATTTGTCACAAACCTCGCTAGCACCAATGATGTTACCTAGTATGGGACATGAAAGATCTGCAAGAAGACAAACAAGCTCAGAAAGCACCAATATTCTCCTTACTTTAAGGATCTCCTCCAGTCAACAAAGTACTATATGTTTCTTCTGAAAAAAAAATTCTTATGGGCTACGGGTTACTGAAGGAAGCAATGAATAGAACAAGATCTAGAAGTAGGAAAGTCTACTTATTCATGTCAGCGTTCCAAATTAGGCTCTCTTCCAGCGCTGACATAACAAGATGAACTTTTACCTAGTTTTGTATGTACAGATAGTGTTTCCTGGGAGACGAGGGTGGGGGCTACATTCCTGTGAAAAGAACGTGCCGGGAGGTAGAGATGGATCTGCATGATGGCCAATGGGACATTGGGGTTGGAGAGCGGAAGAGGAGGGGGTTGGAAGGAGGGGCCAGTTTGGCTGCAAAAATGAAATCAGGAATGTCGGCTTTTTATGTTCTTAAATAAAAATGATTCATTAGAGAGAGATTGCGCTTGAAAATGAAACTTATTTAAGATAGCACCGAAACCTGACAATTCCCTTAACACTGAAGCTAACTATAGATTGGGACTTGTAGGAAGCCACCTTGTCTTAATAGGTTTTAACAGATTAACAGGAGACCTTACACCACTTCTGACAAATGGCAGTCCAGTCTCTTCTTGAAAGCCTCCAGGGATGAAGCTCCCACAACTTCTGAAGGCAACTTCTGTTCCATGGGTTGATTGCTCTCACTGTCAGGAAATTTCTCCTTATTTCTAGGTTGAATCTCTCCCGCTCTAGTTTTTCCTCCCCGCTCTTCTCTGTGGCAGCCCCTCAAATATTGGAAGATGGTCCTTCTCGTCACTAGACTAGTCATGCCCAGTTCCTGCAACTGTTCATCCTATGTTTTAATCTCCAGTCCCCTAATCCTCTTGGTTGCTCTTCTCTGCACTTTTTCTAGAGTCTCAACATCTTTTTTATAGGGTGGTGACCAAATCTGGATGCAGGATTCTAGGTGTGGTCTTACTAAGGCTTTATAGAGTGGTATTAGCACCTCCCTTGATCTTGATTGAATCCCTCTGTTAATGCAGTTTAGGATTGCGTTGGCTTTTTTGGCTGCCGCCACACACTGTTGGCTCATATTTAATTGGTTGTCCACTAAGACTCCCAAGATCCCTCTCCCAGTTCCTGCTATTAATCCTGGCTTTCCCCAGTCTATATGTCTACTTTTGGTTTTTCTTGCCTAAGTGTAAGACTTTACTTTTTCTCTACATTGAATTTCATTTTGTTAGATCGGGCCAAGCGTTTGAGTCTGTCCATCTCTTCCCTCCTTCCACAACAAATTGTCTTCCAAGCTTCAGGAAAGAGATGGAAAGATCTGAGCAAACATTCGTTTGTTGTCCAAAAATGTGGAAACAAGCTTGACTGAAGCCACCCACACTGCTACGTCTCCCAAGGCACCCATATCTGGTCTAAACCCTTGATGTTCTTTTTCAGACTAAGCAAACTGGAATAGAGCAAACATTGTTGACTTTCAAGAAGGACTAAGCAGTCCTCCTTCTCCTCCTTCTCCTCCTTTTTTTTTTTTAGCAATGATAATATATCGGAACTGCCCTCCCTCGAAAACCAGACTCGCTTCTGATGTCACAATAAATGGCTTTGCATTTTTTGTGAGTAGGTTGAAACTGCAGGAACTGGGTATGTCTAGTTTAATGAAAAGAAGGACTAAGGGAGACATGATAGCAATCTTCCAATATCTCAGGGTTTCCCACAAAGAAGAAGGAGTCAAGCTGTTCTCCAAAGCATCTGATGACAGGACAAGAAAAACTAATCAAGGAGAGAAGCAACTTAGGAGAAATTTCCTGACAAGTTAGAACAATTAATCAGTGGAACAACTTGCCTGCAGAAGTTGTGAAGGCTCCAACACTGGAAGTTTTTAAGAAGATGTTGGATAACCATTTGTCTAAAGTGGTGTAGGGTTTCCTGCCTGGGCAGGGGGTTGGACTAGAAGACCTCCAAGGTCCCTTCCAACTCTGTTATTCTATTCTATTCTATTGGTCTTTCTTTGAAATGGGAGAGGACTACAAAAACCTTAAGGCTGAAAACGAGATTGGGACATTGGAGGGAGAGAAAAAAGTTACAAAGCACTCTGCATTATTGCTGAAGGGAAAAAAAAGCAGAAACATCTTCATGAAGTTAGCAGGAGTCAACTCAAAGTTGGCTTCGTTTTGTTTTTCAGCTAATATGATCCATATTCGTGTAGCGATTCAAATTCAGCCTCAGCACCAGAAGGTGCTTGGATAATTTTGGCCCACTTTTGAAAACATTCAGACGAGAAAGTTAATTTTAGTTTCTGAATAAATCCCCTTTCTAGTGTTACCGAATTGGTTTAGCCAGAAACTGAGTCTTAAGATGTTAAGGCACCCCAAAACATGGTCAAAATTAAACCTAGCCAAGCTTAAATGTTGTGGAAATGCAGACCAGGTTAAACATGCCAGGAAAAGAGCTATTACCTCTCAGCCTCGCAGGATTGTACATGTAGGAGAAAAATCTGGAGAGTTTCACAAGATTGTACATGCAGGAGAAAAATTTGGAGATTTTTACCGCTGGGAGAAAGGCATCTTATCAATTTAATAATCAGATTATGTGAAGGACTGCCTTCCAGTTTGCATACTATTGGAAAAGTGCAAATTAGCTACATTCTATTCAGAACAGAGCTGGAAGGGACCTCGGAGTTCTTCTAGTCCAACCCTCTGCTCAAGCAGGACAGATAAATGGCTGCCCACTCTCTTCTTAAAATCTTCCAGTGTTGGAGCACCTACAACTTCTGGTGGCAAGCTGTTCCACTGGTTAATTGTCCTGACTGTTAGGAAGTTTCTCCCTAATTCCAGGTTGCTTCTCTTGTTGATTAGTTTCCATCCATTATTCCTTGTTTTACCTTCTGATGCTTTGCAAAATAAGTTGACCCTCAAGTCCCTTATTTGAGGGCAGCCCCTCAAATAAGCTTCTTTTCCCCTTGGATAGTTGCATGAGGCTCCTACAACTCTGAGTTGTTGTGGCTCAGCGGTTAGAAGGCAGTCTTGCAAGCTAACTCTGCATCCCCACAGCCAGGAGTTCGATCCTGACCGGCTCAAGTTTAACTCAGCTTCCCATCCTTTTGAGGTGGGTAAAATGAGGACTCAGTTGGTTTGGATGGGCAAGAGGCCGATTCAAACAGCTTAGAGAGGGCTGTAAAGCGGTATATAAGTCTAAGGGCTATTGCTAACTGAGCAATTCCATCTTTTTGTTCCCCTAAAGTAGTTTGCAGAGTATAAACGAGGCAAGCTGAGCCTGCCTGAAGATACATCACTTTCCTTTTGATTGCTACCTGAGCTACGACTTAGAAGGATTAGCACGGAAACAAATCCTTCCTTCTTACCTGGAGCCCCAACTTAGTTCCATCCTCGGAACTGAAGAACCCCAAATTCCCAGAGAGAAGGAATTAGAGAGAAGGAATGGCAACTTACCCGGTTGTTTGCAGAGCTCAGAAGAAGCAATGAAGTTGCAAGGAGAAGTTGACACTGGTGAAGATGCAGTGGAGAATTCCACCTTTTATATCTTTCTGGAAGCAGGCAAGTAATTGGGAGACATGCCATGTGCCTGGAGGTTTAATTAATCCATAGCTAGTATTTTTTTTCCCTCAGTTATCTTTATTTTGACCTCTGGTAATTGAATAATTGTCTGTTACAATTAATGAGTTGCTGGTTTTTTTCTTTCCCCACTGTTTTCTTCTTCTTTTTTGTTAACGTTGCGGATTTCAGTTCCACCCTAACATCCTTTTTACTTAGCTTGCACTTTGTTTATCTCCATCCATCCCAACATTCAGACGTCCCATACAGAAAAATAAATATTTCCCCGCCTTTGGTGAAGGATGTGAGTCAAACGGGTTATTCTGCCCATTATTTGTTGCATACCAAAAACCACCGTCCACAGCCCAGGTAGAGGTCAGTAAATTCCCGATGACAGCAAAAAACGGGGAAAAAAAAATTGGACCTGCCCAATCCTCTTTGTGAATGTCAACATCAAGGTGATCTGGATCACCTGTATTTGCGGAAACCAACAAGAGATTTTCCGTGCCAGGAAATTACGTGTCCATTATTACAGTCCAGGTAACTCACCTCTATCTTTGGCACGGGTTAGTAATTTAGGGAACGTCAATCAATATCCTTTTTGCAGGATGAGTTTGTTGTGAGGACAATGAACAGAAGTTGCCTCCAGAAGTTGTGGGTCCTTCATCCCTGGAGACTTTTGAGAAGAGAGTTGACAAGTCAGTGTCAACTCTTAGCATCTACCTTAGACTTTCTCCAGAAAGGATCTGTTTCTAACTAGGTCCATCAGGTCCCCCATGGGCCCCTCCATCCTCCCTGTAACTAAGTCCAATCACCCTGTTGCTTATTGTCCTCTTCTGTCCTCATTCTTTTCTGCTCTTCAGAAGTTTGGGTGCTCCATCACTGGAGGCTTTTAAGAAGAAACTGGACAGCCACCTGTCTGAAATGGCATAGGGTCTCCTGCTGGAGCAGAGGGTTGGACTAGAAGTCCTCCCAAAGTCCCTTCCACCTCTGTTCTGATTGATTGGTTATGATCTGAAGGAACCTCAGCATCTACACCGTGTGTTCCTCAATGTTCTTTGGATGGCAACTTCATAATGCTGTTAACAGAAGGTCCACTTTCCTAATTTTGATGTTGTTGTTCGGTTTCTAAGTCATGTCCGACTCTTCATGGCCCTATGGATTATATCACACCAGGCTTCCCTGTCCTCCATTAGGTCTGCCCAAATTCACAACCATTGCGTCAACAACACTATCTAACCATCTCATCCTCTGTTGTCCCCTTTTTGCCTTCCATCTTTCCCAACATCAAGGTCTTCCCCAATGAGTCCTCTCCTCTCATCAGGTGGCCAAAATATTTGAGCTTCAGCTTCAGCATCTGTCCTTCCAAAGAGCAGTCATGGTTGATTTTTTTTAGGATTGACTGATTGGATCTCTTTGCAGTCCAAGGGGCTCTTAAGAGTCTTCCCCAGCACGACAATTGGAAAGCATCAGTTCTTCAACGCTCAGCCTTCCTTATGGCCCAACTCTCCCAGCCATCCATGACTCCTGGGAAAACCATAGCTTTGACAGTCTTTGGAGATTCTCAGTCATCCATGTCATGGTTGTCCCAAAGGTTCTTTTTCAAGAGGTAACTGGACTTTCTGGAAAGCACCTATGGGACATAGCTTTGACTCTACGTACCTTTTTGGATCAGAATCCAAGTTTTAGCTAGACAATCCATGGATTTAATATCTTCCTTTTTGAATGTCTGTTTTTATTGACCAAACTTTAAGTACTTGACCTGAACTGGGTTGAGATCAACACCTTGTTCTCTTCCTTTCCTTTCCCCTCCCTCAAAATAAACCCTATTTGTAGAAATGTAAGATTTTGGTCTTGTTGATCAAAAGGTCAGCAGTTCAGTGGTTTGAATCCCTAGTGCTGTGTAATGGGGTGAGCTCCCGTTACTTGTCCCAGCTTCTGCCAACCTAGCAGTTCGAAAGCAGGTAAAAAAATGCAAGTAGAAAAAATAGGGACCCCCTTTGGTGGGAAGGGAACAGCGTTTTCCGTGCGCCTTTGGCGTTGAGTCATGCCGGCCACATGACCACGGAGACGTCTTCGGACAGCGCTGGCTCTTCGGCTTTGAAACGGAGATGAGCACCGCCCCCTAGAGTCAGGAACGACTAGCACGTACGTGTGAGGGGAACCTTTCCCTTTACCCATTTAAGATTTCAGAGGAGAAATATTATTGGCAAGAAATAGGCAAGGGGCTCCCTAAATTTCTTTTCATGAGTTTGGAAATTGGATTCAAATGAAATTCAGCATTTTTTTTTTTGGGAGAGACGCTTCAATCCTTTGGTAGCTCGGATGCCAACCAAATCTTATTGAAGATCTATGGAGTGTCTCAAACAAAGCATTATTTTTCTGGTTTTGGGGATTAACAGATCTAAATGAAAATCTGACCCAACCGTTGGAGAAACGCATCAAATATTAAAAGCTTGAATGGTCAACACCTTTCCGTGTGGTTATTTTTTTTTTCTTCCTCCCCTCTTACGTTTGCTGAGTATGCTGGTTTCGATCTCGTGTCCTTTCCTGTTTACGAACATGAGAAAGCCAACCGAAGGTAAATAAATCCAGGGTGGAAGGAAGGTTAAAATATGCGAGCTTGTTATACGACTAATAGAAGAAAATTATTCAATTAGCAAAGAAGTTGCAAAGCGAGATAAAGATAACATGACAAGTCAGAATTAATTAAAACCTCGGGGAAAATCCGTTCTGGCCTGTTATTAACCAGTTACCGAATGTGTATAAAAGTGTCCATTCGTTCTGCACTTCTCAACAGCTTCAGCTTTTCATCAAAGCATCAGTCCTTCCTTCGTCTACTTGGGTAAGTCCTTGCTTTTCGCTTCATTTAGCCTAGCTTTGATACCTAGCTTCTTCTTTTGATTTTCTACGGAGTAGCAGGTGTCTCCTACCAACCTAGCTACTGTTTTACGACGGCTTGTTTTTTCCAGAACGAGGGAACAACAAACTTTGTTTGTTGGATGGTCTGGGTGATTGCACATGCGATCCATCCCCGCTACCTCTTTAGCAGCTTTTCAAGTCCAACCAATTCCCAAGTCTCTTGACTTCAACGCGTTGGCCAAGGCTTCAACTTCAACGTGTTGGCCAAGAGTTTTGGAGAACTTAGACTTGTTTCTGCTGTGGAATCTTTGGGGCTCTCTGAGATTGGTTATTTGGGAGAGAACCAAAAGGGGAGAACAAAAAAGTTGGATTCCGTCACAGCAGAATCTAAATTTAGGACATCTTAAAAATCTAACTAGTTCACAAGCTCCTTTGGCCTGCTCTTTTTGTCATCTTCCAGGAAAATGATCTATTCTGCTAACCCAACCACCCATTATTTGTAAAACTGCCACCCGAATTCTATTCAGCTAGCAATTGTTTCGAGCATGAGTTTCAGAGCAACAGATCTGAAGGGTTTTGAGTTGTCTGGGTCTCTAAATAAAGACAGCAAGCTCTCTCAAAGAAATATGGAGCCAACCCAAAGAGATTATAAAGATTTTTAATTGTGATGTCCTACCATAGAAACACAAGCTGGGATTGCAAGCTTGTGTTATTTTATATTTCGCCTTTCTAACCAAAAGAATTTCGTTGAAAGAAACCCAAATTAAAACTCACTGTGTTTTCCTTGCGAGCAGAGCTGTTAGTCCAGCTAGCTTGTTTTTTTAAGTTCATCCGGTTATTTGAAATCAAATTTCCATTCGAGAAAAAGCATGAAAAGTTCTCCCGTACAATTGTCCTTCTGAATTTCCACCATGAAGAAACCTTCATGTTGTATGCCTTTTGTATACTGCATTTGTGTCTCCCAGCTTTTAAAATTGTGTCCCAGAAGCGAGTTATAAAATCTTCCTTCCCATATTGGCAAGCACTGTCCCTATCGAATTTGGCTGGTGCAAAGAAAATGGTTTGATTTTTGGTAAGGATTTTCCAATCATCGGCCAAACAAATAAACAGAGATTAAAAAATCCATCCCTGAATAGCTGGGAAAGAATAGGAGAATCGAAAAGCAGCGTAAGAAAATGAGGCATATGAGATCAAAGGAAATATAACAAATCCTACAGTTAAAATCGGCATTTTTAAAAGGTTTTATACAAAAGCGCAAAAGCCTATGAAACAGGACATCTGATTTGCACATCCCAAAATAAAAAAGACAGGTCATAATATATCAGCAGAATATAGTAATTATGGCAATAATTGCTTCTAGTTATTTCATGCAAGATTCATGTCCGTCAAAACTCGCAAGATTTTTGCACAGAGTGCCACCCAGTGGAAGAAAGATGATATTACATATTGCAACCCTCCCCTTTTCCCTCCTCTTCAAAACATTATAATCAGCTCAATTTGGGAAGGTAGAAAAATGAAAGAAATCAGTAAACTGGTTAAACGGGTGCACAGAAGCCTCCATTGCTTAATTAGAAATCTTGGCTTGGAATCCAAGTGTTGGGAGACAGGAAATGAAGGGGGGGGGGGGGAAAGAAAAGAAAAGAAATTAATACAGTCTGTTCACAGAATATGACCTTCTGGAAAAGAGTGCAAAATAGTTCAAGATATGAAAACAATGCAGTGTTTTCAAAACTTGGCCTCTTTAAGATGTGCAGACGTCAACTCCCACGATTGAGAATTACTGGCTGGGGAATTCTGGGAGTTGAAATCCGCGCATCTTAAAATGGCCAAGTTTGCAAAACCCTGATCTAGAGGTTCTTCAAGAGTAGATCTTCCACATCTGGTCAGCCACTAGATGTCAGCCAAAAGATGCAAAGTGCTTTCAACCTTTGCCGCTCGCTGAGATGTTCTGTCACCTAGATATAATAATCTGCATTAAAAAGAAAATCAAAATAATTGCATTCCCAATCTTGCAAGCCAGACGTTTATTATTGGGAAGGCAAAATTGCAGGCAATTATTAAATTGTTGGCTGGTAGTCTCGAGACGCAACAACGGAGCTGCTGATGCATGTCAACAGACCTCAAATAACGCCTCTGAGTGGCGTGTCTGAACAGCTCTGATATTTACAGTGACCACAATGGAACCAAAAGAGCAGATTTTGTCTGGGCATCCTGATTGCTCCTCCTGGAAACATTTGTCTGGCACAGCTTTGGGCAATCTGAGCTCATTAATTCCTTTTTGTTTTAAAATTATTTTTTCACAGTTCTCCGACAAGCAGGAAGCTCTCTGGGTTGACTCATGTCCTTCTTCTCACGTATCATACCAACCTCGGTCTGCTGTCCGGCACGAATGACTCAACGCCTAGACATTAATTGATCTGTTTTTTCTCTCTCCATCCTCTCCAGGTTCACTCCTGCCATCCAACATGTCTTGCTGCCCTTGCCCACCTTCTTGTGCCATTCCTTCTTGTGCCTCCGTTCCAAGGATCGGGCTCGGCTCCTGCGGGACTGGCTCAGGACTCCTCGGTTACGGTGGCGGTGGGGCCGCATCAGCCAGCAGCCTTGGTATTCTCCCAGGAGCCAACGTGGGATGCATTAACCAGATTCCACCTTCTGAAATTGTGATCCAGCCTCCATCATTTGTGATCACCATTCCGGGGCCCATCCTTTCCGCCAGCTGTGAGCCAGTTGCTGTGGGAGGCTACAGCCCTTGTGCCTCTGGCTCCGGAGGATATCTTGGCGGTGGCGGTGGTCTCGGGTCGATCTGCCGGCCAAGGCGTAGAGCCAGCATCTGTAAATATCCTTGCTAAATCGAAGCAGGATAGGATTATTCAACCATGACACGGAAACAGGACAGGACTTATGGACAGCGTCTTTAGGGGGGAAAAAAACACTCAGGGCTCATCCTGGGACGGACTCTGAATTTCAAGTGGTTTTCTTTCTTGCCTCTTGGAAAGGGTGGGTAATTTATTGTCTTTGACTCCTTCAAGCTTTTGCACCCCACGGTGCTCTTTTGTGTATCTATTTGGTTTTGTTATGTTAAGGATATCCCCTTCCTCCCCACCCTCTTTTTAATAAACACTTCTTAGCATTGCAGTTACTGACTCTTCCATGGTTTTTGGTCCAGACACAGGATGCCCACTTGGGGTGGAGTCTGCTACGGTCTCTAAAACCATCCCTTAAAAGCAACCAGTGCTATCAAAACCTGAGTAACTGGGAAGGATTGAGTCCCAGTGACAAGCGGAACCACAGTCTGTTCAACCTCATGTTAGTTTAATGTAATGTTTCAGACAGCAATATTTTTTATTTATTTATTTGTCAACAAGTACAAGGAAACAGGTAACAGTATGGACGTAGAAAAGGGCACATGAAAAAAAATTGGCACAAATAAAAAGGATATAAATAGGCAAAACGTAGCCATGAACACATAGAATGATTACATATAAACGGGGGCAGTAGGACAGGGACGGAAGGCACGCTGGTGCGCTTATGCACGCTCCCTTTAAGGACCTCTTAAAAAACGTGAAAGACTCACGGTAGACAGCTTAAGGTAAAAGGTATGGGGATTAGCGAGACTAACAACAGGATCAGGTAGAGCGTTCCAGGCATTTACTACTCGATGGCAGAAGTCGTATTTCCTACAATCAAGATTAGAGCGAATTACATTGAGTTTGAATTTATTGATAGCTCTTGTGTTATTGCGGTTGAAATTAAAGTACTCATTTACAGGCAGGACGTTTTAGTAAATAATTTTATGAACTAAGCTTAGGTCGGAATGTAGACGGCGTAATTTGAGGCTATCAAGGCCTAAAATTTCGAGCCTGGTGGGATTGGGAATATTTGAGTAGAAGGTCTGAGTCTACGTTTTCCTCTTTTGTAAAAAGGGGCAGCTGGGTTCCTGAGATTTGGAATTCCCAAAAGGGCCATTTGTGATTGCCATTCTTATTAAATGTATTTGCCGCCTATCTCATCATGGCGGCTCACAGTCATAAAAAAAAAAAAAAAAAAAAAGGAAGAAGTAGAAAGGAAGATTAAACAAAGCGAAAAGAAAGTAGAACACTAAAACAACCAAAGGGGGGAAAAAAGAGGAATATCCATATGCAGAGCTAAAAGATTACAGGACTCTTCACACAACATTGGAAAGTTTACCAACTGCATAGTGTATAAAACTTGACAAGCTTTAACCTTCAGGGTCTAACGATCCTACTTTGGATACAGGTGAAGGATCAGCTCTCTGGAGATGGGTCTAAGGCTGGGGAAGGTGGAAGGAAAAAGAATAGAATGGAATGGAATAGAATATCAGAGTTGGAAGTTTTCTAGTTCAACCCTTTGCTCAAGCAGGAGACCCTATACCATTTCAGACAGGTGATTGTCCAGTTTCTTCTTAAAAGCCTCCAGTGATAGAGAAGGAAGGAAGGAAGGAAGGAAGGAAGGAGGGAAGGTAGGAAGGAAGGAAGGTAGGAAGGAAGGAAAGAAGGAAAGAAGGAAGGATGGAAAGAAGGAAAGAAGGAAGGAAGGAAGGTAGGAAAGAAGGAAGGAAGGAAGGAAGGAAGGTAGGAAGGAAGGTAGGAAGGAAAGAAGGAAAGAAGGAAGGATGGAAAGAAGGAAAGAAGGAAGGAAGGTAGGAAGGAAGGTATGAAAGAAGGAAAGAAGGAAAGAAGGAAGGATGGAAAGAAGGAAAGAAGGAAGGAAGGTAGGAAGGAAGGTATGAAAGAAGGAAAGAAGGAAAGAAGGAAGGATGGAAAGAAGGAAAGAAGGAAGGTAGGAAAGAAGGAAGGAAGGAAGGAAGGTAGGAAGGAAAGAAGGAAAGAAGGAAGGATGGAAAGAAGGAAAGAAGGAAGGAAGGTAGGAAGGAAGGTAGGAAGGAAGGAAGGAAAGAAGGAAAGAAGGAAAGAAGGAAAGAAGGAAAGAAGGAAAGAAGGAAGGAAGGACAGAATAACAGAGTCGGAAGGGATCTTAGAGGTCTTCTAGTTTAACCTCCTGCTCAAGCAGGAGACCCTATTTCAGACAGGTGGCTGTCCAGTTTCTTCTTAAAAGCCTCCAGTGATGGAGCACTCAAACTTCTGAAGGCCAGAAAAGAACGAGGACAGAAGAGGACAGTAAGCAACAGGATGGTTGGACTTAGTTTCAGGGAGGATGGAGGGGCCCATGGGGGACCTGAAGGACCTAATTAGAAACAGATCCTTCTGGAGAAAGTCTAAGGTAGATGCTAAGAGTTGACACTGACTTGACAGCATATACTCAACCAAGCTTCCACCTTGGTTTGCGTTCTGTATGTTGTACATACAGCCTTGTGAGATTCATAGATGGTTTGATATCTTTTATGAGAGCTTTGTTCAATAACTAGACTAGCCTCTTGCTAAACTGCAACAACAGCACCTTCTTCTGTCTTCCATCATCATGCCCATAAAAGTAAACAGGCTTTGAATATATTTCTTACACGCTCATGGCCAGTTGTGGCAAAAATTGTTCATTTAAAGCTGACGGCAGAAGGAGGTAGATACGAAGCAATCACACTGTGTCTTCAACTTAGCTTGTGATACAAGCTGTAGGTCAACCCAGCCTTGGCTTCATTGAGAAACAGATTTGGACAACCAAGATAGTCCAAGTAAACTGGAATAGTCTATCCACAGAACTGCGAAGTTTGTGTGGAGACTCACCAGCGACGGCAAGCTAGAAGTTGGACAAAGCCAGAAGAAGCATCAGTCCTTCTTATATACAACATCGTTGGGTGTTTCTTTTTGCTGGAGGAGATGTTCTACTTGCAGGGTGTTGGAGATCTAAGTTGTTATTATTCTTCTATTACTATCCCTTTGTCATCAGGTTTGCATTCCATTCATTTTTGGGGAATATTAAAAGCTGGAATCAGGTTGCTTCTCCTAATTTCCCCAAGCGGAGTTAGACTAAGTCACAGGTGTAAATTATTAGCAATGTAATTGGATGGAGAACTTCCCAGATGACCTCTGCTGATCGCCATCCAGATTTAGACTCCTTCAGGGATTGTTTCTCGAAGCAAAATTGAATCTGTCTCTCCTTTTTTGGTGGTCCTTTTCCTTCCCACACAGAGTCATGGGTCCCACTACATGTTAAGCCATGTTTGTCTAGTCATGGTTTATTGAGTAGGCTAGAATTGGCTTGGTTCACATGTGACCATTGACTCTAAACCAAATTTGCACAGTCTACTAACCAACCAACCAACCAACCAACCAACCAACCAACCAACCAACCGCATTTTAGGATGTAGCCCTTGATCATTGTGATCTTATGGTGGAGTTTTTGAAGGCTTGTGAGGACTATCTCAGTGGGAATCATATTTTCTGGCTCACTTTTATATTTCTGATAAGGTGATCAAGCTAGCAACACACCGCACCCCTGTTTTGGCTCATCTTTTTTTACAAAAACAGATGGAATTTTGCATTTAATTCAAAATCGTAACTGTCATGTGTATGGAGTTCAAATGTTGACTGTTTCAGTGTCAGACCATGTCTTGGGAAAGAAGGGAAGGGAAGGGAAGGGAAGGGAAGGGAAGGGAAAGGAAGGGAAGGGAAGGGAAGGGAAGGGAGGAGAAGGGAAGGGAAGGGAAGGGAAGGGAAGGGAAGGGAAGGGAAGGGAAGGGAAAGGAAGGGAAGGGAAGGGAAGGGAAGGGAAGGGAGGAGAAGGGAAGGGAAGGGAAGGGAAGGGAAAGGAAGAGAAGAGAAGGGAAGGGAAGAGAAGAGAAGGGAAGGGAAGGGAAGAGAAGAGAAGGGAAGGGAAGGGAAGGGAAGGGAAAGGAAGAGAAGGGAAGGGAAGGGAAGAGAAGAGAAGAGAAGAGAAGAGAAGAGAAGAGAAGAGAAGAGAAGAGAAGAGAAGAGAAGAGAAGAGAAGAGAAGAGAAGAGAGATGGCTCCAGATATTGAAGCTGTATATATAATTTTTTTTGCTTTAAATTAAAAAAAAATTAGAAATATATTATTTATTAATTTATTTATTTATTAAGCTTATATGCCGCCCTCTCTCCGAAAAGGACTCAGGGCAGCTCACAGCAATAAAATAGACAAATCAATATTAGATGTTAAAAACCATTAAAACTCCCCTTAAAAACCCCTTCAGTCCAAACCGGCCTGGTGCAAGAACCATGTCTTAAGGTCACAGCGGATCTTAAAAGAAAGAGCGCAGGTCAGGGGCCACCCGGAGCTCCAGGGGGAGTTGATTCCATAAGGTAGGTGCGCCCACAGAGAAGGCTCGTTCCCTAGGAGTCGCCAGACAACACTGCCTGGCCGACGGTACTCCAAGGAGACCCTCTCTGTGGGAACGCACCGGGCGATGGGAAGCTGTTGCTGGCCGCAGATGGTCCATCAGGTACCCTGGGCCTAAGCCATGTAGGGCTTTATAGGTGATAACCAGCACCTTGAATCTCACCTGGATTGGGTGAGATTCATATGGAAGATTGATGGAACAAAACAATCTAAAGTCGTATGGTATTTCAAGGGGCTAGAAAAATGATGATCCAAGCCATTGGTGAATTTCTTAATCCTTCTCCCTAAGCTCTGGAAATGAAGAGGGCAAATTACAAAGATGATTTGGTGAGCCTAGGCCCTCATTTGATGATGATACTGAATTATATGGCGATTTTTCTTCTTCTAAGCTCTTAAATGGTAGCTATTTTCCTGGGCGATGGAAGTTGAATGCAGTTAGTTCTAGATTTGGAAGAGCAGGTGAAAAATTTAAAGAAGCAGGTGAATTGCGTGCTCCTTCCAATTAAAACTTGGCCATCTTCCTGGGAAGACATGAAAGATACAAGGGTAAGGCAGCAAAGTGAGAAGCCTGTTTCCTCTAAAGTTCACTGATGACCTCAGGTGAAGGTGCTTCCCAGAGGTTCACATCAGAGAGAGAAATGTGCACATTAAAATTTCTGATCCAAGCAATTTGGGACTGAGTAGGGAGACTCGGCCAATGTAAGTCCAAACATGTCATTTCCTTCTGGTTGTGATTTTGTTCTAAGAGAAGAATGTAGCACCAAAAGTGGGAGTTCCTCTTTAGGTGGAACAGCCAAAGAATTTTGAAGGGAACCCAAAATAAGTTTTCAATCTGGGGTGGATGAAGACTTTTGTCCCCTTTGAACATTGAGAAAAATGTGAAAAGTAAATCTCCTTCAAGTCAGATTGAACTCTTGAGGACTTCAAGGAGATGGCCAAGTGATTTTCTTGCCAATAATGCTGAATGCCTTAGCGCTTGTTATCTTTTTTTGACAACCAATCCAATTTCTAGTCCTGAGAGTTCCTATTATTCTTCCATGAAATACCAAGAAATTTAACACAACGTCACTTTTTCGCTGACCTTTGTGCTGTTCTACAAAAAAACCAACCAACCAACCAACAACCCAACCAACAACCCAACCAACCAATCAACCAACCAACCCAACCCAACCCAACTCAACCCAACCCAACCCAACCCAACCCAACCCAACCCAACCCAACCCTACAACCGAACCAGAGCAGAGTGGAGCTGCCCCCCACAAATTAATTTAATTTAGTTTCTTGTTATTTTATTGATGACGATGTTAACCATTCAATCAAGTCTGACCCTTGATTGATTCTATGGTCCAGGTTTCTCCACATCTTCCGATCTTGAACTTCTTCTTTGAGTTGTTCTATGCTCTGGCTAGTGTCAGTTTGATGGTGTCTGGCCATCGTGATCTTTGGCAGCCATGCTTTCCTTTTACCACTAACTCTTCCCAACATAATTGCTTTTTTTCCAGTGAATTCCCCTGCGTGACATGGCCAAAATAAATGAGACAAAATTGTATGATTTTGGTTAATTTATTACATTCCAGTTAATATGACTTTTTTTTTTTTTTTTGATATTTGAAGAAGCTTCTATAAGCTCTGTAGCAGCCAGTTACAGAGGTGGGATTCAGCCAGTTCTGTCCGAATTGCACGAACTGGTAGGGGCGACTACTCACCTGCCCGGACGTAATGTGCGACTACTGCTCATGCGCAGAGGCATGCACGCACATTTGAGAACCAGTAGGGAAGGTAAGTGAAACCCTCCTCTGCTCTGTAGGCTTCACTGGAGCCACCTTCAAGATGTTCAAACCCAGATATTTTTTTAGAATACCTGAGCTGGAAGATTTCTTCAAGGAAATGTACTATAATGTCCAACTCAACACGTGGTCTTCTCTTGAAAGTAACAAAAATCACTTTTTTCTGCAGGAGCAAAAAATTATAAATTTGTGGAGGAATGAACACTTCAAATTACATCACTGTGACGGGCTAGAATTCTCCGTGACAATATTCTCTAAGTAAGAGATTTGTCCTTCTTAATTTTTCATACACATTTCCATCAAACTCAACAAAACATGGCCATTTAAAAATCCAACTCCAAAGAAATGTCTCCTCCATCACCCCTCAAAACCAAGATCTTTAATTTGAAGGGTAAGAAGAAGTCTAAAATCACTGCAGAAACTAATCAGTTATGGAAACTAGCTGTGGAAACTAGTCATCATTAATCCACCTGGTCTAATCCTTGTCCTTAGACTTTAATATACTCCAATGATAGGGAGCATAATGTGTAATATTCACACCCAAACACCCCAAAATTAGCAGGGACACAATGACTGTTAACAAAGCAAGGATGGCTGCTCCAGAGCCCTTTCATTTGAGATGAGACATACATAATTGGTAGACTTCACTGGTCAAGACGCTTGTCAGGTTCCCCAAGAAACTGTATAAAAGCTGCTGCCTAGCTTCAGTTCTTCAGCAGGACTTCTCACTTCTCCTTCACTTCTCTTCTCCAGCTCTCTCCGGTAAGTTGGATTTGACATTCTATTAAATGCATCTAATACCTCTGAGAAGTCATTTTGGACTTCGACCAACAGCCTAACCCCAGGAGTCGTGCTCCTCCTGGTTCAGTTATGAACGTTCTTGCTGATTTGTGTTTGTTTTCCTTGCTTGCTTCCAACAGATAGTCCACACTAGCAGGTTGGTGACCTAAGAGAGCTTAAATTTTGACGTAGGCATAGAAACCTAAGAAGTTATTCTTTGCAAGTCTTTGAGGGAAGTTGCTCCAAGTTTTCAACTTGGATTGATTCTCCAGGATTGCTGTCTGGAATTTTCCAGGTCTACTTGGAGATGTAGAAGATCGCATAGCAACCTGAACATGGAAGGCAGAAGAGGGTTTATATGACGACCAGTTTAGGAAGATCTAGATTTGGGATTGGCTGATGATAGATCCATTACTCTACTTTATGAGTTGTGTTTTGTCAGACGAGACCCCTATTTATTTTGCACCTATTGTAGACTTGCTTTTCAATGCACCTCTACTAGTACCATGGATCCAATGTTGCCGTTGACCAAGATAGCCAATTTATGAATGCAACCAATTAACGTATACGTACCGAATATACAGTTGAATCTCTAATACTGTTTGTATATTGGTTAGCTTGACTATGTAGCACTGAAACAAAATTCAAGAGATCCTTTAACAATGGACTTGGGAAGTTTACAGGATGGCAGCAAATGTTAGTTTTGGGGACAGTTAGAGGGGGAAAAAAAATCTACAAATATCATCCATCCTGCCTTCCGTAAGTCTTACATCCAAAATATTCTGAGTTCTGGAGGAACCATAGTTTCATGAGAACAAAACACAGCTTAATTGAGAAGGAGAGGATAAGCCTGTTTGATCATTGTTGGGAGAGTAGTTTAGAAATGCTATTTAAGTTTTCTTTGGAAGAAGTGGAATAAAGGTGGTGATTTGTAGGCAGTTCTTTGCTTATCATGTTTACCGTTTCTTATCCTTTCTGCCCATTGCAGGCTAACCTTCATCATCTCCAACATGGTGTTCAGCTGCCACAAACCAACTTGTGTTTGCCCATCTGGACCTATTTTCCCAGTCGGGGGTAGCTCATCTTGCTGTGTCCCAGTCTGCCACCCCAGCTGTGGCATCCCTTGTGGACCCCCCACTGTGTGTGTGCAACCTCTGCAGCCTTCCTGCGTCCCGGTCTGCCACCCCAGCTGTGGCATCCCTTGTGGGCCACCGACAGTTTGTGTCCAACCCGTGCAGTCTTCCTGCATCCCGGTTTGCGGATCTCCTTGTGGGCCACCGACAGTTTGTGTCCAACCCGTGCAGTCTTCCTGCATCCCGGTCTGTGGATCTCCTTGTGGGCCACCGACAGTTTGTGTCCAACCCGTGCAGTCTTCCTGCGTCCCAGTCTGTGCGTCTCCTTGTAGCATCTCTTGTGGGCCACGTGGAGTGTATATTCAGCCAAAGAGCAGCTTGCCATCTTGTTACTCCCCATCTGGCCCTATCTTTCCCGTTAGCTCATCCAGTAGTATCCCCATTTCTCCCTTATGTGTCCCGTCATGTAGGCCATCCTGTTTCAATCCATCTGGCCCCATCTTCCCTGTCAGTGGTGGTCATCCTTCCTGCGTTCCAACCTGTGTCATTCCATGCAGCCCCTGCCACTTGTGGATTTGAATAACCACGGAATAGCTCTCTAATACGGTCCTCCTGGAATTGAAAATTATGGCACAGATTCATGACCAAGGTTACGGCTTCTGGATTCTAAAATTCCACCAGCCTTCACAGTTCTTCAAAACTTGATTTAGGGGAGTTCCTCCACATCTCTGCAAGTTAATCTTAGTGTTAAAAAGGTTGAATTCAGACTCAGCTATTTTTAATAGACTCCCTAGAGTCAGTGGGAGCTTAAATGGGTCTAGTTTGAGTATGTTGAAGACTCAACCCAAGCTCCTTGTAGCTGAGTTTCTTCTGTCTAAGTTCCAACAACTGTATCCCCATAATGGCGGTAAATACTGTAGATCGTATATTGCAGCCAACCTTCTCATGAACGTCTCCTGAAGAATCAAAAGAAGACATCATAGAACCATGATGGAAGATGCCTTCAGAGACTGTCATCGTGAGACAAGACATAAGTTCTTCTGGTTGTCTTCTACAGGTTTTGTTTATTTTTTTGGAACGACAGCACCTTAAAGACATTGGGGTTAATCTATTTCTCTAGTGGAATTCTCCAAAATCTTCAAGTTTGCATGTGTATGCTTCTAGTTTAGGATTAACAAAGGACTTTTGCTTTCCCCCCCATATGCACCCGCTTCAAAATGTTCCACGTTCAGACAAGATGACTATCACACTATGCAATAGTGTCCTTGACACTTTAATTTGATTTCTCAAGCTTAGGATAATGCTTTATAGTCTGGGGTTGTTTTTGTAACTCTGTTTGTTATGTTATGTTCTTCATGCATGAGACTCTGCATTTCCTCTGTTCACTCCTTGCTTCACATTCAATAAAATTCCCTTTAGTGCACAAAAATATTTTCTGGTCTTCTGTTAATTTTTTGACACAACAATCCATCATGAAAGTGGTTTAATTCTTCCTCTAAGAATGTGCTGTCACACATACACAAACACACACACAAATACACACACACACACACAACTGTGGTTTAGTGCAGTGGTGAAATACAATTTTTTTTTTAGTACCAGTTCTGTGGGTGTGACTTGGTGGGCATGGCAGGGGAAGGATACTGCAAAATCTCCATTCCCACCCCACTCCAGGGGAAGGATACTGCAAAATCTCCATTCCCACCCTGCTCCAGGGGAAGGATACTGCAAAATCCCCATTCCCTCCCCACTTCTGGGTGAAGGATATTGCAAAAACCCCATTCCCACCCCACTCTGGGGCCAGCCAGAGGTGGTATTTGCCGGTTCTCCA
Source organism: Pituophis catenifer annectens (assembly GCF_029215685.1). Taxonomy (NCBI): domain Eukaryota; kingdom Metazoa; phylum Chordata; class Lepidosauria; order Squamata; family Colubridae; genus Pituophis; species Pituophis catenifer. The sequence continues at coordinate 18,340,149 of NW_027256890.1, forward strand.
AACTACTCAAAATTTCCACTACCGGTTCTCCGGAACCTGTCAGAACCTGCTGGATTTCACCCCTGGTTTAGTGGGTTTATTAATAAAAAGAAAAAGAAAAGAAAGAGAAAAAAGGGTGCCCAGGATGAGATGGATCTTTAAGAATGTTTTGAACTTTCTTAAGGCAGTGGGAGCTATCGAGTTCTTCCAAAGAGGGGAGAGGGAAACCAATTATCCTCTGGGCAATGATGTTGACCTTCTGGAGCGCTGTCCTACCTGCCACTGCAATTGGCAAACCATACATAGATGCAGTAAGTTAAAATACTCTCTATGGTGCAGCGGTATGCCCCCAACTCCCAGTGATTCCGTCTGTTTTACAGACGTAAAACCTGAAATATTTTAGCTAATGTTGTCAACTTTGTGCAAGCCCTTTTAGACAACTATTATCTCCATCTTCGTGGTGGCGATAGTGGTTTGGGGCTGCCTTTTTGATCCTGGCAACCCTGAAGCTGACCTAACTGAAGCTATCTTGGACCTTCAGTGTTGTCTATTACTTGGAACCCCGACAGATACCATAGAAGTCCTATTTCACTCATATGCTAATTTTAACTTTGAGTTCAACTCTTGCTCCAGAGGGAAATCTGCAAAGAGAGGTTCCAGCTCCATGTCTGGAAGTGCATTTTTCCCCCCCATGGATGGAGCTTCCTGCTTCTCAATCACCTGCAACAAATTCCTGCGAGCCATTTTAGCTGCACCCAAAGGAACTTCAAATGCCCAGTTAAGAATTGAGACTGGTATGCCTCAAATTCAAGTAAGAGCCTGGAAGATGACGATCATTTATTGGCTAAAAATGGATTTCTTTCCAGGGGGACTGTCATCCCTGTTGGCTGACAACTTCCCTTCCTCCTGAAAACAGGTGATAGACCACAAGCTGGGCTCTTATGGGCTCTCGCCGGTGTTCTTAATGTCCCTAAGCCAGTGATGGTGAACCTTTTTAGCACCGAGTGCCCAAACTGGAATGAAGAAACCACAGAGTCAGGTAGTGCATTCCAGGCACTGACCACTCTGTTGCTGAAGTCGTATTTTCTGCAACCGAGTTTGGAGTGGTTTACCTTGAGTTTGTATCTATTGCGTGCTCCTGTATTGTTGCGGTTGAAGTTGAAATAGTCATTAACAGGTAGGACATTCCTACAGATGTTCTCCTGATTTCCTCTTCCCACAGACCTTCCCTGCTCCCGACTCCATCATTATATCTTGAGGATGAGATCTAATTCAGCTTGGATTTCTTCCATTAGCCCCTTTACCACCTCAGATGTAGGCTAATTTTTATCCAACACGTTTAGACAAAATTGAAACATCTGCTACTTCCAGTGTAATAAGTAGTTTGGTCCGAGGAGTACCCATTCATTAATCTGAGTGATACCTTCAGGAAAATCTGAGCTGGCTCTCCATCTGCTGCCCTACATTGCATATGCCTTCCTTGAAATAGATTAGAAGATAGACTAACTCATGTTTGATGATCAACTTGAAGGTGATACTTCTTATTAGTAAACTAATGAGAGAAGAGTACAAGGGCAGAAAGCTGAAGGACATTATCCTTTCCTGGGCACTGAAAAAGACCAAAGGTACTATCTTAAAAGGAAGGCTAGGAGCCAATGAGAATGAGCCTGCAAGCTGTGTAGCAAAGTCCTTTTGCTTGCTTTCCCTTCCAGCTGGTTGGTGTCTCATTCCTTAAAAACATCAAATGACTCTAGGAAAGGAAACCAGAAAACTTAGAAGACATTCAACATGGCATCTAGGTTTCATAAAATTTCAAGCCAACCCCTCTAAAACAGCCGTATGTGAAGCTGTATGAAGATGCGAGATGGTTAATGCCTCTTGGGAGGAAGCTGAGGTTCTGTTGGATTTGAAAAAGGAGGTGGAGGGACGCTATTATGAAGAGGCTTACTTTTCAAAAGGAGTTACTTTTTCAAAATACAAAAGACACCATGGAGAAAGGATTTAAGGAGATAATGGAAAAAATGGAAAATACCATATGAAGGATGATGAGCAAAGACCAAGACGCCCAGGAAAGGGAGGAGTCAACAGAAGAAATAAAGGAGGAAGAGGATAAAGAGGAAACAACAATGAAAATAATAAGTGATTGCTCCACGCGCCCCAAAATAATAAGACCTCCCCGAAAATAAGGCCAAGCACTTATTTCAGGATTCAAAAAAATATAAGACAGGGTCTTATTTTCAGGGAAACATGGGTAGAATATACAGATTCCTGATAGGGTGTGATCATTGGCTCTTACCACTGGGTAGAATCCTATTTTCAGCCATGTATTTCAGAGGCTGATCAGGGTCTCATCCTACGTCAAACATTCACAACCAATGTTTTCTCAAGAAGAAGACACTTGTCATGAACAGACCTGTCTCAGAAACTTGAGGGCTAGCTGATGGAAGCGGCGTGTGATTTGAGGGAATTCTACTCTGGAAATCTTACATTCTAGCCACAAACTATTATTTCGGATCCTGGTATCTGATCCTTCTATTTACTTCTAAAGAAGAGATGGGCTGCTGATTGATGACTGTAGAGTTTGCCAGCTAGTTATGACGTTGAAAAAAATGACGTGGCACCAGTATGTTCACTGATGAATAATCCAAAATAATGATGGTTAAATGGTCAAGTAATAGCTGGTGGAGAAATTAAGAGAGTGCGCAAGGAAAATCCCATGCCTGGTGACACCATGATGGAAAAGACATTACTGCCTTCTGGTGTGGTCACACTGCAAGGAAGTACGTCAGCCACAGACTTTGCTGGTCTTAACTCAATTCCTGCCCTGATTTAATTGTCTCCTGATGTTGGACAAATTAATCATAGGAGTGACCTTGGGAAGCCATAAACAATGTTTCTTCATTCATCCCTTGCTTGTCCCATAAATAACTATTTCTTGAGTTTGCATTGAGCTCTCAACCAACTGATGCTTGATCTCTAACCAGAACTTTATCCTGATTAATTCATTGATGAACACTGGTGAAAGTGTTGGAGATTGTACCATCTGTTTGCACCTACGAGTCTAGGGCAGATGTTGAGAGAGACCCTTGTTGAGGAGAAGGACCATCACATGCTACCTGTCATCCCATCTGGCCTCTTGTTACCAAAATGAGCTTTTGAGTTTAAGAGGCAACAGGACAGGTAGATGCCTTCAAAGTGACCCAAATCAAAATGTTCAAGATGACACACATAGAGCGACAAAAATCCACCAAGAACTATATTGTTATCATGCACAAAAGTAGACTTTATTGAGAAAAAACCTCTCTTTGCTTTAGAAACATAAAGAAGGAAGAGTAACTTGTTACAACCTACATCAGCATCAAGACAGGAAGCTCAGCTTGCTATGTTGAGGAAAATTGCTAGATGTTTTTATTCTGAAAAGAGCAACTATCAAAAGTTATTCGGGGTGTTTCCTTCCACCATCAAACAAAGAAAAGTTTAAATTTAAAAAAAAAAAAACGATCGTTGGATGTGATTGCCAAAGGAGCTAAGAAACCAGAAAGTCCACAAAATAGATTGTTTTTCTTTCTTCTTCCGCTGAAATGATGAATTCCTGGAACCTTCAGCATCCAATTCCCAGGAATTAGACCCATGGATCCATCACATTGTCCTCTATCCTTGACCAAACGTGTTCCAGACAGCTACCATCCTTTGGAAGTTTAGAAAACCAAGAAGCAAGGGCTACATGGGATGCAGCAAGTGGGTGGTGGGTTAGGGCTAGGAGATGGGGAAAAACTCATAGGGATGGAGATGTTAGCACCGGAAGGAGGTTGACTAAGGCAAAATGGAATGCAGTAAGAAGGTTGGTTAGAGCTGCTAGGAGACGGAGAAGAACAGAAGGGAATGCAGTTAGAACTGCTAGGAGACGGAGAAGAACAGAAGGGAATGCAGTAAGAAGGTTGATTAGAACTGCTAGGAGACGGAGAAGAACAGAAGGGAATGCAGTAAGAAGGTTGATTAGAGCTGCTAGGAGACGGAGAAGAACAGAAGGGAATGCAGTAAGAAGGTTGGCTGCCAGAAGATGGACTAGGGCTAAGTGAGATGGACATTTTAGAACCAGAGCTGGAAGACTGTAGACCGGGACAAAAGGACATAGAAGGAGAAGGTTGGCTAGTGGAAATGGGGATACAATAAGAAACCTGACCACCAGAGGTAGTTTGACCAGAGCTGGGAGATTGTACACTCGGGCAAACTGGAATGCAGTAAGGAGTTTGGGAAGAGCTGCTGGGAGGTGGGCAAAAGCTCAGTGGCATGGACTGGGTTTGGCCGGAGCTGGGAGGTGATGAGTTAGGACAAAACGGGATGCAGTAAGTATGTTGACTAGAGGTGGGAGCTGATGGACCAAGGGGAAGGGAGAAAGAAGGAGAAGATTGCACAGGGCAGACTGGGATAGAGGAAGGAAATGATCTGGGGCCAGATTGTGACATACTGGGACCTGGACTAAGTCTAACTGGGATGCAGGGACGTGGCATGGAAGACTGGACCGGTCTGCAAGGGATGCCGATGGTTGGCATGCTGGAGGACTGCTGATAGAACTGGACATTCAGTGGAGCAATAGGTCCCATATAGTAGGAAGGCAGGCAACATCCGAACATCTTACTAGAGGTGAGAGCAGTTGGCCTGAAACAAGAAGAAATATCAAACAAGGTTGACCAGATTAAGAAAACAATGTTGTGTATATCAGTCCTAAGAGAAACCTAGAAGTATGAATCTGTTTCTCTCTCCATTCTTTAAATGTGTATGAACTAGGTAGGAACCTGTCTGAGATGTTTCCTCAAGTTGCTTTCTTTGCCTGGGCTTGGCGCCTCTTATCTGACCATTGTCTTGGTAGCTGCTCTTTCTCCTGTCCCTCAAGGCCATTCCCTCTTCTCTGTAACCATCAACCCAGACGTTTAGCACACCTTTGTTTAATATATTATGAAAAACCTGGAAGGAGTTGACTCCCATTTGTCCACCCTGGTCTACCAGCCAATTTACAATGAAGATATTTAGTGGTCTACGATCAGAGTGGATAATTTCCTGAGCAGGATAAGATGCCACCCACCATAATACCAAGGTCAATAGCAACAAACATTTGAGTCTACAGTGTGTAATACAACATTGAATCCAACTTACCGAGAGAACTGGAGGAGAGAAGTTCGGAGAAGGCGAGAGAAGTAGATGGAGAAGGGAATCAATGCAGGAGCTTTTATACACATCCTGGCAACCCCAAAGGTAGATGGGATCCTGACCGAGAGCATCCGACAATTACCTTCTGTGTCATCTTCAGAGATATGGCTAAAGCTTTCCCCCCACTCTTTGCTTGGTGTTCACCTGCTCTGCTTTTAATTGGCTATGGGAGCATGATTATTTCTTTCTAATCTTATCAACAAGTTTTAATAACTGGGTTCATCAAAAGCCCAACAGGCCATCCTATTCCAATTTTCACACTCTTCAGTGTTGGAATTGGGTTTCCTTCTAGCTTTTGGCTAACCTGGGGATTGGATTAAGGGTAGATTACTATCATGAAGCTTTTCTCCAAATTCCTATTGTCTTCGCAATAGGAATTGTCTTTCTTGACTATAGTCTCAATGAGCCCGAAGACAGGATTTGAGTTTAAGGAATTTTAATTTAAAGGTTCCCCATATTGACTATGTCATGGGAAGCCATTATTACAATTTTGGGTTGTTGTTTTTAGGATCGGTGGGTATCAGGTCATGGTTCATTCCTAGAAGGGATATTGAAGGTCCTTGCCCCAAGTCAGTAGAAGAGGATGGGAGTATGGACATGGCCTTCTTAGGTGGTGGCTTCAACAGTAGGGACCAGCTTGCTCTCTAATGTCCATGGTGCTCCAATCTGCTCCATTGTGAAAGTTTGTTTAGACAATTATGAGGGTTCCTTGGTGCTCCCTGAGCTTGGTTGTTTTTGTTTCATTACCCAAACTAGGTAACATCATAAATGCGACCTACTTAGGTAGTGTTACCTAATTTCTCTGAAAGGAAACAATAAAGCTCAGAGAGCACCAAGGACCACAATTTTCAGCTCTGAGCTACAAATATTCTCCTTTATTGGTTAGACAGCTGTTCCTCCCGCTTTTGTTCCTCATTCAGAATTCTTCCTAACTTTGTTTTCCCCACCAAAATCCCTCTCTTTCCCATGTTACTACTCATGTGAAGCATTCTGATTGCTGCTAGGCAAGCCAAGGTGAGCATCCCTTATTGGTTACCACCCTGGGCACTTAGTCTACACACTGAGTTTCCGTGGCAAACAAAGAATGAAATATTCAGATAATATTCAGAGATCTGAAAATGGGAACTAGAATCCTTTGGGAAAGCGTCCTCACTCTGAATTCTCCTCAACTTTGCTTTTCCCGCCAAAATCCCTCTCTTTCCCACTTGTTGCTACCCATGTGAAGCATTCTAATTGGTGGAGGATTGCTAGCCAAGCCAAAAGTGAGCATTCCTTATTGGGTACCACCCTGGGCACTTAGTCTCCACACTGAGTTTCTGTGGCAAACAAAGAATGAAATATTCAGATGGTATTCAGAGATCTAAAAATGGAAACTAGAATCCTTTGGGAGATCATGGTTGAGATCTTTATCCAAATCTAGAACTATTTTCCATTTAAAATGAGGTGATGTATTCCTCCTCGTTGACACAAAGAAGCCAAATGATGCCATCTTGCTTTCCCTTCGATTTTGTGCCTTACGAAACTCTTTCTTGCCACCACAATCTTGTCTCTTTCTCTCCTCTTTCCTCAGTTCTTCACTTGTGTCTCCCTCTCTCTCATTCTCTGAATTTACCTCAGCTTTTCCCACCAAAATTCTGCTCTCCCCCCACCTTTGTTGCTACCCAGGCTATGCATTCTGATTGGTGGAGGGCTACCAGCCAATCAGAGGTGAATAATCCTTTTTGGCTCTCCTCAGTGAACACTTAGAATTTTTAGGCTCCACCCCCTGAGTGGAATTCTATTTCCAGCCTTGTATTCCAGAGACTGATGTCTTCCATCTTCAGGGTCTTGCGGCACAAGACCACACATTTGTGATACGCACAGTAATGAAATTCTGGCTTTGTGAGGCAATGCTTATTGGGCCATACATGCTAACTCACAAGGGGGATGCTCATTATTTTTCCAGGCTTCTGAAAGAGAGTTGGACTGTTACCTCATGATTGTAGGGATTACCAGTTAATCACACTGTTGGAAAAAGGAGGTAAAACATGAGGAAATACTATGAGGAAAAAATCATGCTTATCTCAGGAGTTATCCTGCTGGGTGAGAGCACACAACTCTCAGACTTTGCTTCTTCTAATGCAAAGTCTACCCGTATGCATTTGCGTCTTGATGATGCTTTGATTTTTCAAGGTCAGTTAAATGCTGATTCCCGCTAAGATGCATAGAATGGGCTGGTGAACATTGTCTTTAGAGTATATATTTGGAAAGCACGTAAAACTTCCATTCAGCCACTGAAGCTCGTAGAGTAGGTTACATCATTGCTTAAGAAATGACAGTCCCTGGCGGTAGTTGGTATTGTGACTCCAGTGACAATCTGTGGCTCAATTAAAATCCAGGCAAATTGCTGTGAAGTCACCAAAATCCTTTCCCTGAAGCTTTGCTAAACATTTCTGGAGGAACCCATTCCTGTTACACAATGCAACAATGGATCATCATGATTTTTGTGGCTTTGCAGGAGACACAACTTGAAAACTGCCAAGAAGAATCCAAGGGAAACACAAAGAAGCACCAGAAACCATATTGATATCATGTACTAAGGTAGATTTTATTGAAAGGTAAACCATCTGGCACTGAAAAATGAGTAGACAAAGTTTGAAGAGCATGTCTGATCTACAAATTAATCTTCAAATGTACCCTAGCATGAGGACAGGAAACTCAGCTAGCTACATTGAAGGACATTTCCAAGGGACTTCAGATTGAGCAGAGAAATTATCAAAACTAATCAAGGAAAGGTTCTTCCCACCACCACAGTTTTCACTAAGGAGATGATCCTTGGAACTGGAAGCGAAGTTAGTAGATAATCCATGGAATACATTTTTGATCTCTTCTTCCACTGGAATGGTGAATGATTAGAAGCTTCAGCATCCAGTTCCCAGGAAGAAGTCAACAGATCCATCATATCATTCCCAATTCTTGACCAAACATATATCAGGCAGCAACTGTCCTTTGGAGCTTTAGGAAAAAAAGCAAGGGGAGCAGGTGGGTGGTGGATTAGAGCTAGAAGATGGAGAAAGGGTCAATGGGATGGAGATGCTAGGGCCAGAGGAAGGTGGGCTAGGGCTGGGAGAAGATGGAATGATGGAGCTCAATGGGATGGAGATGGAAGGACCAGAGCTAGAAGATGGTGGAGGAGGAGGAGATTGGGAAGAACTCAGTGGGATGGAGATGGTAGGACCAGAGCCAGAAGATGGTTGACTAGGACAAAATGGGATGCAACATGGTGGGCTAGGCCTGGGAGGAGGTGGAATGAGGGAGCTCAATGGGATGGAGATGGAAGGACCATAGCTAGAAGATGGTGGAGGAGGAGATTGGGAAGAACTCAGTGGGATAGAGATGGTAGGACCAGAGCCAGAAGATGGTTGACTAGAGGAAAGTGGGATGTAACAAGGTGGGCTAGGCCTGGGAGGAGGTGGAATGAGGGAGCTCAATGGGATGGAGATGGAAGGACCAGAGCTAGAAGATGGTGGAGGAGGAGATTGGCCAGAGCTCAAAGGGATAGAGATGGTAGGTCCAGAGCCAGAAGGTGGTTGGCTAGAGGAAGTTGGTGGACTAAAGCAGATTGGGATGGAGGGAGGTGGCTGGGATGGTCTGCAAGGGACGGTGATGATTGGTATGGAAGGCTCGTCACGGGGCTGGAAACACAGCGGTGCAATAGGTCTCATACAACAGCCGACCATCTTGCTGGAGATGATGAGGGCAGGTAACCTGAGACAAGAAGAAAGATCAAACTGTCAGTCTTACAGGATTGACTAAATGAAGAAACCAAGGTCATGTAGCTCAATACCCAATTTTTTGGAATTAGAGAATCTTCGAAGTCTACATCTGTTCCTCCCTCCGTTCCTTCCTGAGATGTTTCCTCATTGCTTTCTTTGCCTGAGCTTGTCCCCTCTTATCTGACTGTTGTTTTGGTAGCATCTTTTCTTCCTGTCCTTCAAAGCCATTCCCTCTGCCTTGTCCATCAACCCACCAGTTTGAGATGTTTCCTCAACTTAATTTCTTCGCTTGAGCTTGGCCCCTCACATCTGTCCATTGTCTTGGTAGCATCTTTTCTTTCTGTCCATCAACCCATCAGTTTATCACACCTTCCTTGTTTAGAACATTACCAAGACCTGGAAGAGAATGAATCCCATTTGCCCACCTTGGTGAACCAGGAACCTCACACTGAAGAGATTTAGTAAGTTTGGTGAATAATTTTCTGGGCTAGGAAAGCTCCCATCCGCCATAACTCCAAAGTCAAGAGCAAGAAGCACTTGAACCTATGTATCTAGTACAACGTTGGATCCAACTTACCAAAAGAGCTGGAGGAGAGAAGTTCAGAGGAGGCAGGAGAAGTTGATAAAGAATGGATTTGACGCAGGAGCTTTTATACAAGTCCCAGCCACCCTGAAGGTACTCCTGATCAAAAGCATCCAACAATTAAATTTTTATTTCATCTTCAAAGAAACAGTTCAAGCTGCTTATATTTTTTCCTTTGTGTCTGCCTTTTAATTGGGAGAATGATTATTATTTTCTTTGTCTCCTTGAACAATATTAGAAGTCAGAATAAGATGTTCTTGCCAATCTTGCGATCAAAATGGATATTTAGTTAATAGTAGATTACTAGAGGTTTTCTTCCAGTTGTTATAGTCTTTGAGGGATTAGGAGATGTTAGGAGATTTTTGGAATCTGGCTACCTGTCATGGAAGACCACTTCCATTTGACTATTTTTCAGCGTTGATGGGTATCATGTCATGGCACATCCTTAGTGGAGATATTGAAGATCCCTCACTCAACTCAATAGATGGGGATCTGAGTTTGGAAGTGGCCTTCCTTCAAGACCAGGCAATGGTTGATCTCTGAGGCTCATGGTGCCCCCGTCTTTTATTTATTTATTAAGAAAATGTATATGGCCGCCCAACTGACAATGATTCTGTCTGGCTTACAGAAGTAAAACCCGAAATATTATACCAAATTTTGTCAACTTTGGGCAAGTCTTTTTAGAAAACTATTGTCTCCAGCTTTGAGGTGGTGATGGTGGTTTGGGGCTGCTTTTTTAATACTATAGAAGTCTTATTTCATTAACATAGGAGCCTGGATAGCTCACAGACAGAGCACTGTAATTTAACACCAGCTGTCTGCAATTAAAGTAAGATCGAATCTCATCAGGCTCAAGGTTGACTCAGCCTTCCATCCTTTCTAAAGTAGGTAAATTGAGGACCCAGTTTGTGGGGGCAATAAGCTGACTTTGTATAAATATACAAAAGTATGAAGGCTATTGCTTAATGCACTGTAAGCTGCCCTGAGCCTCCGGAGAAGGGCGGCATATAAATCAAATTAAAAAAAAACAAAAACATGCTACGTTTCATAAATGCGGATGAGATATTACAATACTCAACTTGGACTTCTTCCATTAGCCCCTTTTCCACCTCAGATGTAGGCTAATTTTTGTCCAACATGTGTCACCAGAATGGAAACATCTGCTACTTCCAGTGTAATAAGTAGTTTGGTCCTAGGAGTTTGGATTCATTAATCCAAACGATACCTTCAGGAAATGCTGAGCTGGCTCTCCATCTGCTGCCCTAGATTACATGTGCTTTTCTTGAAATAGATCTGATCTCCCTTGGATGCTTTTGAGCCTTATCTAGTTTTTCCCATGTGAAAGCTGCCAGTCTGAGAAGATTCCTGTATTATAGGCAGGGAACAATAAAGTAGCTAGTTTGAACTCTACACTTGTGTGTCTGGTTGTTTGCACCTTACAGAAACACCTTAATACGGGGCAGTGAAGGATTGAGCAGAAATGAATCTCTAAAATGAGAATGTGGAACAGGTTATAAATCTCCCACGTTCAGCTGACCGGAAAGGTTATGCTCCAGTATATGGTGACATAAAATAAGGAAACTAGTTGCACTCTTGTCTAATTGACGCTGTCATCAAAGGAGCCAAGAGATGAATAGTTCAGACCTAATATATACCAGGCAGATGTAAATTGTAAGGTGGTTATAAAATTGGGTGCCAAGGTGTTCAGCGGCACCAAATCTGATCTCTTGGAGGGCTGAGAAATTTGTTTCTTGAAATGATCTAACAATCTTTCGTTTTGCCAATAGTTCCTCTCCAATCAATTTCTCCAAGAATTCTGTAAGTCATCAGATTCATTGCTTTTCTGTGTCTCCATTCAGAGATATTCTCTCTCTCTCTCTCGACCCAGACATACATATAGATGTACATATAGTGTACGTATCCATCTGCCTGACTGCCTATCTCTCTCTCTCTCTGTCTCTCTCTCTGTCTCTCTCTCTCTCTGTCTCTCTCTCTCTCTCTCTGTCTCTCTCTCTCTCTCTCTCTCTGTCTCTCTCTCTCTCTCTGTCTCTCTCTCTGTCTCTGTCTCTGTCTCTGTCTCTCTCTTTCTGTCTCTCTCTCTCTGTCTGTCTCTCTGTCTCTCTCTGTCTCTCTGTCTCTGTCTCTGTCTCTGTCTCTGTCTCTGTCTCTGTCTCTGTCTCTGTCTCTGTCTCTGTCTCTGTCTCTCTCTTTGGACAACTGTCACATATTAATAAGAGTAAGGCTTTTTTAATACTGCAAAGTGGTGGTTGTAGGGAAGCAATGCCCAGTTTTTGTGGATATGTCAGGATATCGGTTATAGAATCTTAGAGTTAGAGATCCAATACAGTATTAATCTTGCTCTTATTGGAAATATTATGGCAAACTAGAAGATCAATAAGGTCAGTTTTGGGACGAGACCAGAAAGATGTAGTCTTAGTGCAGAAGAAAGAAAAATAGAGAAGAGAGCAATCAACTCAATAAATATTTCTCAAAAGTAGACTTTATTCTTAAAACGAAGAGAGCTAGTTTGATAGTGATTAAAATGCCGGACTGAGAAGCTGAGAGTCTCTAGTTTTCCTTCAAGCATGGAAGATGTCAGGATGACTTTGCCCTCCCCCCCCAGCTGTGATGCTGTAATAAAATAATATTTTTAAAAAGTGGGGCAGAAATGCAGGTGCTTCTTGTAAACCCATCTTAATTATGGCTATCATGCCTCTTCTCCCCAAACTCTTCAATATTTCATTTCAGACTTCCTTCCATCCTTTGAAGATGTCCTGCTGTGTCCCATCCTGGGAGATCCCCACTTGTGTCCCCGTCTGTAGCTCTCTGGTTTGCTATCTGGTAGGACCTCCAGATCGATGATATCTAGTTCTAGAGCTTCCAGGGGGGTAATTGATACCAAGAAGGACAATCAGGAACCAACTTCAGAGATACAAGAACCTTGGTCTCTGAAGTCCTGGCAAGGCTCACTTCACTTCCCTCAAGATGTCCAACTTCTCCAAGAACCTCAGTGACTTCCAGCTTCTGAATTTGTGGTTGCTTCTAAGTGGTTCTTGGTTCCTTCCTTGCATAGTTCAACTCTTTCTTCTACTTAGGCTGCATCCACACACTAACTGTGAGAGACATCCTGAAGGATCTAGAAAAAACTACCACTTTTCTTCCACAGGAACTTCAAAATATCTGGAGGCACCTAGAAATATCTAGAAAAACTACCATTGCTCCCCTTCCACAGGAACTTCAAAATATCTGGAGACACCTAGAAGCATTTAGAAAAACTACCATTGTTCCCCTTCCATGGGAACGTCAAAATATCTGGAGGCACCTAGAAATATCTAGAAAAACTACCATTTTTCCCCTTCCATGAGAACTTCAAAATATATGGAAGCATCTAGAACTATCTAGAAAAACCACCAATTTTTTTTTGTCTTCCACAGGAACTTAAAAATATGTGGAGGCATCTAGAAGTATCTAAAAAAGCTACCAATTCCCCCCTTCCATGGGAACTTCAAAATATGTGGCATTTAGAAAAACTACCATTTTTTTTTTCTTCCACAAGAACTTCAAAATACAATTGCACTTGCCGTTGTATCTCGCTCCTTCTGGCATTTCCACCCTCTTCTGAATAATTCTGGAGACCTTCTCATTAGAACTGTGTGCTGAGTCAAAATGTTCTGGCTATTCTCCATTGAGATTAAAGGCCTCCTGCCAACACCAGACATAGTTTCTCTGCGTTGTATGTTCTCCCTCTTCTCCCTCTGAGGATTATTATAATCCTCAACAGCGTACATAAACTGTTCCTGTGCACGCTCACAGAAACCGTCCATTTACTCTCCCTAGGACATGGGGATCATCTCTTGAGAAAAAGTATCCGCAGGATTTGATCCTGTATGTGGCACTGCAGGAAAGTTTGCTGGCAGGTGTGCTGGCATGCACCTGTCCCTGTATTCCAGACAACCCCATGATTACAGTTTGCCCGTGTCCTTTTTTGACTCCCAACTCTGTAAGTCTGAAATTGCAGCTCTGGTTTTGTGGAATATCTCTCCTTCTGGAGTGTGATCAGAATAGAATAGAATAGAATAGAATAGAATAGAATAGAATAGAATAGAATAGAATAGAATAGAATAGAATAGAATAGAAAATCTGGAATGTAGAAGAGAAGAGAGAAGAGAAGAGAAGAGAAGAGAAGAGAAGAGAAGAGAAAGAGAAGAGAAAGGAATTGAATAGAATTGAAGAGAAGAGAAGAGAATAAGAAGAGAAGAGAATAGGAAGAGAAGAGAAGAGAAAGGAATAGAATAGAATAGAATAGAAGAGAAGAGAAGAGAAGAGAAGAGAAGAGAAGAGAAAGAGAAGAGAAAGGAATTGAATAGAATTGAATAGAAGAGAAGAGAATAAGAAGAGAAGAGAATAGGAAGAGAAGAGAAGAGAAAGGAATAGAATAGAATAGAATAGAATAGAATAGAATAGAAGAGAATAGGAAGAGAAGAGAAAGAGAAAGAGAAAGAGAAAGAGAAAGAGAAGAGAAGAGAAGAGAAGAGAAGAGAAGAGAAGAGAAGAGAAGAGAAGAGAAGAGAAGAGAAGAGAAGAGAAGAGAAGTAGAATTCTTTTATTGGCCAAGTGTGATTGGACACACACAAGGAATTTGATCTTTGGTGCATATGCTGTTCAGTGTACATAAAGAAAAAAATAAAATATATTCGTCAAGAATCATAAGATACAACACTTAGTGATAGTCATAGGATACTAATAAGCCATCAAGCCGTACTAGGAAACAATGAAAACAATATAAAGATACAAGCAACATGGATATAGCCATAAGTGGGAAGAGATAGGTACTAGGAAGGATGAGAAGAAGAAGACTCATACAGTCTTAGTAGTTAATTTGCCAGTGTTGTGGGAATGAGCTGTTTAGCAGAGTGATGGCATCCCATTTTATGGATCCCACTTTATTGATTGGAAAACCACGAAAACCACCTTATTCCGATGGTGGAACGACCTGATCTCATCGGGAAGAGGAAGGCTGGATTCCTCCCCGTGGCTTTGACACATTTTCAGAATTCTTAATGAAAGGTTGGATCCTTAATCCTGATGGGCTAATTCTATCTTTGCTTGATTATCTTCCTTAATAGATAGTCTGGAAGGACCGGGAGGAAATGAAACTATAAGAGTAAATCATTCTAAACTTGACTGTAAAAAAAAAAAAAAATGATTTCTGTAATAAGAGTTGTCAAAATCTGGAATGCTCTACCACTGTGACGGCAAACCTATGGCATGCGTGCCCGAGAACCATCTTTCTGGGCACCTGCAGCTGTGCATGTGTGTGCACCCCAGCTGGTGTTCGGGCCTCCTGTGCGCATGGGCGCAATTCAGGGGACCCAGCTGGTCTTTGGAGCTCTCCTGTGCATGCACATGTTTTTGTGCATACGCCGCGAGAGTACTTGCACACAGCCCATGCATGCGCAGACAGCTTTCACACGTGCATTGTGTGCACAAAACCCACCTGCATGCACAGATGGTGTGATTGGTGCGCAGCGCATGGGGGAGCCATGCGAAACCTGTGCTCATGCGCAGATGGTGCGGTTGTGCATGCAATGCATGGGGGAGGAGCCACGAGTTAGTGCAAATTCTAATAAATAATGAATGAATGGATAGATAGATAGTCGATAGATAGATAGATAGATAGATAGATAGATAGATGATAGATAGATAGTAGATAGATAGATAGATAGATAGATAGATAGTTGATAGATAGTAGATAGATAGATAGATAGATAGATAGATAGATAGATAGTTGATAGATAGATAGATAAATAGATAATAGATAGATAGATAGATAGATGATAGATAGATAGATAGATAGATAGATAGATAGATAGATAGATAGTTGATAGATAGTAGATAGATAGATAGATAGATAGATAGATAGTTGATAGATAGATAGATAAATAGATAATAGATAGATAGATAGATAGATGATAGATAGATAGATAGATAGATAGATAGATAGATAGATAGTTGATAGATAGATAGATAGTTGATAGATAGATAGATAGATAGTTGATAGATAGATAGATAAATAGATAATAGATAGATAGATAGATAGATAGATAGATAGATAGATGATAGATAGATAGTAGATAGATAGATAGATAGATAGATAGATAGATAGTTGATAGATAGTAGATAGATAGATAGATAGATAGATAGATAGATAGATAGTTGATAGATAGATAGATAAATAGATAATAGATAGATAGATAGATAGATGATAGATAGATAGATAGATAGATAGATAGATAGATAGATAGTTGATAGATAGTAGATAGATAGATAGATAGATAGATAGATAGTTGATAGATAGATAGATAAATAGATAATAGATAGATAGATAGATAGATGATAGATAGATAGATAGATAGATAGATAGATAGATAGATAGATAGATAGTTGATAGATAGATAGATAAATAGATAATAGATAGATAGATAGATAGATGATAGATAGATAGATAGATAGATAGATAGATAGATAGATAGTTGATAGATAGTAGATAGATAGATAGATAGATAGATAGATAGTTGATAGATAGATAGATAAATAGATAATAGATAGATAGATAGATAGATGATAGATAGATAGATAGATAGATAGATAGATAGATAGATAGATAGTTGATAGATAGTAGATAGATAGATAGATAGATAGATAGATAGTTGATAGATAGATAGATAGATAAATAGATAGTAGATAGATAGATAGATAGATAGATAGATAGTTGATAGTAGATAGATAGATAGATAGATAGTTGATAGATAGATAGATAAATAAATAGATAGTAGATAGATAGATAGATAGATAGATAGATAGATAGATAGATAGTTGATAGATAGATAGATAGATAAATAGATAGATAGATAGATAGATAGATAGATAGATAGTTGATAGATAGATAAATAGATAGTAGATAGATAGATAGATAGTTGATAGATAGAGATAGATAGATAGATAGTTGATAAATAGATAGTAGATAGATAGATAGTTGATAGATAGATATTTAGTAGATAGATAGATAGTTGATAGATAGATAGATAAATAGATAGATAGATAGTTGATAGATAGATAGATAGATAGATGATAGATAGATAGATAGTTGATAGATAGATAGATAAATAGATAGTAGATAGATAGATAGATAGATAGATAGATAGATAGATGATAGATAGATAGTTGATAGATAGATAGATAGATAGTTGATAGATAGAGATAGATAGATAGTTGATAGATAGATAGATAGTAGATAGATAGATAGTTGATAGATAGTAGATAGATAGATAGTTGATAGATAGATAGATAGATAAATAGATAGATAGATAGTAGATAGATAGATAGATAGATAGATAGATAGATAGATAGATAGATGATAGATAGATAGATAGATAGCAGAGGAATGGGAGAAGGTTACATGTCCCCCCGTCTTCAACTGACTACACAAGTTTGATAAACCAACTGCCTACATCTCAAGAAAAAAAAAAGCTAGTTCAATTCATCAAGATCTAATTAAAGCTGTGATCAAAGGACCCAGCCTTAATTTATAATCCGGATCTAAAATGTACCAGCAGTCGCAAATTACACCGTTTGCAAAGTGCCGAATTGAAATTGCAGGGTTAACGATGAGCCTTTAGCAACCCCAGAGAGCAAAATCCTCCCCCGAAAAAGGGTATAAAAAGGGATTTGACTCTGAAGTTTCTTCCAACAGTACCTCCCTGATCTGTTTGTCTGAGAACTCGGTAAGTGACTGCATCCACTGTTCTCGTCGCTCCGTTCAGGGTTTCTTTCTAACTTTCTCAGCTGGGACAACTTTAATTTATTAATAACAGTAAGGATTATTTTTTTTAAAAAAAATCGATGCAGCATTGTGGAAACAGCCTGCATTTTTATGGATATGTTGGGGTATCGGTTATAAGTCCCCAAGGATTAGTTCCAGCACACAGAATTATTCTTGCTTTTATTCGTAATGTTATGGCAGGATAGAAAACTCAATAAGGTCTGGGGTTTTTTTTTTGAGGGGGGGAATAGAGGAGGTGTCTTCATCCCTATATCAATTTCTGAAACAAGAAGAGGAAAGGGGGAAAAAAGAGCAATAATCTCAGTCATCATTTCTCCAAAACAGACGTTACTTTTAAAATGTGGCTCCGTGGCTAAGACGCTGAGCTTGTCGATCGAAAGGTCGGCAGTTCAGTGGTTCGAATCCCGAGTGCCGCATAACGGAGTGAGCTCCCATTCCTTGTCCCAGCTTCTGCCAACCTAGCAGTTCGAAAGCATGTAAAAAAATGCAAGTAGAAAAATAGGGACCACCTTTGGTGGGAAGGTAATAACAGCGTTCCGTGCGCCTTTGGCATTGAGTCATGCCGGCCACATGACCACGGAGACGTCTTTGGACAGCGCTGGCTCTTCGGCTTTGAAACGGAGATGAGCACCGCCCCCTAGAGTCGGGAACAAATAGCACGTATGTGCGAGGGGAACCTTTACCTTTTCCTTTATACCAGCTGGATATGGAGTATGTTAGTTCTCTGTTTTCCTCTTTGGAGCAGGAAAAAAAAAAATCCCCAGTAGCCAATTTTGTTCTTCACAGCAACGTAGTGCAAGATACCAAGGAATGGGATCCCTATTTTTTTCAGGCTTCAAATTTATATTCTAATTATAAATGCAATCATTATTCATTTTTTTTTTTATTCCTAGATGGCAGAATTGTATAAGAGGCATGCAATCATTTGAGTTTCATTGGGTTGGATCCCTTCTTGAAATAAACCCCAATTTTTTTTTTAAAAAAAAAAAAAGGGGGGAAGAAATGGAGCCCTCCTTCTTGTAAACCTGCTTTTTTTTTTTTATTGAATTTTAAACAAAGATATAAAGACAATACAAAAATACAAAGACATTACAAAGACAAACAAATTCCCACCACCAACCTACCCTGCTTTAATTATAATCACGATGATGATGAAGATGATGATGATGATAAGCAGGACGAGAAACAATAGATAAAAACTAATAATAAAATAAAAACTAATCAAGGAGAGAACGAAGGAGAAATTTCCTGACAGTGAGAACAAATTAACCAGTGAAAGGGCTTGCCTTCAGAAGTTGTGATTGCTCCATCACTGGAGGCTTTTAAGAAGAGACTGGCCAGCCATTTATCAGAAACAGCGTAGGTCTCCTGCAATTGTTGGGTTGGACTAGATGCCACCTAGGTCCCTTCCAACTCTGTTACTGTTATCGGGTTGCAATGGTCACTCTTCTTCCTCTTCTCCTAAAACCTGCCTGTGTTTCATTTCAGACTCTCTTCCACGCTTCTCGAGATGTCCTGCTACGTCCCAACCTATACCGTCCCCAGTTGTAATCCTACATATGCCTCATCCTCCAGCTCTCCGATTTGCTATCCAGTTGGTGGCGTTGGGTCTCTCAGTTCAGGGGGCGGTGCGGTCAGTTCTGGGGGCGGTGGTGCCACCTCGGCGGCCAGCCTTGGCTTAGCCTCTAGGGCCAGCGTTAGTTGTGTCAACCAGATTCCCCCATCTGAAATTTTGATCCAGCCAGCTCCTATCCAAGTTGTCATTCCAGGAGCCATCCTCACTTCTTCATGTGAGCC
Source organism: Pituophis catenifer annectens (assembly GCF_029215685.1). Taxonomy (NCBI): domain Eukaryota; kingdom Metazoa; phylum Chordata; class Lepidosauria; order Squamata; family Colubridae; genus Pituophis; species Pituophis catenifer. The sequence continues at coordinate 18,359,314 of NW_027256890.1, forward strand.
GGTTCGTGTGGGAGGATACACGGCGTGTGCTTCTGGACCTTCTGGGTCTTCTGGTAGAACCTCAAGATCCATGATGTACAGCAGCTGTAAACCTTACATTTGCAGAAGTTAATCAACCACCCAGAAGGACAACCAGGAACCCACTGAAGTGACCTTGGCGTCTGAAAATCCTGGCTATCCTCACTCTACTTCTTTCAAGATGTCCAGTTCTGTGGCTTCTCCGAGAACCACGGTGAGCTGCAGCTTCTGAATTTGCTGCTCAGGATGTCTTGAATTCTTTGCTTGCATAACTCCGCTCTTTTGCTTAAGCTACGGACGTATGGAAGAGAAGCCCTGAAGTATCCTGAAAAGCTACCTTGCTTCAGATTACATTTATATTCTGTTTTGAATAGTCCAGGTCATTGCCTTCTCTCGGGAACTGTGTGTTGAGTAAAATGTTCTGGCTATTCTACTCTGAAATTAAAGTTCTCCTGCAATGCCAAACATGGTTTTTGTGTCTTTGTCCTCTCCTCTTCCTTTTAGACAATATAATATAGTATGGTATAGTATAGTATGGTATGGTATGGTATGGTAGGGTAGGGTAGGGTAGGGTAGGGTAGGGTAGGGTAGGGTAGGGTAGGGTTGGGTAGGGTAGGGTAGGGTAGGGTAGGGTATGGTAGGTGTTAGGGTGTGTGTAAAAAGTATTTGTTGCTTGTGCAACGAGCAGAGCAGAAACACACAGGGAAGGAGATAAACGTGCAGCTCGTGTGAGAAAAATACTTTATATACAAGATAATAAGCAGTCTCGGTGTAAGTAAAACAGTCCAAGGTCATAAACAGTAATATCAGTCCAATAAGTATCTTCCCTTACCAAAGCAAACAGACTTTAGTAACTCTCGGTATACAGTACCATATAACAATTCAGTCTAACACCAATCAGCAGAAAGACGCAGGAAGCAACAGGAACAGGATCAATCAGGAACAAAGAACGCTTCTCTGCGCTGCTTATTTATGCACTGTAGCCTAATTACAGGGTTCAGCAAACCCTGATTACGTGGCTCAGTTGTTTCTTAAAGAAACAGATATATTGCCTGACCAACAAGTTAGGAGTAAGCTACAAGCTGAACCTAACAGTAGGGTAGGGTAAGGTAGGGTATAGTAGGGTAGGGTATGGTATGATAGGGTAGAGTAGAGTAGGGTAGGGTATGGTAGGGTATGGTATGGTATGGTATGGTACAGCATGGCATGGTATAGTAAATTAGGATAGGATAGGGTAGGGTAGGGTAGGGTAGGGTAGGGTAGGATAGGATAGGATAGGATAGGATAGGATAGGATAGGATAGGATAGGATAGGATAGGATAGGATAAGACAGTGATGGTTAACCTTTTCCGGACCAAGTGCCCAAAGCATGCATGTGTATGCCCGAACCCCCCAAAATGCGATACGTGCATGGCCTCCATGCATGCGCCCTGCCACCCCCGCTCATACATGCTTAACCCCCAGCATGTGCCCCACCCTGCCATACATGTGCACAAGGCTTCCCCGCACATGCCCCGCCCCCTGCGCATGTGCAGCAGAGACCCGAAGACCTGGCTGGTTGGCAGGAGGCACACACGCATGCGCAGTGGAGCTGAACTGGCGTGACGTCTCGCGTGCCCACAGAGAGGGCACTGCACGCCACCTCTGGCATGCGTGCCATAGGTTCGCCATCACACGGATAGGATATCGAATAGGATATCGAATAGAATAGGAATAGATTAGAATATAGAATACAATACAACAGAACAGAACAGAACAGAACAGAACAGAACAGAGTAGAATGGAATGGAATAGAATAGAATAGAATAGAATAGAATAGAATAGAATAGAATAGAATAGAATAGAATAGAATAGAATAGAATATTAGAATGGAATAGAGTAGAGTAGAGTAGAATGGAAAGGAATGGAATGGAATGGAATAGAATAGAATAGAATAGAATAGAATAGAATAGAATAGAATAGAATAGAATAGAATAGAATAGAATAGAATAGAATAGAATATTAGAATGGAATAGAGTAGAGTAGAGTGGAATGGAATGGAATGGAATGGAATGGAATGGAATGGAATAGAATAGAATAGAATAGAATATTAGAATAGAATAGAGTAGAGTAGAGTAGAATGGAATGGAATGGAATGGAATGGAATGGAATAGAATAGAATAGAATAGAATAGAATAGAATAGAATAGAATAGAATGGAATGGAATGGAGTGGAGTGGAGTGGAGTGGAGTGGAGTGGAGTGGAGTGGAGTGGAATGGAATGGAATGGAATGGAATGGAATGGAATGGAATAGAATAGAATAGAATAGAATAGAATAGAATAGAATAGGATAGAATATTAGAATGGAATAGAGTAGAGTAGAGTAGAGTAGAGTAGAATGGAATGGAATGGAATGGAATGGAATAGAATAGAATAGAATAGAATAGAATAGAATAGAATAGAATAGAATAGAATATTAGAATGGAATAGAGTAGAATGGAATGGAATAGAATAGAATAGAATAGAATAGAATAGAATAGAATAGAATAGAATAGAATAGAATAGAATAGAATGGAGTGGAGTGGAGTGGAGTGGAGTGGAGTGGAATGGAATGGAATGGAATGGAATGGAATGGAATGGAATAGAATAGAATAGAATAGAATAGAATAGAATGGAATGGAATGGAATGGAATGGAATGGAATGGAGTGGAGTGGAGTGGAGTGGAGTGGAATAGAATAGAATAGAATAGAATAGAATAGAATAGAATAGAATAGAATAGAATAGAATAGAATAGAATATTAGAATGGAATAGAGTAGAATGGAATGGAATGGAATAGAATAGAATAGAATAGAATAGAATAGAATAGAATAGAATAGAATAGAATAGAGTGGAGTGGAGTGGAGTGGAGTGGAGTGGAATGGAATGGAATGGAATGGAATGGAATAGAATAGAATAGAATAGAATAGAATATTAGAATGGAATAGAGTAGAGTAGAGTAGAGTAGAATGGAATGGAATGGAATGGAATAGAATAGAATAGAATAGAATAGAATAGAATAGAATAGAATAGAATAGAATAGAATAGAATAGAATAGAATATTAGAATGGAATAGAGTAGAATGGAATGGAATGGAATGGAATAGAATAGAATAGAATAGAATAGAATAGAATAGAATAGAATAGAATAGAATAGAATAGAATAGAATGGAATGGAATGGAATGGAATGGAGTGGAGTGGAGTGGAGTGGAGTGGAGTGGAGTGGAGTGGAGTGGAATGGAATGGAATGGAATGGAATGGAATAGAATAGAATAGAATAGAATAGAATAGAATAGAATAGAATAGAACAGAACAGAATAGAACAGAACAGCACAGGCCAAGTGTGACACACAAGGAATTTTTCTCCGGGGCAGAATCTCTAAGTGTACAACACAAACAACAAAGTGATAAGTCATAGATCCTAAATCATAAGATACAATCGTAATCAAAAGATACAAACAACAAGTGGTAAATCATAAGATACCAACAGAAGGAGGTAGTGGGAAAGTTGAGAAGGGGAGAAGGAGGTCGAAGATGACAAGGATAATAGCAATACAGCCTACCACATGGTTCTTTAGGCCTAGAACAGCGGGCTGCGGGAATTAGGCGTTGAGCAGAAGGATGGCATGGGGAAAAGCTATCCTTGTGCCTCTGTGGGGGCACCCGCCCTGTGGAATGAGCTGCCTCCCGGAAGACGATTGATCCCGGACCTCCGGACCTTCCGTAAAGCCCTGAAGACGTTTTTATTTCATCAAGCCGGCCTAGCCTAAATGGGTTTTTTAATTGGGATTTTAAATTTTATGGATTTGGGGTTTTAAATTTGGGTAGCCAATGATTTAATTCTTTTAATTATCTTAACTTTTGCATTTGTATGTTTTTTAATTTTGGCTGTTCACCGCCCTGAGTCCCTTCTGGGAGAAGGGCGGTATACAAATTAAATAAATAAATAAATAAATAAATAAATAAATAAATAAATAGTTGTTTTCCCATGCAATGCCCTATAGCGGCATCCTGAGGGGAGGAGTCAAAACAGTTTATGTTCAGAATCGGAGGGGGTCTCTAGATATTTTCTCAGCCTGGTTCCTGCAGTATGCAGGTCCTCAATAGGCTGGTTGCAATTGGTTTTTCTGCCGTCCTAAGTATCCGTTGAAGTCTGCGTTTATCCCATTCAGCTGTTGTGCCAAACCAGACAATTATAAAGGTACAAATGACAGACTCAATAATTCCTCTGTAGGACTGTATCAGCAAATCCTTTGGGCAACGCCAGTTCTTTCTGAGTAATCACCCAGAACAAACAGACACTATTCCTGTACATTCATCAAAGCCATCATTTTTTTTTTTTTACTACCCAGGACATTCACTCCTAAGTACCACCTTGGAAGCCTCCCGGAGGAAATTATAGCAGGATATACGCATGGCAGTCCAAGAAGGATTGTTGGCAGGTGTACTGGGGTGCACCTGTTCCTTAATTCAGAACAGCCCCATAATTACAGTCTGCCAATGTTCTCTCTCTATTCCACTTGCGTAGCCCAACTCTACAGATCCGTGATGGAGAACCTATGGCACGTGTGCCACCTGTGGCACACGGAGCCATATCAGTGGGCACTTGAGTGTTACCCTAGCTTAGGAATTAGAAGTTCTAAAGGATCACCAACATCAAAGGTATTTCTTCCTAACTCATTTATGGCTTAATAAGCAGGAATGTTGAATGTCCTCAGGTAGATTTTCTCCTTGTCTCAATTATTACAAGAGAACGCAATCTGACAGCCTAAATGGCATGATGATCATTCATTACAGCGAAACCTTTTGAGCCTTTCCAAATGGAAACTTCTTCCATCTGAACTTCCAAATTAGAGAACTGGTTCTGTCCTCCCCGTGGCTCAACTCCTGACATTTTCTGAGACAGGTCCAGAGGTGGGTTTCAGCAGGTTCTGACCAGTTCTGGAGAACCGGTAGCGGAAATTTTGAGTAGTTTGGCGAACCGGCAAATACCACTTCTGATTGGCCCTGCCCCCATCTATTCTCTGCCTCCCAAGTCCCATCTGAGCAGGAGGAAATGGAGATTTTGCAGTAACCTTCCCCTGGAGTGGGATGGGAATGGAGATTTTACAGTATCCTTCCCCTGCCACGCCCATCAAGCCACACCCACAGAACCGGTAATAAAATTTTTTGAATCCCACCACTGGATGGGTCAATGAAATGGGTGAACTCATAATCTCAGTGGTCATTGAAGCGATGACGAAAGGATGTGCCAGCTTTATAACCCATGTCTCATGGGTACCCTGCAATTCCTGTCACTCAATGGAACAATGGGATCTCATGGTGGAATTTTCATGAACTTCCTGGCTTCCCAGAAGACGCGAGAGAGAGAAATGATAGAGATAACTAAAAGTTACTTTGTATTTTGATATCTGATTTATATTCTTTCTTTTACAGTGATAGAATAGAATAGAATAGAATAGAATAGAATAGAATAGAATAGAATAGAATAGAATAGAATAGAATAGAATAGAATAACAGAGTTGGAAGGGACCTTGGAGGTCTTCTAATCCAACCCCCTGCTTAGTCAGGAAACCCTGAACCACTTCAGACAAATGGTTGTCCAACATCTTCTTAAAAGCTTCCAGTGTTGGAGCATTCACAACTTCTGGAGGCAAGTTGTTTCACCGATTAATTGTTCTCCCTGTCAGGAAATTTCTCCTTAGTTCTAGGTTGCTTCTCTCCTCGATTAGTTTCCACCCATTGCTTCTTGTCCTGCCTTCAGGTGCTTTGGAAAACAGCTTGACTCCCTCTTCTTTGGGGCAGCCCCTGAGATATTGGAAGAATGCTATCATGTCTCCCCTAGTCCTTCTCTTCATTAAACTTGACATACCCAGTTCCTGCAACCGTTCTTCGTATGTTTTAGCCTCCAGTCCCCTAACCATCTTGGTTGCTCTTCTGATGTTCAGATTCATTAGCTTTTAACATTCCTAAACTGATTAACAAGCTGGAGACCAGCTCCTGATTAAAAAAAAAAAGTTTGTTAGTACAAATCGGGGTCTGGCTTACCTCTTTTATGAACCCTAAACAAGCTTTCTCCTTACAATTTATTCCCCTTCAGACCTCATTTTAATAAACATGTACAGTATGCTATTATCCTGTCCAATCAACGTCCCTCTTTCAGATTTCTTTGTTATGTAAACTATAAAAGGGGATGTAAGATCGGGGTTCCCTCTTTGAAGGAAGGAATCCCTTCGGTCTGAATATTGTCATAAATTGTAATAAAATGATCTTCCTGTTTTGGTTTGTCTCATTGGAGAATATGGATGCCGAGCAGTGGTGAAATCCAAATTGTTTTACTACTGGTTCTGTGGGCGTGGCTTGGTGGGCGTGGCGTGGCTTGGTGGGCGTGGCTTGGTGGGCGTGGCGTGGCTTGGTGAGTGTGGCTTGTGGGTGTGGCAGGGGAAGGATACTGCAAAATCTCCATTCCCACCCCACTCAGGGGCCAGCCAGTGGTGGTATTTGGTGGCTCTCCTAACTACTCAAAATTTCCGATACTGGTTCTCCAGAACCTGTCAGAACCTGCTGGATTTCACCCCTGAAGTCAATATTTGGCTTTTAACACAACATGAAAATGTCCAAGTTGATACAAAGGACAACCCAAAGAGGCACCAGGAACCATACTGTTATCATGCACTAAGGTAGATTTTATTGAAAGATAAACACACTGGCATTGAAAAATAAGTAGACAAAGAAGGAAGAAAATGTTGTGCAAATCTACTCTAGCATGAGAACAGGAAGCTCAGCTAGCTACATTGAAGGACATTTCCAGAGGTCTTGAGCCTGAGCAGAGCAATGACCAAAACTACTCAAGGAAAGGTTCTTCCCCCTACTAAATAACTACAGGTTTCACTAGGGAGATGATCCTTGGGTCTGGTGCCAAATGAGCGAAGCTAGTAGAAAATGCACGGAATACATTTTCGATCTCTTCTTCCACTGGAATGGTGAATGACTGGAAACTTCAGCACCCAGTTCCCGGGAAGTAGTCCACGGATCCATCGTATCGTTCTCAATTCTTGACCAAACTTGTACCAGGCAGCAACGGTCCTTCAGCAAATGAAGCAAGGGGACCTTGGCATAGGAATAGGAAAATAACAGGCAGGTGGAGGGTTAAAGCTAGGAGAAAGGTTCACTGGGATGGAGATGGTATGGCCAAAAGAAGATGGGCTTGGACCAAGTGGAGGAGATGGAATGAGGGCGCTCAATGGGACGGAAATGATAGGGCTGGACCTAGAAGATGGTTGACTAGGGGAAAGGGAGATAGAAGGTTGTAGGGCGGACAATGGGATGGAGATGGTAGGACCAGAGCCAGAAGATGGCTGACTGGGAACCAGGGAAATACGAGGAGAACCTTGGCCAGGGCAAAGTGGGAGAAAGCAAGGAGATTGGCCACTAGGAGATGGACTAGGTGCAAGTGAGATGGAGATGCTAGGGCTAGAACTGGAGGGCTGTGGACAAAACGGGATGCAACAAGATGGGCTAGGGCTGGGAGGAGATGGAATGAGGGCACTCAATGGGATGGAGATAGTAGGGCTGGACCCAGAAGATGGTTGACTGGGGGCAAGGGAGATAGAAGGAGAAGGTTGCAGAGAGGACAACGGGATGGAGATGGTAGGGCTAGAGCTGGGAGGTGGGCTAAGGGAAATTGGGATGGAGACAGGTGACATGGGAGGCGGAGGTGGTATGCAAGGAATGCTGATGGAGGGCTGCTGAAGAGGTTGGACACACAGCGGGGCAACGGGTCGCATCTGGCAGGATGGCATGCAGCAGTGGAACATCTTGCTGGAGATGATGAGGGCAGGTAGCCTGAGATAAGAAGAAACGTCAAACTGTCAGTCAGGTAGCTTTGACCAAATGAAGAAACCAATGTTGTGGTTTAGTTCAGCACTAATGTTTTCATTATAACTAGCAGTAAGAGTATCTTAAAAGGGATGTGGTGGCTCAGTGGCTAAGATGCTGAGCTTGTCAATAGAAAGGTCGGCAGTTCAGTGGTTCGAATCCCTTGTGCCGTGTAACGGAGTGAGCTCCCGTGACTTGTCCCAGCTTCTGCCAACCTAGCAGTTCGAAAGCAGGTAAAAAATGCCAGTAGAAAAATAGGGACCACCTTTGGTGGGAAGGTAACAGTGTTTCGTGTGTCTTTGGCATTGAGTCATGCCGGCCACATGACCACAGAGTCATCTTCGGACAGTGCTGGCTCTTTGGCTTTGAAACGGAGATGAACACCGCCCCCTAGAGTCGGGAACGACTAGCACATATGTGTGAGGGGAACCTTTACCTTTTAAGAGTATCTTGGAAGTCTGAATCCATTCCTCTCACTATTCCATTACTTTCTGGGTGAAGTAGGGACTTGTCTAAGATGTTTCCTCAAGTTACTTTCTTGAGATGTGGGCTTGCACCCACTTATTTGACTCTAGCTCTGGTAGCTTCTCTTCCTCCTATCATACAACTCTGCTCTATCCATCAATTCACCAGTTTGAGATGTTTCCTCAAGTTACTTTCTTTCCTGAGCTTGGCCCTCGTATCTGGCCATTGTCTTGGTAGCATCTTTTCTTCCTGTCCTTCTGCCCTGTCCACCATCCTACCAGTTTATCACACCTTCCTTGTTTAGTTACCCTACCAAATATCTCGGTGAGGATGACACCCATTTATCCATCCTGGTCAACCAGCCACCTTACAATGAAAAAAAACCCTAGTGGTCTGTGGTCAGAGTTGGATAGTTTTCCAGGCTACGAAAGATCTTCATCCACCATAATGCCAAAGTCAACAGCGGGAAGCCTTTGGATCTATGGATTTAGGACGACGTTTGATCCAACTTACCAAAAGAGCTGGAGAAGAGAAGTTCAGAGGAAGCGAGAGAAGGGAATGGAGAATGGATTCGATGCAGGAGCTTTTATACAAGTCCCAGGAAGCCTGAAGGCAGGAGGGATTCCGATCAAAAGCCTCCAGCAAATTACCTTCTATCTCACTTCAAAGAAACAGTGCAAGCTGCTTGAGCTCTTCGCTTTGGGTCCACCTCTTAATTTGGGAATGGGAGAGTGATTATTATTTCTCCTCCTCTCCCTGAAGAATATTAGAGGTCAGAAGAGGATGTCCTGCCTGGCTTTTGACCAACCCGGGCATTAGATTAATGGTAGATTACTAAAGCTTTTCTTTTACTTTCTGTGATCTTTCAGGGATTAAGGGATTTTATGACACTGCTCATTGATCCTCTGTAATGGAAGTTTACATCCACAACATTTTTTGTGGAAGTAGTCTCTCATTTTTTTTTTTCAGGATTGGTGGGTACCACGTCATGGTTCATCCCCAGAAGTGATGTTGAAGGTCTCATCCAAAAGTCAGTAGAAAGGGTTCAGAATCTAGGAGTGGCGACTTCCATGCTAGGGAATAGCTTGCTCTCTAATCTTCATGATGTCTCAATCTCTTACTTATTCATTAGCAAAGTTTTTTGTGTGGCTGCCCAACTCACTCACAGTGACTCCAGGTGACTTACAGAAGTCAAACCCAAATGTGTAACTCAATTTTGTTAACCTTGCAAGTTTCTTTAGACAACCTACCCGGCCAATTTTGGGATGTGGATGGTGGTTTGGGCTGGCTTTTGATACCATAGAAATCTTACCAAATTAACATGCTAACATTTGGGCAAGCTTCAACTTTTAGTTCAGCTCCATAGGAGGGGATATTGCATTAACAGAGGGATACAATCAAGATCAAGTGAGGTACTAATACCACTCTATAAAGCCTTAGTAAGACCACACCTAGAATCCTGCATCCAGTTTTGGTCACCACACTATAAAAAAGATGTTGAGACTCTAGAAAAAGTGCAGAGAAGAGCAACCAGGATGATGAGGGGACTGAAGGCTAAAACATATGAAGAACGATCTGGACATAGTGAAAAGAAGGACCAGGGGAGACATGATAGCCGTCTTCCAATACATGAGGGGTTGCCACAGAGAGGAGAGGGTCAAACTGTTTTCCAAAGCACCTGAAGGCCAGACAAGGAATAATGGATGGAAACTGACCAAGGAGAGATTCAACCTAGAAATAAGGAGGAATTTTCTGGCAATGAGAACAATCAACCAATGGAACAGAAGTTGCCTTCGGAAGTTGTGGGAGCTTCATCACTTGAGACTTTCAAGAAAAGATTGGACTGCCATTTGTCAGAAATGGTGTAGGGTCTCCTGTTTGAGTGGGGGGTTGGACAAATGACCTATAAATTCCCTTCCAACTCTGTTAATCTGTTAATAACACTCCTGACTGGCCCCGTCCACCCTGCCCCTGCCAGGAGTCCCCACGTGACCCGTTTTGGATGCAGGTAAGTGCAGGGAGCACGCAGAGGCTCGAGAGGGCCTATCGGAAGTTCAGGAAGGCCAGAAATGGGCCTATTTCTGGCCTCCAAATGGCCTCTGGAGCCTGGGGAGGTTGTTTTCGCCCTCCCGGAGGCTCAAGGAAAGGCTCCGGAGGCCGGGGAGGGCAAAAGCGCACCACTGTGGTGCAGGAGGCCAACTAGGCCATGCCCATCATAGCCACGCCCAACCAGCAAACGGGAAGAGAACCCCTTGCTAAAATTTTTGAAGCCCACCCTTATTCTGGAGACACGTTTTCTGAGATTCTATCCTGGGAACCTTCTTCTTCATTAGAAAATGGATATAGATGATTGCTGAGAACCTTCCTGACACCACCGTCAAATTCACCCAGCATGCAAAATTGTGTTTTAGGGAATATGAATAGTCCTTGACATAGAACCGCAATTGAGTCCAGAATTTTAAGGGGCTCTGTCATAACTACAAACAGTCATTAAGTACCATCGTAAGTTGATCTGTAAACATAACAGCAGGAAAGTCAACTGTCAACTAAAGTGGACAAACTTTCAAACTGGGACACATCCTTCTCTAGAAGAGATGCGCCTAATCAACTCTTCACCATTTTGAAATCTCTTCCCAAATGTATTGGGAGATTCCACCACGATGTTCCACCAAACTCTATGAAATTACACATTAGCATCATCCAAATTGGGAGACCAGGTGCTGCATCCTAAGGTTTCAAACTCTAGACTTATATTTCTACACGAGAGGAAATGAAGTGGATGAGCCAAGAATTTCAAAAGTCATTGAAGCTATGATAAAAAGATGTGGTAGGCTTATAATTCAGGTCTAATAGGCACCGTGCAGATATAAATTATATAGAGCTGAATTGGGGTGCAAACTGATGAGTCGGGCAATTTAGTTAATTATTGTTATTTATGTTCACTTGTGAGGCTCAGGGGCCCCACCTCAACTTTTGCACAGTATATAAGGATGTTTGGTCCTCAGATTGTCCATCAGCTCATCTCTGCTTCTCCATTCATCTCCTTGCAGAACTTGGTAAGTGATGGAATTGGCTCTGTTGGTTTCTTCCTTCAGAAATCCTTGACTCTCTCTCTTTCGGTCTCTCTGTCTGTCTGTCTGTCTGTCTGTCTGTCTGTCTGTCTGTCTGTCTGTCTCTCTCTCTCTCTCTCTCTCTCTCTCTCTCTCTCTCTCTCTCTGTGTCTCTCTGACTCTCTCGCTTGTCTCTCTCTCCCTGTCTCCTTGGATTTCTTGTGATTTTACTCAGCTGGGTAGAAATCTATATTCTGCCAAGATGCTGTATAAGGTGCTTAGCATCATCTCAATGAACATTTGACTAACAGAGATCGAAAGGAGAAATCAAGAATGACTCTCTGGAGGTATATCATCCATTTGGGAGATTATAGAAAGACAAAGGGTTGAGGAGGGATGGCAAGGCCTTAATATTACTTAGAATCCCTAAGAGATTTAACTAGGCGAAAGATGGCTGTTTCTTCTCTTTGGACCTTCAGTAATCAATTTGTTCCGTGATTTTCAATTCTTGTATAACCAAGTTGGGAGTACACAAGATGTGGACCAACCAGTTCCATATTTTCCAAAATTTACAAGCTCTAAAGGGACATTAGAGACTGGAAATAAGTGAGAGGCCTAGTGTGATGGGGTAGCGTGTAGCCAATGGCCAAGAGGGGCTAGAATGATGTTCTCAAAAGAGGTCAATGGAACTAGATGGAAGCCCACAGAAGGAATCTTCCTCCATCCTCTGCTTGATACTTTCCATGTCACGTTTGACGATTGTCTTCCCTCTTCCCAAACCACCCTGAATAAAACAATGTTGTGTTTCTTTTCAGACATTCCTCCATCTTTTTCAAGATGTCCTGCTGTCCCCCAACCTGTGCTATACCCACCTGTGTCCCTGCCTGCAGCCCTCCAGTTTGCTACCCAGTGGGCGGCTTGGGGTCTCTGACCTCATGTGGACTTGGCTCTTATGGACTTGGCTCTGGGGGTGGTTCTGTGTCAGCGGCCAGCCTGGGCTTAGCCCCTGGGGCCAATGTGAGCTGCGTCAACCAGACCCCTCCATCTGAAATCGTGATCCAGCCAGCTCCGTTCAACATTGTCGTTCCAGGGGCCGTCCTTGCTGCCTCGTGTGAGCCGATTCGTGTAGGAGGATACACCGCGTGTGGTGGTGGCTCTTCTGGTGGAAGCTCCAGACTCAGATACTTCCCTTGCAGCCCATGCGGTCCCTGTAGATAGGAAGGACATGTCTGCTCCCAGGGGAACCACCGGCAACAGACTCTTGCGACCTGAGTTTACGACGAAGATCTCATAGACCTGGGTGCCCGTCATCTCAACCATCCCTATGTTGATCCCTAAATGTCCCAAATAATCTGCTTATCCAAGAACCAAAAACTTTCTCCTGTTCTTCAAGCTTTTCTATTTCATCCTTTGATTCACCTCCTGGTGATAGCCTTTGCTGAACCATGAAGAAAAGCTTGCATTCTGGATGGATTCTCTTTCTCCATGGGCTCCTTGAAGTTGTGGAAATCTACCTGGCAATATTGCCAAATCTGGGTTTGGTCTTTCTCTTCTGCCTCCAACATCTCCTTGTCCTGATTTCCTAGCCTCCGATGGGATCCCACCACTCCTCCTTGGGGTGTTGGACCCCAATTTCATGGCAAATGTTCTCAAAAATTTCCATCTATTAAAGATTCACTGCAGCATCAACATCTGTTTCTTTTGTAGTTCTTCCTTATTAGATCCTCCTACTCGGAGGATCCAAGTTCCCGGTTATGTCAGATCTCCTTAATTGCTCTGCTCTAATCCATACTTCCCTGGCTAGTGTTGTGGCACACCGGCTGCCGGCAGAGACAGCTGCAGAGTCAGAGGAGGTGAAGGTGGAGCAGTGGTGGAATTCAAATTTCTTTACTACCGGTTCTATGGGCGTGGCTTGGTGGGCATGGCAGGGGAAGGATACTGAAAAATCTCCATTCCCACCCCACTCCAAGGGAAGGATACTGCAAAATCCACATTCCCTCCCCACTCCTGGGGGAAGGATATTGCAAAATCTCTCTAATCTCTTGCTTTCTAATTTTTATGATGTCTCAATCTCTTACTTATTCATTAGCAAAGTTTTTTTTGTGGCTCATAACCGAAGTTATGGGTTATTGAGCAGAGTACCCCTTGAGTATGCACATGAAAGCGGCTGAGAGTGAATAACCACCGTTAATATACAGACACACTGAGTTGTGGTAGTCTTTTATTTTTAGAAAAAAGTAAAGCAAAGTCCAATAACAATCCAAGTATTACACAAATAAGGCGCTAGTTAAAATATCAATTCAGGGATATTCCAAGTACAAAGTCTTCTTACCAGTTGTTGTCATTACACAATAAAACAGTTCTTCTTGAGTTTCAAACAGGAACAAGTTCAGTATTAAAACATTCAATAAATAGTAGTAAACTACAAGTAGCAATGATCAAACAGTGATCCTGCAGAGAGATCAAGGAGAGAGTAACAGCAAATAAGCAGATAAAATGGCGTACTGTTCAACAAGCCATGATTCAGGCTTCCCCTTAAGTACATTGGCTACAGAGCTTAGCCAATCAGGATACAGGATGATGCAATACAGTCTTAAAGCAATAAAACCTTTTGACAAACAGGTATTGATAGTTTATATATTGGCTGACCAACTAGTTAAGAAATAGCCATTTCCTAACAAGAGGGTTGCGAGAGGTCATCGCAGCCAAAAATGGAGCTCGGGAGCCCACTTTTGCTGGCAGAGTGCTTGGGCCATCACAGGTGCCCCTGACACAAATGATGTCTATTATAAACTCAGTGAGGGTCTGCATGAATGAGGAGACGGCTTGTAACACGAACCATTTATTGACAACAAAAGCAACTCCTGAACAGAAAATCTACATTAGAAAGAGTTGACAGCTCTTATAAACTGGGCTGCCAAAAACAACAACCAATAAAAAGCCTTAATTTTTCCGCCTGAAGGGATGCGGAAATAAACCAATCAGATCGTGTTTCGCCAGCACGCTCTACGCTCCTTCGGCAGATCCGTGGACCCAACAATGTCAAGTTGGCCACGCCCCCTCCCCTCCCCACCCCGAAGTCAAACACAACCCTGATGCGGCCCGCAATGAAATCGAATTTGACACCCCTGTTCTAGTATGTTGAAAGAAACTCTGGATTGGTGTTGAGATGTTATGTCTGAAGGTCCACACAACTGATTTTGTGGGCATTGCCAGAGATGATTCTGGAGCAGGGGTGGGCTGCTGGGAGTTTGTAGGGGTTTGGGAGATCCTCTAGCTAAGATTCTATGCAGTTCGGAGAACCCGCAAATCCCACCCATCTTCCCAAAAGAAAAAAAAACAGACCCAGGAAATTACAGATCAATCAGCCTAATATCAATATCCAGGAAGATACACAGACACACTGAGTTGTGATATTCTTTTACTTTTAGGAAAAAGTAAAGCAAAGTCCAATAAACAATCCAGGTCATACACAGATAAAGATAGTTAATTTGTCAATCCAGGGATATTCCAAGAACAAAGTCTTCTTACCAGCTGTTGTAGTCATATGCAATAAAACAGTTCTTTTTTGGAGTTGCAAACAGGAACAAGTACAGCAGTAAAACAATCATTAAAACAGTAGAAAACAACAAGTAGCAATGATCAAGCAGTGATCACGCAGAGAGAACAGGCAAAGAGGAGCAGAGGTAGCAATAATAATGTAATAAGAACAATAAGCCATGATTCAAGCTTCCTCTTAAATCCATTGGCTACAGAGCTAGCCAATCAGAATACCGTATGATGCAATACAGCATTACAGTCTTAAAGCTATACCTTACATTTCATCTGCAAACATTCATTGATGGTTTATATATGTTGCCAACCCAACCCCTTAGGCAATAGCTATTTCCTAACATAGTCCTTAATGGGTTTAAGTCTACATGGAGAGAAGTAAGCAGTGAGGTACCCAAAGGTTCCGTCTTAGGCCCAATACTCTTCAATATCTTCATAAACGACTTAGATGAGGGAATAGAAGGGGAAAGAGCCTGGTGGCACAGCAGACTAATAGCCTGTTATTATCATCCAGCTGCCTGCAATTACTGCTAGTTCGAATCTCACCAGGCTCAAAGTTGACTCAGCCTTCCATCCTTTCTAAGGTAGGTAAATTGAGGGGCAATAAGCTGACTTTGTATAAATATACAAAAGTATGAAGGCTATTGCTTAACGCATTGTAAGCCGCCCTGAATCTCCGGAGAAGGGCGGCATATAAATCAAATTAAAAAAAAAAACAACTGACCAAATTTGCAGATGATGCTAAGCTGGCAGGAATAGCTAACACCCTAGAAGATAGGCTCAAAATCCAGATGGATCTTGACAGACTTGAACACTGGGCCCAATCTAACAAAATGAAATTCAATGTAGAGAAAAGTAAAGTCCTACACTTAGATAAGAAAACCCAAAAGCACACACATAAACTGGGGGAAACCAGGCTTAATAGCAGTGACTGTGAGAAGGATCTTGGAGTCTTAGTGGACAATCAGCTGAATATGAACCAGCAGTAAAAAAAAGGCCAATGCAATCCTAAATTGCATTAACAGAGGGAGACAATCAAGATCAAGTGAGGTACTAATACCACTCTATAAAGCCTTAGTAAGACCACACCTAGAATTCTGCATCCAGTTTTGGTCACCACACTATAAAAAAAAGATGTTGAGACTCTAGAAAAAGTGCAGAGAAGAGAAACCAAGAGGATTAAGGACTGGAGGCTAAAACATACGATGAACGGTTACAGGAACTGGGCCTGGCTAGTCTAGTGAAGAGAAGGACCAGGGGAGACATGATAGCCGTCTTCCAATACATGAGGGGCTGCCACAGACAGGAGGGGGTCAAACTGTTTTCCAAAGCACCTGAAGGCCAGACAAGGAATAATGGATGGAAACTGACCAAGGAGAGATTCAACCTAGAAATGAGGTAGAACTTTCTGACAGTGAGAATAATCAACCAATGGAACGGAAGTTGCCTTTGGAAGTGGTGGGACCTTAATCATGTGAAACTTTCAGGAAAAGATTGGACTGCCATTTGTCAGAAATGATGTAGGGTCTCCTGTTTGAGTAGGGGGTTGGACAAATGACCTATAAAGTCCCTTCCAACTCTGTTAATTGGTTAATAACACTCCTGACTGGCCCCGTCCATCCCACCCCTGCCAGGAGTCCCCACGTGTCCTGTTTTGGATGCAGGTAAGTGCAGGGAGCACACGAAGGCTCGAGAGGGGCAAAAACCAGGCATATTGGAAGTTCAGGAAGGCCAGAAATAGGCCTGTTTCTGGCCTCAGAGGGCCTCCGTAGCCTGGGGAGGCTGTTTTCGCTGTCCCGGAGGCTCGAGGAAAACCTCCGGAGCCTGGGGAGGGCAAAAGCACACCACCGTGGTGCAGGAGGCCGACTAGGCCATGCCCACCATGGCAATGCCCACCCAGCAACTGGGCAGAGAACCCCTTGCTAAAATTTGTGAAGCCCACCCTTGTTCTGGAGACACGTTTTCTGAGATTCTATCCTGGGAACCTTCTTCCTCATTAGAAGATGGATATAGATGATTGCTGAGAACCTTCCTGACCCCACTGTCAAATTCACCCAAAATTGTGTTTTATGGAATACGGATAGTCCTTGACTTAGGACCATAATTGAGTCCAGAATTTTGAGGGGCTCTGTCATAACTACAAACAGTCACGATGCATCACGATGTTCCACCAAACTCTATGAAATTAAACATTAGCATCATCCAAATTGGGAGACCAGGTGCTGCATCCTAAGGTTTCAAACCCTAGACTTATATTTCTGTACGAGGGGAAATGAAGTGGATGAGCCAAGAATTTCAAAAGTCATTGAAGCTATGATAAAAAGATGTGGTAGGCTTATAATTCAGGTCTAATAGGCACCGTGCAGATATAAATTATATAGAGCTGAATTGGGGTGCAAATTGATGAGTTGGGCAGTTTAGTTAATTATTGTTATTTATGGTCACTTGTGAGGCTCAGGGGCCCCACCTCAACTTTTGCACAGTATATAAGGATGTTTGGTCTTCAGGTTGACCATCAGCTCATCTCTGATTCTCCATTCAACTGCTTGCAGAACTTGGTAAGTGATGGAATTGGCTCTGTTGGTTTCTTCCTTCAGAAATCCTTGACTCTGTCTCTGTCTCTCTGTCTGTCTCTCTGTCTCTCTGTCTCTCTGTCTCTCTGTCTCTCTGTCTCTCTGTATCTGTCTCTCTGTCTCTCTCTCTCTCTGTTTCTCTCTGTCTCTCTCTCTCTTTTTGTCTCTGTCTCTGTCTCTGTCTCTCTCTCTTTCTCTTTCTCTTTCTCTCTCTCTCTTTCTGTCTCTCTGTTTCTGTCTCTGTCTTTCTCTCTGTTTCTGTCTCTGTCTCTGTCTCTGTCTCTGTCTCTCAGTCTCTCTCTGTCTGTCTGTCTGTCTCTCTCTCTCTCTCAGTGTCTCTCTGTCTCTGTCTCTCTGTCTCTGTCTCTGTCTCTCTCTCTGTCTCTCTTTCTCTCTCTCTCTCTGTGTCTCTAACTCTCTCTCTTGTCTCTCTCTCTTTGTCTCTTTGTCTTGCTCTGTCTCTGTGTCTCTGTGCCTCTGTGTCTCTCTCTGTCTCTGTCTCTCTGTCTCTCTGTCTCTGTCTCTCTGTCTCTGTCTCTCTGTCTCTCTCTCTCTCTGTGTCTCTAACTCTCTCTCTTGTCTCTCTCACATTGTCTCTTTGTCTCACTCTGTCTTGCTGTCTCTGTCTGTGTCTCTCTGTGTCTCTTTCTCTCTCTCTCTCTCTCTCTCTCTCTCTCTCTCTCTCTCTCTCTCTCTCCTTCTCTCCTTGGATTCCTCATGATTTTACTCTGCTGGCAGAATACTCTATATTCTGCCAAAATGTTGTATAACATGTTGTCTCTCTCTGTCTCTCTCTCTCTGTCTGTGTCTCTCAGTCTCTCTGTCTCTCTCTCTCTCTCTCTCTCTCTCTCTCTCTCTGTCTCTCGGTCTGTGTGTGTGTGTGTGTGTGTGTCTCTCTCTCTCTCCTTCTCTCCTTGGATTCCTTATGATTTTACTCTGCTTGGCAGAATACTCTATATTCTGCCAAGATGTTGTATAAGGTGTTTAGCATCATCTCAATGCACATTTGACTAACAGACATCGGAAGGAGAAATCAAGAATGACTCTCTGGAGGTATATCGTCCATTTGGGAGAGCACAGAAAGACAAAGGGTTGAGGTGGGATGGCAAGGTCTTAATATTACTTAGAATTCCACGCTTTGTTTGATACTTTCCATGTCATGTTTGATGATTGTCTTCCCTGTTCCTGAACCACCCCCATTAAAACAATGTTGTGTTTCTTTTCAGACATTCCCCCATCTTTCTCAAGATGTCCTGCTGCTGTTCCCCAACCTGTGCTATACCCACCTGCGTCCCTTCCTGCAGCCCTCCAGTTTGCTACCCAGTGGGCGGCTTGGGGTCTCTGACCTCATGTGGACTTGGCTCTTATGGACTTGGCTCTGGGGGTGGTTCTGTGTCAGCGGCCAGCCTGGCCATAGCCCCTGGGGCCAATGTGAGCTGTGTCAACCAGACCCCTCCATCTGAAATCGTGGTCCAGCCACCTCCGTACGCTGTTGTCGTTCCAGGGGCCATCCTTGCTGCCACGTGTGAGCCGATTCGTGTAGGAGGATACACCGCGTGTGGTGGTGGTTCTTCTGGTGGAAGCTCCAGGCTCAGATACTTCCCTTGCAGCCCATGCAGTCCCTGTAAATAGGAAGGACATGTCTGCTCCCAGGGGGACCACCGGCAACAGACTCTTACGACCTGAGTTTACGACGAAGATCTCATAGACCTGGGTGCCCGTCATCTCAAGCATCCCTACGTTGATCCGTCTAAAATGTCCCAAACGCTTTGCTTATCCAAGAACCAAAAACTTTCTCTTGTTCTTCAAGCTTTTCTATTTCATCCTTTGCTTTCTTTCACCTCCTGGTGATAGCCCTCGCTGAACCATGAAGAAAAGCTTGCATTCTGGATGGATTCTTTTCCTCCGTGGGCTCCTTGAAGTTGTGGAAATCTACCTGGCGATATTGCCAAATCTGGGTTTGATCTTTCTCTTCTGCCTCCAACATCTCCTTGTCCTGATTTCCTAGCCTCCGATGGGATCCCACCATTCCTCCTTGGGGTGTTGGACCCCAATTTCATGGCAAATGTTCTCAAAAATTTCCATCTATTAAAGATTCACTGCAGCATCAACATCTGTTTCTTTTGTAGTTCTTCCTTATTAGATCCTCCTCCTCGGAGGATCCAAGTTCCCGGTTATGTCAGATGTCCTTAATTGCTCTGCTCTGACCCAGACTTCCCTGGCTAGTGTTGTGGCCCATTGGCTCCTGGCAGAGACAGCTGCAGAGCCAGAGGAGGTGAAGGTGGAGCAGTGGTGGAATTCAATTTTTTTTATGACTGGTTCTGTGGCCGTGGCTTGGTGGGCATGGCAGGGGAAGGATACTGAAAAATCTCCATTCCCACCCAACTCCAGGGGAAGGATACTACAAAATCCCCATTCCCACCTCACTCCTGGGGGAAGGATATTGCAAAATCTCCATTCCCACCCCACTCCTGGGGGAAGGATATTGCAAAATCTCTCTAATCTCTTGCTTTCCAATTTTTATGATGTCTCAATCTCTTACTTATTCATTAGCAAAGGATTTTTTGTGGCTCATAACCGATGTTATGGGTTATTGAGCAGAGTACCCCTTGAGTATGCACATTAAAGCGGCTGAGGGTGAATAACCACCGTTAATATACTGACACACTGAGTTGTGGTAGTCTTTTATTTTTAGAAAAAAGTAAAGCAAAGTCCAATAACAATCCAAGTATTACACAAATAAGGCGCTAGTTAAAATATCAATTCAGGGATATTCCAAGTACAAAGTCTTCTTACCAGTTGTTGTCATTACACAATAAAACAGTTCTTCTTGAATTTCAAACAGGAACAAGTTCAGTATTAAAACATTCAATAAATAGTAGTAAACTACAAGTAGCAATGATCAAACAGTGATACTGCAGAGAGATCAAGTAGAGAGTAACAGCAAATAAGCAGATAAAATGGCGTACTGTTCAACAAGCCATGATTCAGGCTTCCCCTTAAGTACATTGGCTACAGAGCTTAGCCAATCAGGATACAGGATGATGCAATACAGTCTTAAAGCAATAAAACCTTTTGACAAACAGGTATTGATAGTTTATATATTGGCTGACCAACTAGTTAGGAAACAGCCATTTCCTAACAAGAGGGTTGCGAGAGGTCATCGCAGCCAAAAATGGAGCTCGGGAGCCCACTTTTGCTGGCAGAGTGCTTGGGCCATCACAGGTGCCCCTGACACAAATGATGTCTATTATAAACTCAGTGAGGGTCTGCATGAATGAGGAGACGGCTTGTAACACAAACCATTTATTGACAACAAAAGCAACTCCTGAACAGAAAATCTACATTAGAAAGAGTTGACAGCTCTTATAAACTGAGCTGTCAAAAACAACAACCAATAAAAAGCCTTAATTTTCCCGCCTGAAGGGATGCGGAAATAAACCAATCAGATCGTGTTTTGCCAGCACGCTCTACGCTCCTTCGGCAGATCCGTGGACCCAACAATGTCAAGTTGGCCACGCCCCCTCCCCTCCCCACCCCGAAGTCAAACACAACCCTGATGTGGCCCTCAATGAAATCGAATTTGACACCCCTGTTCTAGTATGTTGAAAGAAACTCTAGATTGGTGTTGAGATGTTATGTCTGAAGGTCCACACAACTGATTTTGTGGGCATTGCCAGAGATGATTCTGGAGCAGGGGTGGGCTGCTGGGAGTTTGTAGGGGTTTGGGAGATCCTCTAGCTAAGATTCTATGCAGTTCGGAGAACCCGCAAATCCCACCCATCTTCCCAAAAGAAAAAAAAACAGACCCAGGAAATTACAGATCAATCAGCCTAATATCAATATCCAGGAAGATACACAGACACACTGAGTTGTGATATTCTTTTACTTTTAGGAAAAAGTAAAGCAAAGTCCAATAAACAATCCAGGTCATACACAGATAAAGATAGTTAATTTGTCAATCCAGGGATATTCCAAGAACAAAGTCTTCTTACCAGCTGTTGTAGTCATATGCAATAAAACAGTTCTTTTTTGGAGTTGCAAACAGGAACAAGTACAGCAGTAAAACAATCATTAAAACAGTAGAAAACAACAAGTAGCAATGATCAAGCAGTGATCACGCAGAGAGAACAGGCAAAGAGGAGCAGAGGTAGCAATAATAATGTAATAAGAACAATAAGCCATGATTCAAGCTTCCTCTTAAATCCATTGGCTACAGAGCTAGCCAATCAGAATACCGTATGATGCAATACAGCATTACAGTCTTAAAGCTGTACCTTACATTTCATCTGCAAACATTCATTGATGGTTTATATATGTTGCCAACCCAACCAGTTAGGCAATAGCTATTTCCTAACATAGTCCTTAATGGGTTTAAGTCTACATGGAGAGAAGTAAGCAGTGAGGTACCCCAAGGTTCCGTCTTAGGCCCAATACTCTTCAATATCTTCATAAACGACTTAGATGAGGGAACAGAAGGGGAAAGAGCCTGGTGGCACAGCAGACTAATAGCCTGTTATTATCATCCAGCTGCCTGCAATTACTGCTAGTTCGAATCTTGCCAGGCTCAAGGTTGACTCAGCCTTCCATCCTTTCTAAGGTAGGTAAATTGAGGACCCAGTTTGTGGGGGCAATAAGCTGTCTTTGTATAAATATACAAAAGTATGAAGGCTATTGCTTAGCGCATTGTAAGCCGCCCTGAGTCTCCGGAGAAGGGCGGCATATAAATCAAATTAAAAAAAAAAAAAAAAAACTGACCAAATTTGCAGATGATGCTAAACAGGCAGGAATAGCTAACACCCTAGAAGATAGGCTCAAGATCCAGATGGATCTTGACAGACTTGAACACTGGGCCCAATCTAACAAAATGAAATTCAATGTAGAGAAAAGTAAAGTCCTACACTTAGATAAGAAAACCCAAAAGCACACACATAAACTGGGGGAAACCAGCAGTGACTGTGAGAAGGATCTTGGAGTCTTAGTGGACAATCAGCTGAATATGAGCCAGCAGTAAAAAAAGGCCAATGCAATCCTAAATTGCATTAACAGAGGGAGACAATCAAGATCAAGTGAGGTACTAATACCACTCTATAAAGCCTTAGTAAGATCACACCTAGAATTCTGCATCCAGTTTTGGTCACCACCCTATAAAAAAGATGTTGAGACTCTAGAAAAAGTGCAGAGAAGAGAAACCAAGAGGATTAGGGGACTGGAGGCTAAAACATACGATGAACGGTTACAGGAACTGGGTACGGCTAGTCTAGTGAAGAGAAGGACCAGGGGAGACATGATAGCCGTCTTCCAATACTTGAGGGGCTGCCACAGACAGGAGGGGGTCAAACTGTTTTCCAAAGCACCTGAAGGCCAGACAAGGAATAATGGATGGAAACTGACCAAGGAGAGATTCAACCTAGAAATGAGGTAGAACTTTCTGACAGTGAGAATAATCAACCAATGGAACGGAAGTTGCCTTCGGAAGTGGTGGGAGCTCCATCATGTGAAACTTTCAAGAAAAGATTGGACTGCCATTTGTCAGAAATGATGTAGGGTCTCCTGTTTGAGTAGGGGGTTGGACAAATGACCTATAAGGTGTTGTGGCTCCGTTACCGGAGCCTGTGTCATCGTCAGGAGAGGACTCCGAGAGTGAAGGGGAGGAGTTGGCAAGGCCTCCCTCTCCAGGACCCTCCTCTCTGGCAATGCCTTCGGTGTCCCCCGAAGGGCAAGAGATAGGGCCGGGGCCAAACACGTCCACGCAGCCACAGATGGACAGTGATGAGGGTAATGAGTCTTGGCTGGACCCACACCAGCGTCGCAGAGATAAACGCGTGCAACAGAAGAAAAGGCGTGCCTGAGATTAGGCTGAGTCACTGGACCACACCCCACAGGATATAAAAGGGAGCGTGGTGGCCAGTCAAACCTTGTGATGAACAAAGCTGAAAGCTTCCAGGCCATTCTGCATTGCCGGACTTTTGCTTTAAGACTTTGCTGGAATATCTCTGGACTTGATTAGTTCCGTAATTATTGAGCTGCTTTCCTTTGATGTATCAGACGTGGGGAGAAGTTATCTCTCCTCTTTGTAAATAATAAACTCTTGGCAGGCAGCCACTAGGTTGTTGCCAAGTTCCGTTATCATAAGGAAAAGGATTTCGCCAGCTGGTTTGGTCTTTAACTCCTGAACGTCTGTTGGTGTGTGTGCGTGTGGTTGGGGACAGAACATAAGGTTCCTTTCAACTCTGTTAATCTGTTAATAACACTCCTGGCTGGCCCCGTCCACCCCGCCCCTGCCAGAAGTACCCACGTGGCCCGTTTTGGATGCAGGTAAGTGCAGGGAGCACATGGAGGCTCGAGAGGGGCAAAAACCAGGCATATTGGAAGTTCAGGAAGGCCAGAAATAGGCCTGTTTCTGGCCTCAGAGGGCCTCCGTAGCCTGGGGAGGCTGTTTTCGCTGTCCTGGAGGCTCGAGGAAAACCTCTGGACCCTGGGGAGGGCAAAAGCACACCACTGTGGTGCAGGAGGCCGACTAGGCCACGCCCACCATGGCAATGCCCACCTAGCAACTGGGCAGAGAACCCCTTGCTAAAATTTGTGAAGCCCACCCTTGTTCTGGAGACACGTTTTCTGAGATTCTATCCTGGGAACCTTCTTCCTCATTAGAAGATGGATATAGATGATTGCTGAGAACCTTCCTGACCCCACTATCAAATTCACCCAAAATTGTGTTTTATGGAATACGGATAGTCCTTGACTTAGGACCATAACTGAGTCCAGAATTTTGAGGGGCTCTGTCATAACTACAAACAGTCACGATGCATCACGATGTTCCACCAAACTCTATGAAATTAAACATTAGCATCATCCAAATTAGGAGAACAGGTGCTGCATCCTAAGGTTTCAAACCCTAGACTTATATTTCTATACGAGGGGAAATGAAGTGGATGAGCCAAGAATTTCAAAAGTCATTGAAGCTATGATAAAAAGATGTGGTAGGCTTATAATTTAGGTCTAATAGGCACCATGCAGATATAAATTATATAGAGCTGAATTGGGGTGCAAATTGATGAGTCGGGCAGTTTAGTTAATTATTGTTATTTATGTCCACTTGTGAGGCTCAGGGGCCCCACCTCAATTTTTGCACAGTATATAAGGATGTTTGGTCCTCAGGTTGACCATCAGCTCATCTCTGCTTCTCCATTCAACTCCTTGCAGAACTTGGTAAGTGATGGAATTGGCTCTGTTGGTTTCTTCCTTCAGAAATCCTTGACTCTCTCTCTGTCTGTCTGTCTCTCTGTCTGTCTCTCTGTCTGTCTGTCTCTCTCTGTCTCTGTCTCTCTGTCTGTCTCTCTGTCTCTCTCTCTCTCTCTGTGTGTGTCTTTAACTCTCTCTCTCTTGTCTCTCTTTGTCTCTTTGTCTCGCTCTGTCTCTCTCTGTCTCTGTCTCGCTGTCTCTCTCTGTCTCTGTCTCTCTGTCTCTCTCTCTGACTTTCTGTCTCTCTCTCTGTCTCTCTGTCTCTCTCTCTGTGTGTGTGTGTGTCTCTCTCTCTCCTTCTCTCCTTGGATTCCTCATGATTTTAATCTGCTGGCAGAATACTCTATATTCTGCCAAGATGTTGTATAACATGTTGTCTCGCTCTGTCTCTCTGTCTCTCTCTCTGTCTCTGTCTCTGTCTCTCTGTCTCTCTGTCTCTCTCTGTCTCTCTGTCTCTCTGTCTCTCTCTCTGACTTTCTGTCTCTCTCTCTGTCTCTCGGTCTGTGTATGTCTCTCTCTCTCTCCTTCTCTCCTTGGTTTCCTCATGATATTACTCTGCTTGGCAGAATACTCTATATTCTGCCAAGATGTTGTATAAGGTGTTTAGCATCATCTCAATGCACATTTGACTAACAGACATCAGAAGGAGAAATCAAGAATGACTCTCTGGAGGTATATCGTCCATTTGGGAGATCATAGAAAGACAAAGGGTTGAGGTGGGATGGCAAGGTCTTAATATTACTTAGAATTCCACGCTTTGTTTGATACTTTCCATGTCATGTTTGACGATTGTCTTCCCTGTTCCTGAACCACCCCCAATAAAACAATGTTGTGTTTCTTTTCAGACATTCCTCCATCTTCTTCAAGATGTCCTGCTGCTGTCCCCCAACCTGTGCTATACCCACCTGCGTCCCTGCCTGCAGCCCTCCAGTTTGCTACCCAGTGGGCGGCTTGGGGTCTCTGACCTCCTGTGGAGTTGGCTCTTATGGACTTGGCTCTGGGGGTGGTTCTGTGTCAGCGGCCAGCCTGGCCATAGCCCCTGGGGCCAATGTGAGCTGCGTCAACCAGACCCCTCCATCTGAAATCGTGATCCAGCCAGCTCCGGTCAACGTTGTCGTTCCAGGGGCCATCCTTGCTGCCTCGTGTGAGCCGATTCGTGTAGGAGGATACACCGCGTGTGGTGGTGGCTCTTCTGGTGGAAGCTCCAGGCTCAGATACTTCCCTTGCAGCCCATGCAGTCCCTGTAGATAGGAAAGACATGTCTGCTCCCAGGGGGACCACCGGCAACAGACCCTTACGACCTGAGTTTACGACGAAGATCTCATAGACCTGGGTGCCCGTCATCTCAAGCATCCCTATGTTGATCCCTAAATATTCCAAATGCTCTGCTTATCCAAGATCCAAAAACTTTCTCCTGTTCTTCAAGCTTTTCTATTTCATCCTTTGCTTTCTTTCACCTTCTGGTGATAGCCCTCGCTGAACCATGAAGAAAAGCTTGCATTCTGGATGGATTCTCTTTCTCCGTGGGCTCCTTGAAGTTGTGGAAATCTATCTGGCGATATTGCCAAATCTGGGTTTGATCTTTCTCTTCTGCCTCCAACATCTCCTTGTCCTGATTTCCTAGCCTCCGATGGGATCCCACCACTCCTCCTTGGGGTGTTGGACCCCAATTTCATGGCAAATGTTCTCAAAAATTTCCATCTATTAAAGATTCACTGCAGCATCAACATCTGTTTCTTTTGTAGTTCTTCCTTGTTAGATCCTCCTCGGAGGAGGATCCAAGTTCCCGGTTATGTCAGATCTCCTTAATTGCTCTGCTCTGACCCAGACTTCCCTGGCTAGTGCTGTGGCCCATTCCTGGGGGAAGGATATTGCAAAATCTCCATTCCCACCCCACTCAAAAGGAAGGATACTGCAAAATCCACATTCCCACCCCACTCAAAAGGAAGGATACTGCAAAATCCACATTCCCTCCCCACTCCTGGGGGAAGGATATTGCAAAATCTCTCTAATCTTTTGCTCTCTTATCTTCATGATGTCTCAATCTCTTACTTATTCATTAGCAAAGGTTTTTGTGTGGCTGCCCAACTCACTCACAGTGACTCCAGGTGACTTACAGAAGTCAAATCCAAATGTGTAACTCAGTTTTGTTAACCTTGCAAGTTTCTTTAGACAACCTACCCTTCGGGATGTGGATGGTGGTTTGGGCTGGCTTTTGATACCATAGAAATCTTACCAAGTTAACATGCTAACATTTGGGCAAGCTTCAACTTTTAGTTCAGCTCCATAGGAGGGGATAGGTTGAATAGAGGTCAATGGGATTGAGGCGATTGAGATGAGAAGCTGCAAAAATAATATCTGGCATCGTCTCTGGAACTGCAAATGTTGTTTCCCAATCTTCTGCCAAGATAGTGTTTAGTCCAAAACCTCAGGATTCAGTCACATTCTTACTGTTGCTATTCTGACTAGGCCTCTGCCAATGAAGAGTCACATGTGGCCCTTCCGAAATCCGTTTTCCTTGGCAGATGGTTGCAGGAGGTCATCGCAGCCAAAAATGGAGCTCGGGAACTCACTTTTGCTGCCAGAGTGCTCCGGCCCTGACACAAATGATGTCTACAGGGGTGAAATGTAAAATTTGTTACTACCGGTTCTGTGGGCGTGGCTTGGTGGTGGTGGTGGGGTTAATGTGACTGGGTGGGCGTGGCCAACTTTTCTTTTTTTTCTTTTTTTTTAACTTTTCAAAACATTTTTTCTAATGCTTTGAAAAGCCTCTCTGCCGATCAGGCAACTCAGCTGGGAGTTGCCAGTGACTTTTCAAAGCATTTTTTTTACCACCTCTTCGGCCAAGAGGTTGCAGAAAAAAATGCTTTGAAAAGCCTCTGACGATCCCAGCTGAGCCGCGCGATCATCAGAAGCTTTTTTTTTTTTTTTTTTTTTACTTTTAAAAGCATTTTTTCTTCGGAAAAGGTTATAGAAAAAATGCTTTTAAAAGTAAGAAAAAAAAGCCTCTGATGATCGTGTGACTCAACTGAGTATGGTGGGGGGGGCGCGCAGGGATTTTTGCTACCGAGTCTCCGAACCACCCACCGCCATCACTACCGGATCGGCTGATCCAGTCCAAACCGGGAGCATTTCACCCCTGGATGTCTATTATAAACTCAGTGAGGGTCTGCATGAATGAGGAGACGGCTTGTAACACGAACCATTTATTGACAACAAAAGCAACTCCTGAACAGAAAATCTACATTAGAAAGAGTTGACAGCTCTTATAAACTGAGCTGTCAAAAACAACAACCAATAGAAAGCCTTAATTTTCCCGTCTGAAGGATGTGGCAATAAACCAATCAGATTGTATTTCGTCAGCACGCTCTACGCTCCTTCGGCAGGTCCGTGGACCCAACAATGTCAAGTTGGCCACGCCCCCCTCCCCTCCCCACCCCGAAGTCAAACACAACCCTGATGTGGCCCTCAATGAAATCGAATTTGACACCCCTGTTCTAGTATGTTGAAAGAGACTCTGGATTGGTGTTGAGATGTTATGTCTGAAGGTCCACACAACGGATTTTGTGGGTGTTGCCAGAGGTGGTTCTGGAGCAGGGGTGGGGTGCTGGGAGTTCGTAGGGGTTTGGGAGATCTTCTATCTAAGTTCTGTGCAGTTTGGAGAACCCCCAAATCCCACCCATCTTCAAAAAAGGAAAAAAAAAACAGACCCAGGAAACTACAGATCAATCAGCCCAACATCAATACCTGGGAAGATACTGGAAAAGATAATAAAAAAGCAGATCTGCCAACACCTAGAAACAAGTAAAGTAATAACTTGCAGTCAGCACAGTTTGTTAAAAACAGATCATGCCAAACCAATCTTATTTCATTCTTCAACAATGACTAAATTAGTAGACCAGCGAAATACTGTGGACATAATACACTTAGACTTCAGCAAGGCATTCGACGAAGTAGACCACAACCTAATTCTTCGTAAACTTGAAAAAAGTGGGATAGATAGCTTCACCACCAGATGGATTTGCACCTGGCTGACAAACCATATTCAACTAATAGTCCTTAATGGGGTTAAGTCTACATGGAGAGAAGTAAGAAGTGGGGTGCCCAAAGGTTCCATCTTAGGCCCAGTACTCTTCAATATCTTCATAAACACTTAGATGAGGGAATAGAAGGGGAACTCACCAAATTTGCAAATTATGCTAAACAGGCAGGAATAGCTAACACGCTAGAAGATAGGCTCAAGATCCAGATGGATCTTGACAGACTTGAATACTGGGTTCTATCTAGCAAAATGAAATTCAGTGTAGAGAAAAGTAAAGTCTTACATTTAGGTAAGAAAACCCAAAAGCACACACATAAACTGGGGGAAACCAGGCTTAATAGCAGTGACTGTGAGAAGGATCTTGGAGTCTTAGTGGACAATCAGCTGAATATGAGCCAGCAGTAAAAAAAGGCCAATGCAATCCTAAATTGAATTAACAGAGGGAGACAATCAAGATCAAGTGAGATACAAATACCACTCTATAAAGCCTTAGTAAGACCACACCTAGAATCCTGCATCCAGTTTTGGTCACCACACTATAAAAAAGATGTTGAGACTCTAGAAAAAGTGCAGAGAAGAGAAACCAAGAGGATTAGAGGACTGGAGTTCTAAAACATACGATGAACGGTTACAGGAAGTGGGTACGGCTAGTCTAGTGAAGAGAAGGACCAGGGGAGATGTGATAGCCATTTTCCAATACTTGAGAGCCTGCCACAGAGAGGAAAGGGTCAAGCTGTTTTCCAAAGCACCCGAAGGCCAGACAAGGAACGATGGATGGAAACTGACCAAGGAGAGATTCAACCTAGAAATAAGGAGGAATTTTCTGACAGTGAGAACAATCAACCAATGGAACAGAAGTTGCCTTCGGAAGTGGTGGGAGCTTCATCACTTGAGACTTTCAAGAAAAGATTGGACTGCCATTTGTCAGAAATGATGTAGGGTCTCCTGTTTGAGTAGGGTGTTGGACTAGATTACCTATAAATTCCCTTCCAACTCTGTTAATCGGTTAATAACACTCCTGGCTGGCCCCGTCCACCCCAACCCTCCAGGAGTCCCCACGCAGCCCGTTTTGGATGCAGGTAAGTGCAGAGAGCACACGGAGGCTCGAGAGGGGAAAAAACCAGGCATATTGGAAGTTCAGGAAGGCTAGAAATAGGTCTGTTTCCCGCCTCAGAGAGCCTCCGTAGCCTGGGGAGGCTGTTTTCGCTGTCCCGGAGGCTCGAGGAAAACCTCTGGAGCCTGGGGAGGGCAAAAGCACACCACCATGGTGCAGGAGGCCGATTAGGCCACGCCCACCATGGCAATGCCCACCCAGCAACTGGGCAGAGAACCCCTTGCTAAAATTTGTGAAGCCCACCCTTGTTCTGGAGACACGTTTTCTGAGATTCTATCCTGGGAACCTTCTTCCTCATTAGAAGATGGATATAGATGATTGCTGAGAACCTTCCTGACCCCACTGTCAAATTCACCCAAAATTGTGTTTTATGGAATACGGATAGTCCTTGACTTAGGACCATAATTGAGTCCAGAATTTTGAGGGGCTCTGTCATAACTACAAACAGTCACGATGCATCACGATGTTCCACCAAACTCTATGAAATTAAACATTAGCATCATCCAAATTGGGAGACCAGGTGCTGCATCCTAAGGTTTCAAACCCTAGACTTATAATTCTATACGAGGGGAAATGAAGTGGATGAGCCAAGAATTTCAAAAGTCATTGAAGCTATGATAAAAAGATGTGGTAGGCTTATAATTCAGGTCTAATAGGCACCGTGCAGATATAAATTATATAGAGCTGAATTGGGGTGCAAACTGATGAGTCGGGCAATTTAGTTAATTATTGTTATTTATGTTCACTTGTGAGGCTCAGGGGCCCCACCTCAACTTTTGCACAGTATATAAGGATGTTTGGTCTTCAGGTTGACCATCAGCTCATCTCTGATTCTCCATTCAACTGCTTGCAGAACTTGGTAAGTGATGGAATTGGCTCTGTTGGTTTCTTCCTTCAGAAATCCTTGACTCTGTCTCTGTCTCTCTCTCTCTGTCTCTCTGTCTCTCTGTCTCTCTGTCTCTCTGTTTCTCTCTGTCTCTGTCTCTCTTTTTGTCTCTGTCTCTGTCTCTCTCTCTCTTTCTCTCTCTCTCTTTCTGTCTCTCTTTTTCTGTCTCTGTCTCTGTCTCTGTCTCTGTCTCTGTCTCTCTGTCTCTCTGTCTCTCTGTCTCTGTCTCTGTCTCTGTCTCTGTCTCTGTCTCTGTCTCTGTCTGTCTGTCTGTCTGTCTGTCTGTCTGTCTGTCTGTCTCTCTCTGTCTCTCTGTCTCTCTGTCTCTCTGTCTCTCTGACTCTGACTCTCTGTCTCTCTGACCCTCTCTCTGTCTCTCTCTCAGTGTCTCTCTGTCGCTGTCTCTGTCTCTCTTTCTGTCTCTGTCTCTCTGTCTCTCTGTCTGTCTCTCTCTCTGACTTTCTCTCTGTCTCTTTCTGTCTCCCTCTGTGTCTCTCTGTCTCTCTCTCTCTCTCTGTTTGTCTCTCTCTCTCTCTGTGTGTGTGTGTGTGTGTGTGTCTCTCTCTCCCCTTCTCTCCTTGGATTCCTCATGATTTTATTGAGCTGGGTAGAAATCTATATTCTGCCAAGGTGTTGTATAAGCATCATCTCAATGCACATTTTACTAACAGATATCAAAAGGAAAAATCAAGAATAACTCTCTGGAGGTATATAATCCATTTGGGAGAGCACAGAAAGACAAAGGGTTGATGAGGGATGGGAAGGCCTTAATATTACTTAGAATCCCTAAGAGATTTAACTAGGCTGAAGATTGCTGTTTCTTCTCTTTGGACAGAGGTCTACCTTCAGTAATCATTTTCAATTCTCGTATAGCCATGTTGGGAGTACACAAGATGTGGACCTACCAGTTCCATATTTTCCAAAATTTGCAAGCTCTAAAGGGACATTAGATACTGGAAATAAGAAGTGAGAGGCTTAGTGTGATGGGGTAGCATCTAGCCAATGGCCAAGAAGGGCTAGAATGACGTTCTCAAAAGAGGTCAATGGAACTAGATGGAAGCCCACAGAAGGAACCTTCCTCCATCCTCTGCTTGATACTTTCCATGTCATGTTTGACGATTGTCTTCCCTCTTCCCGAACCACCCTGAATAAAACAATGTTGTGTTTCTTTTCAGACATTCCTCCATCTTTCTCAAGATGTCCTGCTGCTGTCCCCCAACCTGTGCTATACCCACCTGCGTTCCTTCCTGCAGCCCTCCAGTTTGCTACCCAGTGGGCGGCTTGGGGTCTCTGACCTCATGTGGACTTGGCTCTTATGGACTTGGCTCTGGGGGTGGTTCTGTGTCAGCGGCCAGCCTGGGCTTAGCCCCTGGGGCCAATGTGAGCTGCGTCAACCAGACCCCTCCATCTGAAATCGTGATCCAGCCAGCTCCGTTCAACATTGTCGTTCCAGGGGCCGTCCTTGCTGCCACGTGTGAGCCGATTCGTGTAGGAGGATACACCGCGTGTGGTGGTGGCTCTTCTGGTGGAAGCTCCAGGCTCAGATACTTCCCTTGCAGCCCATGCGGTCCCTGTAGATAGGAAGGACATGTCTGCTCCCAGGGGGACCACCGGCAACAGACTCTTGCGACCTGAGTTTACGACGAAGATCTCATAGACCTGGGTGCCCGTCATCTCAAGCATCCCTATGTTGATCCCTAAATATTCCAAATGCTCTGCTTATCCAAGATCCAAAAACTTTCTCCTGTTCTTCAAGCTTTTCTATTTCATCCTTTGCTTTCTTTCACCTCCTGGTGATAGCCTTCGCTGAACCATGAAGAAAAGCTTGCATTCTGGATGGATTCTCTTTCTCCGTGGGCTCCTTGAAGTTGTGGAAATCTATCTGGCGATATTGCCAAATCTGGGTTTGATCTTTCTCTTCTGCCTCCAACATCTCCTTGTCCTGATTTCCTAGCCTCCGATGGGATCCCACCACTCCTCCTTGGGGTGTTGGACCCCAATTTCATGGCAAATGTTCTCAAAAATTTCTATCTATTAAAGATTCACTGCAGCATCAACATCTGTTTCTTTTGTAGTTCTTCCTTGTTAGATCCTCCTCCTCCTCGGATCCAAGTTCCCGGTTATGTCAGATCTCCTTAATTGCTCTGCTCTGACCCAGACTTCCCTGGCTAGTGTTGTGGCCCATTGGCTGCTGGCAGAGACAGCTGCAGAGCCAGAGGAGGTGAAGGTGGAGAAGTGGTGGAATTCAATTTTTTTTATGACTGGTTCTGTGGCCGTGGCTTGGTGGGCACGGTGTGGCTTGGTGGGCATGGCAGGGGAAGGATACTGAAAAATCTCCATTCCCACCCCAATCCAGGGGAAGGATACTACAAAATCCCCATTCCCACCTCACTCCTGGGGGAAGGATATTGCAAAATCTCCATTACCACCCCACTCCAAGGGAAGGATACTGCAAAATCTCCATTCCCACCCCACTCCTGGGGGAAGGATACTGCAAAATCTCCATTCCCCCCCCACTCCTGGGGGAAGGATATTGCAACATCTCCATTCCCAGAGGTGGTATTTGCCAGTTCTCCAAACTACTCAAAATTTCTGCTACCGGTTCTCCAGAACCTGCCAGAACCTGCTGAATAGCACTCCTGTGGTGGAGGGAAAGCTTGGGCCTTCCATCCTCCCCAGGTGGAGAGGCAGCTGTCTTCAGGGCTTGAGCTGAGTGAGGGGAGGAGGAGGAGGAACAGATGGGGCCCATCCTAGATGCGCATATGCATAGAGAGGAGAGGAGAGCAACGGAAGGCAATGAGCCGGCTCTCAGGGAAAAGAAGTCACAGACACTAGCCAGCCCCTCCTTGTCTGGGAAATAAATAGGAAGGGTCACAGACAACCGTTCATTTCTAATTCACGGCAAGCAATTCGGACTCCTTGGCTCAACCCAGGTTTGTTGGGAATAATTTCATTTGATATTTTGTTTATCCCCATGAATAAAAGACTGCTACTGCCCTGTTATGAAAAGGAGGTTGTTTTACTCACGAGTAAATGGCTTATCATTACTTGGTTGAAGGCTGGGTCAGAACAGCTAGACCTATCTGGAGGAGAAGAGTAGGCAAAGCCGAAGGGAGGAGTAAAACATGTCATCAGTATTGGAATCGTCGTGTTGCCACAAGACACTCAAGCCATTGATTCTTATCTGGCACTAATTTAGCACTGATGGCCAGTGGATTAGATTCTTGTGTGAAGGCCACAACATCTTCTGTGCTTTGAACCCAACAAACAATCTTGATTATTTGCTCCTGACACCATCCTAAACAAAGCAATGGTGTTTTTTTTGATCCTGTAGAGGGCGGGGGGGGGGGGGGTCTTGGAGGACAGGAGGTAGGGGGCGGGGTGTGTGTGTCTTGAAGGACAGGAAGTAGAATCCCTGCCAAGATCTTGCAATAATAACGTTGTCATAATACATGCAAGGGTGAAATGCTCCCAGTTCGGACCGGATCACCCAATCCGGTAGCGATGGAGGCGGGTGGTTCGGAAAACCGGTAGCAAAAATCCCTTCCCCGCCCCCATGCCCAGTTGAGCCTCGCAATCATCAGAGGCTTTAAAAAAAAAAAAAATTAGAGTATTTTTTCTACAACCTCTTCGGCTGAAAAAATACTTTTAAAAGTCAAAAAAAAAAAAAAGCCTCTGATGATTGCATGGCTCAGCTGGGATCGTCAGAGGCTTTTAAAAGCATTTTTTCTACCACCTCTTCGGCCTAAGAGGTTTTAAAATCCTCTGACGATCCCAGCTGAGTTGCCTGATCATCAGAGGCTTTTTTTTTCTTTTAAAAGCCTCTGATGATCCCAGCTGAGTTGCCTGATCGTCAGAGGCTTTTAAAACCTTTTTTTTTTTTACAACCTCAGAACCGGTAGCAACAAATTTTACATTTCACCACTGAACACATGGTATTGGTTTCATAGTCTGATCTACCAGGAAATGATGAGGGAACCTAAGACATACGTGACATAGGTGCTGATTTTCAAAGATATACCACCAATAGATGGCAAAATTGCACTGACTTTAGCTGGTTCCCCAAAGTTATGCAGAGAAGGAACTCATCGGCCTGGGAATGGTGACCTCTTGGAAGCCTTGGTTGAAAAAATGGATGGGTCGATGGATGGATGGATGGATTTTGCCTTATTTGAGACACTTTAATGTTTGGATTATAATATCATAATGGAAACCACTGGAGAAGTGGCAAGAATGCAAGTGAGAAGTGGATCGCTAGAGCAACCTTCAAAGAAGAGAATTACACCAGATTTGCTTCGGAAAATGTTTGAGCAGCTGGGCAAGATTCAAGCAAAGGAATTTTAATTAAAGAACGATAGAAATTTCCAGAGGCAATAAATGTTTCTCAACAAGTTTAAGTTTTATCATGACAATGACTGATGCTAACTGAAAGAGAAATGGAAATAATGAATTATTCCTTAGTAAGACTACACCTAGAGCACTGCATCCAATTTTGGTTACCACACTATAAAATTCACTTCACAACCGTGTTACTCACTTAACCACTGTGGTGAGAAAGGTCGCAAAACGAGGCAAAACTCACTTAACAGCTGTCATGCTGAGCAATGGAAATATTGTGGGTGCAATTGTGGTCATAAGTTGAGGACTAACTGTATGATCACAAGCTGTTCGTTATTGGTAGTTCTCAACTTACGACCGGTGGCTTAGCAGCAGTTTTAATTTACAATGGCTTCCCCAGGGTTCCTTATGATCCAGTTACGATGGCTGGATCTCCTTATGGTCATGGGATCGCATTCATTTACAGCCATTGGCAACAGTCCATCGATATGTGACTACAATTTGTAACCTTTTTTCTAAAGTGTCTTTAGTTCCTGTTTGTTTAAAAAGTATAATTGCAGTCAATAGATTCGCTTAATAACCATGGTGCCAGGGGTGAAATTCAAATTTTTTTCCTACTGGTTCTGTGAGCGTGGCTTGGTGGGAGTGGCAGGGAAGGATACTGCAAAATCCCCATTCCCTCTCCACTACTGGGGAAGGATATTGCAAAATCCCCATTTCCTCCTCACTCTGGGGCAAGCCAGAGGTGGTATTTGCCGGTTCTCTGAACTCCTCAAAATTTCCGCTACTGGTTCTCCAGAACCTGTCAGAACCTGCTGAATTTCACCCCTGCATGATGCTCATTTAACGACGGAGAGGTATCCTAGGACTGCAAGGCAATCCAACCGGTCAGTCCTAGAGGAGATCAACCCTGACTGCTCTTCAGAAGGCCAGATCCTGAAGGTGAAACTCAAATGCTTTGGCCACCTAATGAGAAGGAAGGACTCCCTGGAGAAGAGCCTAATGCTGGGAACGATGGAGGGCAAAAGAAGAAAGGGACGACAGGATGAGGTGGCTGGATGGAGTCACTGAAGCAGTCGGCATGATCTTAAATGGACTCCAGAGGATGGTAGAGGGTGGTAGTGGACAGGAAGGCCTGAAGGAATGTGGGTCGGACATGATTTCGCAACTAACAACAACATTAACACGTTACGTGATCTCGATTCTATGCCTCTGTTTATAAAACCCAGGATTGTGTTAGCTGGCCAGGAGAGTCTTTTTCAAGAAATGGCGGTCAACCATGCCAAGTGATCCAACTGTTCTCCAGCTTTGAAACATTTCCTTCCTTCCAAAGTTGACATTCTTGACAACTTTTTTTTTTTTTTAAAGGATGAAATGAGAAGAGCCAAAGCTCTCCAGCTAGGGGCATCATGAAATATCCAAATGCTAGAGTTGGATTTGCCTGAGTAAATGTACAACGTGGCCTCCTTTCCATCTCAGCGATGAGTTTTTACGATGGAACCTGAGGCCCTCTTGGTAAGAACATCTGTCTCTTGTCATGTTTTAATTATTTTGACGTTATTAAACCTCCCCTCGGCAAAGATTTTTTCACATGAGTGATGTCTTCATCAGGTTCTGAACCATCCACCTGCTTCGTAATTGCAGGAAACTTCCTTTCATGGGTGGAAATAAGAAAGAGCAACTCTTGTGTTATCCAACAGCTTAAGGCTGAATGTTTGGGTTGACGGTTCATTTTCAGGAAATGAAATAGAATATATGGGTCACTTGAGAAGCCAAATCTTCATCTTCATGACCATCTAATCTTCATGATCAATGCAATTTTGTGTAGATGTATCTACTTACGATGACCCTCGATGCTCTGTTTTCCAGAATGTGGTACAAAATCCTGGATTTTGTGTCAGGGGTGGGCTTCAAAAACTTTTAGCAAGGGGTTCTCTGCCTGGTTGCTAAGTGGGCGTGGCCATGGTGGGCATGGCCTAATCAGCCTCCTGCATCACAGCGGGGGAGGGAGGCAATGTTACCCTCCCTGGGCTTCGGAAGCATTTTTTGTGCCTCCGGGATGGCGAAAATGGCCTCCCCAGGCTCCGGAGGCCCTCTGGAGGCCAGAAACGGGCCTGTTTCCAGTCTTCCTGAACTTCCAGTAGGGCCATTTTTCGCCCTCCCTGAGCCTCCGCACATGCCCTGCACTTACCTGCATCCAAAATGGGCCATGTGGGCACTCCTGGGAGGGGACCGATGGACGGGGCCAGCCAGGAGTGGAATTTAGGGGTTCTCCAAACTGCACAGAATCTTAGCTAGACGTTATCCCAAACCCCTGAGAAGCCCCAGCAGCCCACCCCTGATTTGTTTTTAGATGTTATGTTTGAAGGTTCACACAACTCATTATTGGTTGTGGGTATTGGCAGAGTTGGGTCTGGAGTCACATTTTCTGAGATTCTGTCTTCGAAACCATCATCATTAGAAGCAGGGGTGAAATCCAGCAGGTTCTGACAGATTCTGGAGAACTGGTAGCAGAAATTTTGAGGAATTCAGAGAACCAGCAAATACCACCTTTGGCTGGCCCCAGAGTGCAGTGGAAATAGAGATTTTGCAATATCCTTCCCCCAGGAGTGGGGTGGGAATGGAGATTTTGCAGTATCCTTCCCCTGCCACACCCACCAAGCCACGCCCACCGAACTGGTAGTAAAAAACAATTGGATTTCACCACTGATTAGATGATAAATAAATGAATGCTATGAACCTTCTTGACTCGCCAGTTAAATTTATCCAGCATGTACAAGTTTTATGGAATAAGATAGTCCTTGACTTAGGACCACAACTGAATCCAGAATATCAGTCATTGCGGTCAAAGGAACCATATGACCCAGCTCAAAGCAATGATCGTTTTTTTTTTTATGATGGCCATTAAACAGATACTGCAGTTGTTAAGAGAACACTGTGGTTGTTAAGTAAACTCATTTCCTCTGATGGCTCCTTTTTTGCTGAAAACTGAAAGCCAATTGCAGAAACTGGCAAAAAAAAACATACACTGTGCCCAAGTGATATGCAAATGGTCACAAATGAGAGCCAGTTGCCAAATGCCAAAAATACAATTTTCGTGAATGTGAGTTATGTGGGCGAACAGAAGTTGTAACTTTGAAAATGGGTCATAAGTAGCTTTTGGGAGGTCCGTTAAAACTTCGAGCAGTCATTAAGTGTCCATCATAAATTGAGGACTACCTGTAAACAGCAGGCGGGTCAACCAAGCTGGACAAAGTCCCAAAATTGGGACACGTCATTGTCCAGAAGAGATGTGCTTAATCTGTTCATCGATCCTCCAAAATCGAAATCCCTTCAGAAACGTATAGGAAGATGTTCCACCAAGCTCTATGGAATTTAACGTCAGCATCTTCCAGATGGGAGAGCAGGTGCTGCACCTCCAGGGTTCAAACTCTTTGACATTTCCTACACCATGGGAAATGAAGCAGACATAATCTCGAAGCTCATGATAGAGGGATGTCAAAGATTTATAATCCATCTAAATAGATACCATGCAGGTGTAAATTACATAGGGTTGAATTTAGGTGCAAATTGTTGTGTCAGGTTATTTGGTTAAGTATGGTCTCTTGCAAGCCTCAGGGGCCCCATCTCAACTTTTGCATGGTATATAAGGAGGCTCAAAACTCAAGCTCACCATCAAACTTCTCTGCTTTGAGAACTTGGTAAGTGTGAGATTACCTCTGCTGGTTTCTCCCTTCAGAAATTCTTCTCCCTCTCTGTCTCTCTCTCTCTGTCTGTCTCTCTCTCTCTGCCTTTCTCTTTCTGTCTCTCTGTCTCTCTCTCTCTCTGTCTGTCTCTCTCTCTCTCTCTGCCTCTCTCTTTCTGTCTCTCTGTCTCTCTCTCCCTTTTCCTTTCTCTCTCTCTCTGTTTCTCTCTGACTCTCTGTTTCTCTCTCTGCCTCTCTCTGCCTCTCTCTCTGTGTCTCTCTGTCTCTGTCTCTCTCTCCCTTTTCCTTTCTCTCTCTCTCTGTTTCTCTCTGACTCTCTGTCTCTCTCTCTCTGTCTCTCTCTCGTCTCTCTCTCTGTCTCTGCCTCTCGCTTTCTGTCTCTCTGTCTCTCCCTTTTCCTTTCTCTCTCTCTGTGTTTCTCTCTGCCTCTCTCTCTCTGTCTCTCTGTCTCTGTCTCTGTCTCTCTCTCCCTTTTTCTTTCTCTCTCTCTCTGTTTCTCTCTGACTCTCTGTCTCTCTCTCTGTCTCTCTCTCTGTCTCTGCCTCTCTCTATGTGTGTCTCTGTTTCTCTCTCTGTCTCTCTCTGTTTCTGTCTCTCTCTCTCTCTCTCTCTCTCTCTTTGTTTGTCTGTTTGGACTGCCTGAGACTACCTAAAGGATTTTTTTCAGCAGGGTAGGAATTTATACTCGGTTCTGATATCAGGATGTTGTAAGTGTGTTGCTCCTCATCTCAGTTGTCACTTTTGTCCAAAAGACAACCTAGGGAGAAATGAAGAACAACTCTCTGAAAGTTTATTGTCTGTTAGGGATAGCACAGACGGACAAAAGGATGAGGGGGGAAAGAGGAAAGCAAGCAATCCCAGTGACAAAATCTTAATGTCATTTACAACTTGCTTCCAGAAGTTGTAAATGTTCCAACACTGGAAGTTTTTTTGACTTGGACGAGGGGATAGATGGGGAACTCATCTAATTTGCCGATGACACCAAGCTGGCAGGAATAGCCAACACTCCAGAAGATAGGTTCAAGATACAGAAGGATCTTGACAGACTTGAACATTGGGCGCTAAATAACAAAATGAAATTCAAGTGTGAAAAAGGTAAGGTTCTACATTTAGGCAAGAAAAACAAAAAACACAGGTACAGTAATATGTGGTACCTTGTTTCAATAGTAGTAACTGTGAGAGGGATCTTGGAGTCTTAGTGGACAACCATTTAGATAGGAGCCAGCCGTGTGCAGCAGCTGCCAAAAAAGCCAACACAGTTCTAGGCTGCATATACAGAGGGATAGAATCAAGATCACGTGAAGTGCTAATACCACTTTATAAGGCCTTGGTAAGGCCACACTTGGAATATTGCATCCAGTTTTGGTCGCCACAATGTAAAAAAGATTTTAAGACTCTAGAAAGAGTGCAGAGAAGAGCAACGAAGATGATTAGGGGACTAGAGGCTAAAACATATGAAGAACGGTTGCAGGAACTGGGTATGGCTAGTCTGATGAAAAGAAGGACTAGGGGAGACATGATAGCAGTCTTCCAATATCTCAGGGGCTGCCCCAAAGAAGAGGGAGTCAAGCTATTCTCCAAAGCACCTGAAGGCAGGACAAGAAGCAACGGGTGGAAACTAATCGAGGAGAGAAGCAACCTAGAACTAAGGAGAAATTTCCTGACAGTCAGAACAATTAATCAGTGGAACAACTTGCCTCCAGAAGTTGCGAATGCTCCAACACTGGAAGTTTTTAAGAAGATGTTGGATAACAATTTGTGGTTAGTGGTGTAGGGTTTACTGCCTAAGCAGGGGGTTGGACTAGAAGACCTCCAAGGTCCCTTCCAACTCTGTTATTCTATTCTGTTCATTTTGAAATCCCTTTTAGAGCAAGTAGCTGGCATGGATATCGTTCAGAGAGAGTATCCACTCAGCACCTCCATCCTATGTTTTTCAAAGGTTGCAAGCTACAAAGGGACAGGAGAAACTGGACAAAAGAAACAAGAAGCTTAGCAGGATGAGGGTAGCATGTAGCCAATGGCCAAGAGGGGCTAGAATGATGATCTCAAAAGAGTTCAATGGAACTAGATGGAAGCCCACAGAAGGAACCTTCCTTCATCCTCTGCTTGATACTTTCCATGTCATGTTTGACGATTGTCTTCCCTGTTCCCGAACCACCCTGAATAAAACAATGTTGTGTTTCTTTTCAGACATTCCTCCATCTTTCTCGAGATGTCCTGCTGTCCCCCAACCTGTGCTGTACCCACCTGTGTCCCTGCCTGCAGCCCTCCAGTTTGCTACCCAGTGGGCGGCTTGGGGTCTCTGACCTCATGTGGTGTTGGCTCTTATGGACTTGGCTCAGGGGGTGGTTCTGCGTCAGCAGCCAGTCTGGGCTTAGCCCCTGGGGCCAATGTGAGCTGCGTCA
This sequence comes from Pituophis catenifer annectens, assembly GCF_029215685.1. NCBI lineage: Eukaryota > Metazoa > Chordata > Lepidosauria > Squamata > Colubridae > Pituophis > Pituophis catenifer. The sequence goes on from NW_027256890.1 coordinate 18,400,603, forward strand.
ACCAGACCCCTCCATCTGAAATCGTGATCCAGCCAGCTCCATTGACCGTTGTCATTCCAGGGGCCATCCTTGCTGCCACGTGTGACCCGGTTCGTGTGGGAGGATACACCGCATGTGGTGGTGGCTCTTCTTCTGGTGGAAGCTCCAGGCTCAGATACTACCCCTGCATTCCATGCAACCCATGTAGAAGCTAAGGACATGCCTTCTCCCAGAGGCACCACCGGCAAACTGACTCTTGCGACCTGAGTTCACAATGAAGATCTCATAGATCTGGTTGCCGGTAGTCGCAAGCATCCTTACCTCGATCCCTCTAACATGATCCAAACTCCCGGGTTTTGCAACAGCCACATCTTTCCATGTTCTCCAAGTTGTTTTATTTCCATGCTTCTTCCCTTCTTTGCTTTCTTTCATCTTCTGGGATGTCCTCTCTCTCTCTATCTCTCTATCTCTCAAACATGGAGAAAAACCCATATTCTATAAGGGTCCTTGTTTGATTCCCCCCTTTGTATTTGGAAACGTTGTGGAAATTTAGGCAACAGTATTCCCGAACCTGGCCTTAATCTTGTTTTTATGACTCCAGCATCTTCTTCATTTCATACATCAGATGGGATTTCAGTTCTTTGCTTTGGACCACAATTTCATGGCAAATGTTCTCAGGATTCCTGTTTGACATTAAAGATTCACTTCAGCATCAACTCGAGTTTTTATGTGGTTTTTTCTCATTCTGGGGGGTTTCTTGGAAGTTCCTTGGTTTTGTCAGATGTTCTTCAAAACTACTCCAGGTTATGTCAGATGCCCTTCAAAACTACTCCAGGTTATGTCAGATGCCCTTCAAAACTACTCCAGGTTATGTCAGATGCCCTTCAAAACTACTCCAGGTTATGTCAGATGCCCTTCAAAACTATTCCATTCTAAGCTGGACTTCCATCCCTGGTGGCTTCCTTGATAGGACCATCCTAATGAGATCCATGAGAGAGTGTCCCTACCGAGGTAACAACCAGCTAACAGCCTTAAAATCATGCTTGACATTGGTTTCATAAACTGGTCCACCAGGGGGACCTAGGGAATCCTGACCATCGTGACACGGGTGCTGGTTTTTAGAGATACAACATCAACAGATGGCAGCACTAGTCTGGATTTAGGTGATTTCCCCAAAGCAGGTAGGACCTCATCGGTCTGGAAAGGGAGAAAACCAGCAAATTTTGGATGGAGAATTTAATCAATGAACAATGGAATGAGGGCAGTCCCAATGGATGGATGGAGAGATGGACGGATGGATAGATAGATAGTAGATAGATGAGAGATAGAAATGATAGATGATAGCTAGCTAGCTAGCTAGATATAGATGATAGATAGATAGATATAGATAGATGATAGATAGATAGATAGATAGATAGATAGATAGATAGATAGATAGATAGATATAGATGATAGATAGACAGACAGACAGACAGACAGACAGACAGATATAGATGATAGATAGATAGACAGACAACAGACAGACAGACAGACAGACAGATACCCTGTTTCCCCCAAAATAAGACATCCCCTGATAATAAGCCCAATTGGGTTTTTGAGTACATGCACTAAAATAAATCTCCCCTGAAAATAAGCCCTCCCCAAAAATATTTAAACACATGCGCAGCTGGTCCCCGCCATTTCCTCTGGTTTCCTCCATGCACCCCAAAATAATAAGACCTCCCTGAAAATAAGGCCAAGCGCTTATTTTGGGGTTAAAAAAATATAAGACAGGGTCTTATTTTCGGGGAAACATGGTAGATAGATATAGACAGACAGACAGACAGACAGACAGATAGATAGATAATAGATAGATGATAGATAGAAATGATAGATAGATAGATAGATAGATAGATAGATAGATAGATAGATAGATACATAGGTAGATACTGTAAATAGGTATTTTGCTTAATTATGAATAATGCATACGGGAAAACCTGAGTCATGTGTACTCAATCTTTTAAATCATATAACAGACCTTCAGATTCCCCATCATGAAAAGCTGCTTGCCAAGATGTTTCTAGCAAGGTTGGACAACTGACAACACTTCAAACGTTGTCAAAAGGCAGCTGTATCTCACCCGTGTGTGTCCCTTCCCACCTTGTTCCTACTGAAATGAAACATGTATGGTTTTTCATTTGGTAGTGATCCTTGCAATTAGTCCAAGGTCCGGACTAAAGTATGGCCAAGGTCAAAGGCTTATGGGAGTTTCCTACTAAGACAAGGGTCTCCAACCTTGGCAATTTTAAACCTGGTGGACTTCAACTCCCAGAATTCCCCAGCTGGCTGGGGAATTCTGGGAGTTGAAGTCCACCAGGCTTAAAGTTGCCAAGGCTGGTGATCCTTGTACTAAGAGATCTCTGATGGTCACCAGATGATATAATCTTGGTCTAACCCAACCTACCCTTTTCAGCTCTTGGGTTATATTATTGTGCAAATGTTTTGTTATAATAATTTGGGGTTGGTAGAAGATGACCTCTTCCATGGGTATCTGGAGCGGGACAAGGGGCCATGGGACATCGTGCACATTTTCAGTCTTCATCTAATCACACAATTGACACCCTGTATTTAAATTGCAAGATGACACCATGACGTGACTGCCCGGAGTTACATAATTCGGGACATTTGTTGTCATCATTCATGTAACACCATTATGGCTGCGCCTGGATGCCTGTCATTTTAGGTGCCACTTAAGGGTGGAATGTCCATTGATTGGACATTCTGTAGACCCGTGAACCTATGACACGAGTGCCACAGGTGGCATGTAGAGCCATATCTTTGGGCACGTGAGTGTTGCCCTGGCCTCCAGGAGGGTGGGAGAGGCCGTTTTCGCTCTTCCCAGGCTCCAAGAAAGCTTCTGGAGCCTGGGGAGGGCGAAAAAACAGGTCTACTGGGCCCACCAGGTCCACCAGTAACCTTTTTGCCATCGGGGTGTGTGTGATGTCGTGCGCACATGCGCAGGGCGCAGGGGGGCATTGAATTATGGGTGTGGCCATGCATGCACATGATCCCCCTCACTCCCCCCACTTTTGGCACCTGACAGCAAAAAGGTTAGCCATCACTGCTGTAGACCATACCTTAGAGGGCTTCTCATGAACTTAGCGGCTCTCCCAGAGGGGGGGGAAATGCATTAGTAGGAGTTGATGATCAATCAATCAATCAGAATAGAGCTGGAAGAAACCTTGGAGGTCTTCTAATCCAGCCCCCTGCTCAAACAGGAGACCCTATACCATTTCAGACAAGTGACCGTCCAGTCTCTTCTTTAAAAAACCTCCAGTGATGAAGCACCCACAACTTCTGAAGGCAACTTCTGTTCCACTGTCCTCACTGTTAGGAAGTTTCTCCTTACTTCTTGGTTGCTTCTCTCCTTGATTAGTTTCCATCCATTGTTTCTTTGTCCTGTCCCCTGGTGCTTTGGAAAATAAATTGACCCCCTCCTCTTTCTGGAGACCCTCAAGTACTGGAAGACTGCTATCATGCCCCTCCCCCCCCCAAGTCTTTCTTTTCTCTAGACTGGCCAAATCCAAATCCTGCAACCGTTCTTTGTATGTTTTTGTCTCCAGGCCCCTCATCATCTTAGGTGCTCTTCTTTGCACTTTCCCCAAAGTCTCAACTTCTTTTTTGTAATGTGGTGACCCAAACTGGATGCAGGATTCCAGGTGTGGCCTTACTAAGGCTAAATAGGTGGTCACAGATGCCCAATGAAACATGGGTGCATCTTGGTTGCGAATGTGGCCCCGGCAACGATGGTCAGAAAGCTACCAGGCCCTGCTCTGTTTTGTTTTGCGAAGAAGTGTGAACAAACCCACATTTATTCTAAGAGAGCTGAGGTCTATGTTGACAAAGCTGAGAGAGGCTAATTTCTTTCCTTTTCACCTCCAGTTTAGCCTTTATTGCAGCCAATATTGGGGTTTGTATGTGTAACATCTATAGGTATAGGGCAGAGGTGTCCAACTTGATTTCATTGAGGGCCATATCAGGGTTGTGTTTCACCTCGGGAGGTCAGGGTGAGTGTGGCCAGCTCGACATCACTCGTATCAGGGGCACCTATGGTAGCCAAGTGTTAAGGCAGGACTTCCCTCAGACCCTCCTTCCTTCTCACTATAATTTCTTTCCTTCCTTCCTTCCTTCCTTCCTTCCTTCCTTCCTTCCTTCCTTCCTTCCTTCCTTCCTTCCCTCCCTCCCTCCTTCCTTCCTTCCTTCCTTCCTTCCTTCCTTCCTTTCTTCCTCCCTCCCTCCCTCCCTCCCTCCCTCCCCTCTTCATTCTCCATTCTCCTTGGCAGAGAGCTGCAGGAAGCTGTCATGGCCGAAAACAGAGCCTGGAAGGGCCACACGTGGGCCTCCCTAGCTCCATTTTCACTGGAAGTGGCACCGTGGGCCGGTCATTTGCTATTTCCAGGTTGGCTCCATGGGCCAGATCTAAGCACCCTTGTGGGCACCCTGACAAATGGCAACTTCTTATAAAGAGAACTTATATAAAATGTTTTATAGGTGGCATTTACCACCTGCTAGGTTATCCCAAATATTCAAAAATATGTCTAGTAAATGGATTTTTGCGAAACGTTTATTGGAGCGCTTCAGCCAAAGGGTCCCAGTCCAAATTTGGGAACTGAGACCCTGAACAACAGCACCGCACAATCATTTATACAATTGATTTCCAGAAATAGGTAAGTAACATTTCACAAAGCCATTACATTTTTATTTTTTTGGAGTTCTACCTTGCTTTTAATCTACGTTGTCTGTTTGTCTATGGGGTTGTGCCTTGTTTGAGTAACACACATCATTTGGCCCCTATAGAATTATGTCTTGGTTAAGTTCTACATATCCTTTAGTCCCTACTTGGGGTTTCTGCTGCTTATTGTCTTGTTGCCAGTCTTGTAATGTCTTATCTACTCCTGAGTATGTGTTATTACAGTTCCTTCGTCTCTAACTGACACGTTGCACATACATTCTACTAAATTTTTACTCCTTCCTAGGATGGGGTTGTATTGATTCTCTAATGGGTGATCCATCATCTTTGGGCTGGGAAACTACTGCATACCTCCAAGGTATCATTACTGCTTTCCACTGGCCAAGTGGGAAGCAGTAGGCGTGGTTTGGCATATCTCCAAGGTATCATTATTCCTTTCCACTGGCCAGGTGGGCAGCAGTAGGCGTGGTTTGGCATATCTCCAAGGTATCATTACTCCTTTCCACTGGCCAAGTGGGAATCAGTAGGCGTGGTTTGGCATATCTCCAAGGTATCATTACTCCTTTCCACTGGCCAAGTGGGAAGCAGTAGGCGTGGTTTGGCATATCTCCAAGGTATCATTACTCCTTTCCACTGGCCAAGTGGACAGCAGTAGGCGTGGTTTGGCCTGTTCAGCCAATGGGAGGAATGCTCTCTTCTACTAGACTTGACAGTGTGGTGAGACTTCTTTGGCCTCTCTTTATCACCTCCTCTATTTCTTGGAGGACTAAGTTGGCAGAAGCGGTCAATTGAGTTGGGTTGAGATGTTTCTACACCTTGGTTGATGGGGGGAAAAATAACCTTAATTCTTGCCTTCCCCTCTGTTTTGTGTGTCTCCCCCCCCCCCACAAATGTCCTGGACACAGATGAACAAATCCAGAAAGATCAATCAATATTTATTAGGTCAATGACCAGCAAAATTTCAAAAAAGAAAAGAAACACAGGTCCATGTCCATGGTCTGGACACGGATGGACAAATCCATAAAGGAAGACTCAGGCTACTGTTCACAGTCTCTGTGCTGATTATAATTTGTTATTTGTCAAACTACACCTACATGACTATACAAAATGGTCTAACATTTCTGCTCTGGTCCCTATGGAGTAAGGAGCTCCATATTTTGTTGTTTCAAGAGTCTAACTCCAGCCCTATCTACGTTGGACTCCTCTCTCAGACTTACACCGGTCTGTAGCTTCCTTCATGACCCTCGCCTCTCCACAAATGGACGTTACGTTGGGCCTGCTTATACCTCATGCAGGCTAGTTTCGAAGAAACCCACCACGACCGGAGGTTCGTGGTAGCAAAAGGTAGGTGGGCTACAGGGATGTGAGCAACCATCTGGGATGTCATAAGGTATGGGCTCCGGAACCAGGATTTCCAGATCTGTTAACCTTGTTTCGGCCACGATGGGTGGAGGTTGCACCAAGAATGACTTTGAAGGGAGGCTGGCACTGTAAGTTGTGTTGCGGCTGCAGAGTCCAGGACAAGCCATGATTACGTGGTAGAAGATAACTCTGAAAGAGAAAATGGTCACTGGCTTTTTTTTTTAATAGTTTAATTTGCTATTACAAACATGGCATATATATATATATATATTGTCATCTCTCTTTTCCTCAGAATAATCCTACAAAATGGCAGAAATGTGGAAACACTCAGAATTATTTCAGGGTGAAGATCTGGATCCAGTTTCTTCTGGTCTGAATCCAAGTTCTTCATCGTTGACTTCTCCAACCTGGCAACTTTCCAGGGGTGTGTAATCTCCAGATTCCAGAATTCCTCCAGGCAAGATTCAGCTTGTTGAGAATTCTGGGAATGGAAGGTCTCTTCCTGATAATGAGAACTTCAGTTCCCAGGATTCCTCAGCCCTGGTGGACAATGCTGAGAATGTGGGAAACTGAAAACCACATTCTAGTATCAAAATGTATGTCCCTTTCCTCCTTAATTTTCTTCTTTCCTTCCTTCTTCCTCTTTCTTTCTTTCTTTCTTTCTTTCTTTCTTTCTTTCTTTCTTTCTTTCTTTCTTTCTTTCTTTAATGAGAATTGTGTGGACAGTTTTAAAAAAATGTGCACAGGTAATTTTGATCTAATAACAAACAGAAAAATTCAGGCATCCTGGACCAAATTACAATTTTTACTGTGACCAAAAAAAAATCCATTTTACTAATTGTCCCTCAACTCTTATCTATGCCGAGTCCCTGAGGGATGAAAAGAAATGATGCAAACAGGACAAAATACTCAAAAATCCAAAGATTTTGTTTCCTTCCTCATTGCTCTTTTTAAAAAATCACACGCTCCCGTCCTAAAGAAAAATATATATATCAAGATTTTTATGAAATAAAAACAAAGGCGAGATAGTTCTTAACCTTCCTTAACCACAGCAATAGGGCACCTTGGTTGTTGGGTTTGAAAAATAAAGACTGAGGTAATTTTAATGCAGGAAAAACCTGTCCTCCTGATCTGGGAATCTCCCAATTCAATTATTTTGCCCACAGATATTCCTTAATTAAAGGAAATCATTGCCACAAGATGTAGGAGAAAACTCCTGATTTAGACAGCTTGGGTATCTTTTCCATCTTCAGTTTTGTGGCCAGAATTGAAAAACAAAATTTCTGCTTTCTGAAGCTGAAATCAAGGAATCAACAAAATAACTTGAAACGGTCCCTTGGTGTTTCTCAGCTGGGAGCGGCGTGTCAACGCGAGCGAAAATTGCTCTGAAAATTATCTTGAAGAACAGGCTCAAGCAAAACCAGCCAGATAGGCTTCCATCGGAATTCTCCACCAAAAAAAAAAAAAGGTTGGGCTTAAAATCTCCCACACATTTTTCCACCTGCCCTTTCCTCACACCGTCTCATGAAAGAGAACGTTCACCCATGAATCTTCTTCTGATGGAAAGGAGAAGAGAGGTGGAAAGCAGAGGTTCCCACCAGGAAAGGAACCCACATGTCTGAATGCCTGCTTTGCCATGGTCAACCTTCCTCTCTGGACAACTCCACCACCTTCCCTTCTTCCCCCATTTCTCCATCCTTGCCTCTCCCAGCAACAAAATCACCTTGGAGAGAGAGAGACAGAAAGAAAGAGAGAGAGACAGAGACAGAGAGGCAGAGAGAGGCAGAGTGTGAGAGAGAGACAGAGAGAGAGACAGAGAGAGAGAGAGAGAGAGAGGCAGAGAGAGGCAGAGTGTGAGAGAGAGACAGAGAGAGAGACAGAGAGAGAGAGAGAGAGAGAGAGACAGAGAGACAGAGAGACAGAGAGACAAAGACAGAGAGACAGAGACAAAGAGAGACAGAGAGAAACACACAGAGAGAAAGAGAGAGAGAGAGAGAGGCAGAGTGAGAGAGACACAGAGAGAGACAGAGACAGAGAGAGAGACACAGAGAGAGAGACAGAGAGAGAGAGAGAGAGAGAAAAACAGAGAGAGACAGAGAGACAGAGAGAGACAAAGACAGAGACAGAGGCAGAGACAGAGAGACAGAGAGAGACAGAAAGAGAAACACACAGAGAGAAAGAGACAGAGAAAGAGAGACAGAGAGAGACAGAGGCAGACAGGCAGATGGATATGTAGTATATGTACATGTATATGTATGTATGGGTGGAGAGAAAGAGAGAGAGAGAGAGAGACAGAGACAGAGAGAGAAACAGAGACAGAGAGACAGAGAGATAGAGAGAGACAAAGACAGAGAGACAGAGACAAAGAGAGACAGAGAGAAACACACACACACACACAGAGAGATAGGCAGAGTGAGAGAGACAGAGAGAGAGACAGAGAGAGACAGACACAGAGAGAGAGACAGACAGAGAGAGAGAAAAAACAGAGAGAGACAGAGAGACAGAGAGAGACAAAGACAGAGACAGAGAGAGACAGAAAGAGAAACACACAGAAAGAAAGACAGAAAAAGAGAGACAGAGAGAGACAGAGGCAGACAGGCAGATGGATATGTAGTATATGTACATGTATATGTATGTATGGGTGGAGAGAAAGAGAGAGAGAGAGAGAGAGAGAGAGAGAGAGAGAGAGAGAGAGAGAGAGAGAGAGAGAGGAGGAGAACCTCAAGTCTTCTGAGAACGAAGGAGAAAACTGGGTGCCCTGGTTGAAATTTGGAGGCAAAGGAAGTGAGCTGGGAGGCCTTGCATGATGTGGGGCGCTAAGCTGCCATTGTGCAGGACTTACCTGGCCCGCACGTTCTTCAGGAGCAACAGCTGGTGGTGAAGGGCCGAGAAAGACGTTTTATATGAGCTGTTCAACAGCCCGTAGGCTAGAAAACAGCTGGGGCCTCATCAGCCTTAATCTGATTGCACATTTCAAAGTATCTTTAAATTGCTTTAATTATCGGCCTGGCTGTTTACAAAGTTCAGATGCCTCTCGGGAGTTGCTTTAATCTGGAGCACATTTAATCCAGAAGAGCTTTGTTCTCCTTTTAATAGTCTTAATTTCAGCTGACTTCCCTCTTTGTAGACATTCAGCTTCTCCTTTCATCAAGAACTGTTGTTTACTTGCTCCTCCGGCATTTCGTTTGGGTTTTTTTCCCTGGTATTTTAATTGTTCTTTTTTTCCCCCTCTTTTTTCTCGAGTAGATGGATCTCCTGCCAGGGCCTTCAAGTCTACCCAAAGCCCTCTCGGGCACGGTATTAAATTCAATTAATAAATGAAATGGATTCACTTTCTTGACTTTTGTTTGGGGTAAAGTTGTTGATAGAAAACAACTGTCAGAAACAGTCCTTCGAGACGGGCAGATTATTTCAAGGAATCCTTTGTGGTCGGGAGATTGTGGTTGGGAGCTTCAAGGAAGCCAAAAGCTGATTCTGATGATACGCTAATCAACGAGCAATCAATTTCTATTGTTCATAACATTTAAGGTTACTAGTATCCTGGTCTCACTTTCTTTTCTCACTGCAATCTGAAAACATCTGGGCTTGTGAAATGATTGGAGGATTTGGGTTCCTTCCATGACAAGAAGATCCGTATCCATTCAATGCTGGAAGATCTTCTTCATTCAATATTTGGAAGATCTTCTTCATTCAATATTTGGAAGATCTTCATTCAATACTTGGAAGATCTTCTTCATTCAATATTTGGAAGATCTTCTTCATTCAATATTTGGAAGATCTTCTTCATTCAATATTGTCCCATTTATTGTCCCATTCACTGTCCCATTTATTTGTACTCATTACCTGTGGTCATGTCCATATTTATACTTATACTGTTATCTCGTACATGTTTGACAAACCAAATAAATAAATAAAATAAATTTGAAAGATCTTCATTCAATATTTGTAAGGTCTGACTTCATTCAGTGTTCTAAGGTCTATCTTCATTCAATGTTGTAAGGTCTAACTTCATTCAACATTGGAAGGTCTGTCTTCATGCCGTGCTTGGAAGATATACAATCCATAAATGATCCGAAGAGGTATCTTCCATAACTTTCCTCAATAATTTCTCCTAGGTTAAATCTAATTGCTGATTGATAACTCTGATGGCATAGATGTGGTGACAAAAGAGGAAACATCACAACGTGAATAATTTTGTGGTATTCTATCTGAATCAATCCAGCTGGGACACATGTGATGGAAAATAATTGCATGTTAGAAGACAGGCCATCTGTCAAACCTAGTCAAGGCCAAATCTACATGTTCTTCTACCTTCTCCCCTCCAGCTTTAGAGGAAGGGAGCAAAATTATAGTGCACAAATGGAAGAAATAAGGGTTAACATTATGACGGATTAGCAACATTATAGGAAAGATTGAGAACAACAATTAAAATTTAAATCTCATGGGCAGCTTCCTCAGGAACCAATCATATTTGGTCACTGTGATAACATTGTTCAGGACAATGAGACACAAATATCTTCTCAGTAGCAGTAGAAGATAATGTAGGATCTGCAAGAACAATCCTTTTATCTACATCTGTTCTACCATGCTGGATTTTCATCAGTTGTCCATGCATGTGGCTTCCTGGGAAGTAAAGTATGGTCAGCACGAGTGTTTTCTCCAATGTTATGAGGGTACAGAATGAGCCTTCTTAAGAATCTTCGTTTTCCCAGTTGCAATGTGTGGCTGTGAAAGTTGGACCATAAGAAAGGCTGAGTGCCAAAGAATGGAGGCCTTTGAACTCCGGTGCTGGAGAAGACTCCTGTGAGTCCCTTGGACTGCAAGGTGATCCAACCGGTCAGCCCTAGAGGAGATCAACCCTGATTGCTCTATAGAAGGCCAGATCCTGAAGATGAAACTCAAGTCCTTTGGCCACCTAATGAAAAGGAAGGACTCCCCAAAGAAGAGCTTAATGCTAGGAAAGATTGAAGGGGATGGCAGAGAACGAGGTGGCTGGATGGAGTCACTGAAGCAGTCGGCGTGAGCTTAAATTGACTCCAGTGGATGGTAGAGGACAGGAAGGCCTGGAGGAACGTTGTCCATAGGGTGCGATGGGTCGGACACAACTTCGCAACTAACAACAACAAGAAACTTGGGTTTTATTTGCATGGGAAGTTCCTGGATTTCAAGATGGGGGCAAGAACATCTGACAATGTCAGAAGCCTTGTTGAATCAAAGTCCTAGAGAAGACCTTTGTTGGTCTGGAGAACCTCTTAATCACCTCCCTATATAATGTGATTAATATAGTACTTAATTATGCATTGTTGGGTTTTTCCAATGAATGTCCATGGAAGGACATTTGGTCCAGGGATTTAACAATCTAGGCCAGGTGTCTAGAAGTTTCTCCTTGTTTGTGGAGAAGAACTCTTTAAGTACAAAGGATGAAGAGGCCATGGGAGCCCATTTCTTCTTTAAGAAATGATAGTATGTTTTTGGTCTCCACAAAAAGTTTTATCAGTTTCCTGTTCCTCTTTCCTGCCTAACCTTCATCTTCTTTGAATTCAAGTTGAACGCAAAGCCCAAACCAGTGATGAAATGTAAAATTTGTTACTACCGGTTTTGTGGGCGTGGCTTGGTGGATGGGGGGGTAATGTGACTGCGTGGGCGTGGCCAACTTTTTTTTTTTACTTTTAAAAGCATTTTTTCTACAACGGCTGAAGTGGTTGTAGAAAAAATGCTTTTAAAAGCCTCTAATGATCCCAGCTGAGCCGCGCGATCATCAGAGGCTTTTAAAAAAACTGTTAAGAGCATTCTTTCCCCCAAAGAGGTTATAGAAAAAATGCTTTGAAAAATAATTTGAAAAAGCCTCTGATGATCGCGTGGCTCAGCTGGGCATGGGGGGGGGAAAGGGATTTTTGCTACCGGTTCTCTGAACCACCCGCCTTCATCGCTACCGGATTGGGTGATCCGGTCCGAACCGGGAGCATTTCACCCCTGGCCCAAACCCTGTCCCCATTCTCACACAAATGCTCCTTTCAAATAGTATTTCTGTCTTGGAAATGCAACTTTTTCCAACGTACAGATCGGATTTCCGTTTGAGGCTTCAAAATGTTCTAGGTTTTCCAGGGAAAATCAAAGGAAGGCAGTGATTTTTCTCAAAGAACTATAATTTCAGCTAGGCCACACTCAGCATCCTTTCATAATGGCTGTAGAAATTAAGAATAGGGACATTTATACCCAGAAGCCTGGGTGGGAAGGAAGTTCACATTATGCTTTAAGCTCATGGGGGAAGCATTCAACCCAAGCAACTTTTGTCACATTATAATAATTGTGCTAACCATGATTATCCCCCACTCACCCACCCAAGAACCCGAAGAGGAAAGAATTACAATTAAGCCAATTTATCTTCAAAGAGATGGGTCAATTAATGCTTCACCACTGGGGAGACACCATCGCTGGGAAACTTGAAGCTGGCTTGATTTCGATCTGGGTTGATATTTTGAGGTTGGGTTCCCTCCAGATCCCCCCAATCAGAAAATCTCAGGGGTGCTACCGTCAAATCCTCGTCAAGGCTTTCCATGGTGGTGAATAATCAACTTTGAAAGCAATCGGTGAAGGTTTCGGTGATGGCTGAAGAAGAGGGGAAGGGAAGGTCACCGTATCTAAGTTAAGGAATCTGAGCTCTAAAACTGGTTCTTTGGGCAACCTTGAGGAGGTCCGTGTGAAAGTTCATGGGATCTTCACTTGACTCAAGTCCAAGAGATAACCGAGAACTGGTTCATGGAATGTGCAAAAATGAAACTTTCAGCTCATCCATCAAGGTTGACAGCTTCTCAGGCATTTCTCCTGAAATAGTCCACATTTGGGTCCCTGAGGGCTTTGTTGTTGTGATTGCTGCTGTTGTTTTGGAGTGGCTCAATTATGGTTATCAGGACTTCTTCTTTGACAATTCTATGTCAAGATGCTGTCACTAGAAGGGAAGAATTTATGAGATCTTCCCTGAAGCAGATAGGTGAAGGTTTCCCCCAGAGTGAGATGTTTAGGAGTGTGAAAGTCCCTTGCTGTTGAGTAACAAGCTTTGGAGATATGATGAGGTGGGTGCAGGGGTCTCCTTGCTTCAAAGAGACAACAGGGAGATAGAGTTGAGACAAGAAATATCAGGAAAAAGAGATATGTGTGCTTCATAATTAAGGCCCAGGAGCTGAAGGGGTGGATTGGAAAAGAGCTGGAAGAACCAGAGAAAAGTTTGGTGTTCTACCTGACAGGGCAGGAAGAGCAAGAGGCCCAAAGATTTTCAGATTGATTGAAGAGGCAATATGAAAAATATAGACTAAAGAGAAGAATGTTATGCACCTATGGAACAACTTCTGCCCCTTCCTTCTCCTTCTCCCTCTCCTCCTCCCTCTCCTCCCACCTCCCCCCATCTATGGAGCAACCTCATTCCATGCAGACGTCCCATCTTGCTCCAGACAAGTCCAAGTCCTTTTCATCATGGAGAAACTTCATAGCTCACTCTACTGTTGCTCTGGAATTCTTGCTCAATGGACATTCACCTCCATCTCCATTTTAATTGCAGGGACTAGCTTTCATTGCCCTGGCTGGCCTTCCAGCTACGTTGGCATGATGCTCCCCATAATTTCCATTGGGCCAGATGGCTGGGATTATTCGAACTAAGGATTACAACGTGCCCAGGAGGCCAGTCAAGTTAAAAATAGCCTGTGATCTGACCTCTTATTTTAAAGCATTTAATTCTAGGTGTGCTTCATGGAGCCACTTTGACCCAACCCTCGCTTGGTTGGCTGGGGAGGCTGGGGAGTGGAATTTAGCAACATCTGGGGAATTACAGGTGCTTCGCTTTAACAATTCATCTGCCTTTGGGTCAGGCAATCTTCTGGGTTCCATCTTTCTTTCTTGATGTTCTCCAATCAAATCCACGTTCTGATGGCCTCTAACGTGAGAAGGCCATCATCTTCAGAAGGTTGTTTCCTGCCACTGGCAGATGCTGTCCCTGGATTAGGCCAGGATGGGGAACAACAACTGGCTCAGTCATCCAGACGACTTCCAAACCAAGTAGAGATTTGAATCTGTTCCTTTGACCTTTAGTAGGCTTCTCAGGCTATTTCGTTTTTGCCATCAAAAGTGCGTATAGTCAAGGCGATGGTTTTCCCAGTTGCAACGTATGGTTGTGAACGTTGGACCATAAGAAAGGCTGAGCATCAAAGAATGGAGGCCTTTGAACGATGGTGCTGGAGAAGACTCCTGCGAGTCCCTTCGACTGCAAGGCGATCCAGCCGGTCAGTCCTAGAGGAGATCAACCCTGATTGCTCTCTAGAAGGCCAGATCCTGAAGAGGAAACTCAAATATTTTGGCCACCTAATGAGAAGGAAGGACTTCCTGGAGAAGAGCCTAATGCTGGGAAAGATTGAAGGGGATACCAGAGAACGAGGTGGCTGGCTGGAGTCACTGAAGCAGTCGGCGTGAACTTAAATGGACATAGAGGATGGTAGAGGACAGGAAGGCCTGGAGGAACATTGTCCATGGGGTGGCGATGGGTCAGACACAACTTCGCAACTAATAACAACAACAAGCCTTCTCAGGACCATGTAAGACTTGAGAAGGGGCACCCATCTTGACTCTGGGCCTCATATCTCAGTTCACCCAAGCATCCTGTGATCTCTGAACGTGGGCCCAGAAAATTCAGATGGGGGCGAACTCTTTAATTGCTTTGTTTATGGCCATTGTTTCCAAGGGCGAGTGAGTGATCAGCTATGACAAGCCTAAATTAATGGCTTGATTGATGGCTTTTGGAGGTGATAAAGCTTGTCTCAATGTGTGAAGAGATCAAGATAATTAGATAAAGAGTTGGGAAATGTTTACTTCTCCCTGTAAGTTAAGCTCAAGGTATCTCCTCGATGGGAATGGGGCTTTCGATCTGCCACAGAAAGAAGGCCTTTTGTGGTCCTTCTGCTAGTAAGATACTACTAGGAATGATCCTGTCCCCTTGCTCATCGGATACACAGATACCCAAGTGATGATAGAATTCTTTAATTGCGATAATGATACATCCCTCTTACAGGATATCTCTTAAGCATTAATTGCAATGTGGATCCATAGAGGAACTAATTGATGGAGCCTACCAACTCATTTTTTAAAAATTTACAATTTCCTGCTCTCGGTCTCCCTTGTAGATCCTAGGAATTTTGCGAGAATTCCTCCACTTTCAACTCTCCCAAGAACTCTGGAAGTAAGGAGAAACTTCCTAACAATGAACCAGTGGAGAGATTTGCCTTCAGAATTCAAATAATTTCAAAACTGGTTCTCTGCCCTAATGACCGGCTGGGTGGGTGTGGGAATGGTGGGCATGGCCAGGGGGTGTGACAGGCAGCTCTCGGCCACCTGCGCCCCTTTTTGGGCCTAGTAGGCCTCCACGCAGGAGACATGGTGGCTCAGCGGCTAAGATGCTGAGCTTGTCGATCAAAAGGTTGGCAGTTCAGCGGTTCGAATCCCTGGTGCCGCGTAACGGGGTGAGCTCCCGTGACTCGTCCCAGCTTCTGCCAACCTAGCAGTTCGAAATCACGTTAAAAAAATGCAAGTAAAAAAATAGAGGCCACCTTTGGTGGGAAGGGAACAGCGTTCCGTGCACCTTTGGCGTTTATTCATGCCGGCCACATGACCACGGAGACATCTTTGGACAGCGCTGGCTCTTTGGTTTGGAAACAGAGATGAGTGCCGCTCCCTAGAGTCAGGAACGACTAGCACATATGTGCGAGGGGAACCTTTACCTTTAGCTTTAGGCCTCCCTGCAGCCTCCTGGGAGTGAAAACGGGCCACGGGGGGGGAGGGGGCATGCCACATCCCCTCATGCCCTCTTTTGGGCCTAAGAGGCCTCCCTGCACTTACCGGGCAGCCAAAATGGGACACATGGGGACTCCTGGAAGGGGCGGAGTGGGAAGGGGTGTGGCCAGCCAGCAATTTACCTACCAGTTCGCCCGAACTGGCTGAATCCCACCACTGGGCCTCCTGCTTCAGCAAGAGTTTGGACTGGAAGACTTCTGAGGTCCCTTCCAGCTCTATTCTGAATTGAATTGAAGTGTGAACCTCATTTCTTTCCAAAGGAAGGAGGGAAATGCAGAAGAAATATTCAGATTGCATTTCGGGGAGCAATTTCACCCCTTCCTGTGATTTGATTTCCCCTGAATGTTTTTGTTTGTCAAGTCAATGACTCCCTAAGACTCTTCCATCCTGTAATTTGCTTGCCGTAAGATCCTTCTCTCTCTCTCTTTTTAACATAACTACTACTTTTCACAGGTGGTTTTCTTAGCCATCTAAGAGGCTGTTTTCTAGGTTAGTGACAAATTCATCCGTACCCATGATTCAGTTTCCCCAGTGTCATTCTTTGCCAAGTCATTGTCCCACTTCTGACTTTTCCATTCTGTACTTCCCCGCCGTAAACTCTTTTCTCTTTTGTCCATGTAACTACTATTGTTTTATATGCCACTTTCACAACTATAAGGTAAAGGTTCCCCCACACTTGTGTGCTAGTCGTTCCCGACTCTAGGGGGCGATGCTCATCTCTGTTTCAAAGCCGAAGAGCCAGCACTGTAATTTTTCGAATTACTTCCTCATCTGGCGGGGTGTTCTCATTTTTCCAGTATTTAGCAAATATAATCCTTGCTGCTATCAATACATGTAAGATCTACACACTTTCCGCCGTGCTTTTAAGATTCTCCTATTCCAGCAAGCCGGCCTGGCCTAATTTTCTCCCCTGTTTTAAAATTCTTTTACATCGAAATTTTAATTTGTTTTAAATTTTGGGATTTTTAATTGTCTTGGGCTAAATTATTTAATCTGGTTTTAATTATATCTTTTAACTTTTGTATTTATGTATTTTATTTTGTGCCTGTTCACCGCCCTGAGTCCTTCGGGAGTAGGGCGGTATATAAATCTAATAAAAAATAAATAAAAAATAAATAAATAAATATGTGGTCCCTTTGTCGAAGCCCTCCGGTATTAAACCCAATAGATATATTTCTCGTTTCAGGTCTATATTCTGTTTAGTTATCTTTTCCGGCCAGCTATGTATTTTCTCCCAATATTTTCTCGCTTTTGTACACGTTTAAACAATGGTTTGAGTAAGTGAGTAATGTTTGAGTTGGAATAATGTTTGAATCAGAAATGAGGAGGGGATAGGCCACCTGGGAAAGCAAGGGAAATCATCAAGGCCATAAAAAAATTGAGTTAGAATATTTTGGTCATGTGATGCGACACCCCAAAAAATACTGCATCCTTCACTTAAAGAGCCAAGGTGGCGCAGTGGTTAGAGTGCTGTACTGCAGCTACTTCAGCTGACTGCTAGCTCAGCAGATCAGCAGTTCAAATCTCACCGGCTCAAGGTTGACTCAGCCTTCCATCCTTCCGAGGTGGGTAAAATGGGGACCCAGATTGTTGGGGGCAATATGCTATTTAATATACTGTCAATTGTTGTAAGCCACCCAGAGTGGGCGGCATAGAAATATGATTAATTAAAAAAATAAAATAAAAAAAATAATAAAAAAATAATCCTCCAAGGAAAGATTGAAAGCAAATGAGGTCCAGGCAGAAGAAAAACACCAGGGCTTCAAAATCCAAGGGACCAGTTTGGACAAAACTCAACAGCACTTTTTTGTGTGGCTGTTGATAAAAATAGGATCGCCAATATAATCGACAATGTCCAATGATGGATATGGCACAAGAAGAAGAAGAATGTTTGAGTTACAACCATAACGGAATCCATTACGGTCGTATTGGCAACTATACTGACACGTATCTCGTGACGATTATGAAGTGAGTCACTTACCTGAGCGACCTGATTTCATGAATATTGTTGCAATGGTTGTTAAGCGAACACGGCAGTCGTGAAGTAACCGCCATGGTCCTTAAGTGAACTAATAGTTTGCAACGGGGCCGGTTTGATCGAAAATTAGGACAAAACCATCTCAAAACGAAGTCACAGGACTTTAGAAACCCGCAAACAGTTGTGCATAGCACCTGTCAGATTTTCAAATCCAGGTTGTAAATAGACCCAAGATAAATCCATCAGAACTTTTTTTTTTACTTTAAATACAAATAATACAAACATAGTACATATACATCTAAATACAAAAAAGGGGGGAAAATACAAATATTACAGTGCACTCCCCCGAGACCATTTTCCCCCTTATATTTCTTCTTCTATAAATGTCAAGTATTTGCAAGCCATTGGCACATGTGTCATATAGACACCAGTGGAGGCAGAGAGTGTCTCCACCCCTATGTGGAAAGGAGGGGCTTACCCTGAGTATAAAAACCTCCTCCAACCTTTTCCACCTTGCTCTCTCCATCTCTCTCTTTTCATGTTTGTTCCTCATGAGACTTGGTCTCTGTTGTACATAGTTAATATGCTTTATCATATGAATAAATACGTTTAAGATATTTATTTATGCATCTGCCTCTGAACTCTTCTATGCTCCTGGGTGTTTCTACGATTCCAATTCCACAGAATGGTAGCAGAGGATGGTTTCGATCCATCAACCTCTTTTCATGTTTGTTTCTCATGAGACTTGATCTCTGTTGTACATAGTTAATATGCTTTATCATATGAATAAATACATTTAAGATATTTATTTATGCATCTGCCTCTGAACTCTTCTATGCTCCTGGGTGTTTCTACGATCCCAATTCCATAATAACAACTAAAAGATATACAATATATTCCAATTTTGCCCTTATCCCCTTCAAATCAACCTTTATTCTTGAGTAACTTTATTCCCTTTGCCTTCCACCAACACTGATTTTATAAAATCCCCCCATATTTCATTATCATTGTTTGCTTTGGATCATCCCTTTTATAAATTTAATTTCTGTTGTTAATTTATCGTTTGTTGCCATACTCCAAATTTCATTATACCACTCATTTCTTTGAATGTCTCAATTTTGTCCCCAATATTTAGCCATCACTAGTCTAGCTGCCATTATCAAATTTGCAATCAATTCCTTTTTTGTTTCATTTATATCCCGTTTTTCCACCATGCAATTCTCGGTGACATGTCTAAATTTACATTCAAAAGTGCTCTAATTTCTCTAAACATCATATCCCATATTTTTTGTGCACTATCACAATCCTACCACATGTGTTTATATGTTCCAACCTCTTTCTTGCACCTCCAGCAAATATTTGTATATTTACCATCTATTTGATTGAATTTACGCCTCCACCTCCATACCACTTCATATCCATTTTCCTTAATTCTTAGCAAGTCCATCAGAACTTTAAACGGCCAATAAGTGATTGGTCCTATCTCGAGGATTATTTATAAAGTGTAATGATCATTGGGGCCTTTCCAGAGGGAGAAAAGGAACCGAAGCGGTGCATATCTGATTCCTATCTGCATATTCATTTAGCTAACATTCATATAATTAATTAATTAGGAATAGCCAAACAAGTTTAAATCCTGTCCTAGGCATCCAGCTCTTCCAGAAAATCCGTAACATTTGCATTTGCAATCTCTTTTTATCTGCAGTTAAGGACCAGTTCTGACCAGTTTAGGTGCTCATGCAAATTCCTACATTTAATTCGGGAGAGGGTGTGTTTTTTTTTTTCCCCAGTGCAAATTAGTTCTGGTTTTTCCTTGCCGAATCTGCTTGCTTTGTTTTTTCCCCCTCCTTTTATTAAGCATGTTGCTGGTGGCTGCAATTGGGCTTTGGCGCAACCTGTAGATGCATCTATTATTCATCATCTGATGCAATAGTCATTGTGGGATGACACCGAGTCAGCCTTCCCAAGGAGAGAAGACAGGAAACGGACCGGAAGAGCTCATTCTACTTTAGCGTAAGACCACGTTAACAGAAACTTACAAGTCTGAAAATGGGAGCCTTTTTTTTTTCTCTCTCTCTTTTTTTACAGACTGGTAGAAAATCCTTTTCTGAGTTTCTTTGCCTGTTATGCAGCTGTGGGATTCCCCTCCTTTTATCTGATTGTTCCCTAGTCAGTTTCTCCCGCTTCCTCCCCGAGGTCACTTCCCACATACCATTAGATGCAACAGGAATGTTACTGAAGACAAAAGGACAAGTAAATAAAATGAGAGAAGGAGAAAGACAGAGAAAGATTCACAATTGCAAAAAAAAATAATTCCTCCCTCCCTCCTCCCTCTCTCTTTCTCCCTCCCTCCCTTTCTCCCTCCTTTCTTTCTTTTCTTCCTCCTTCCCTCCCTCCTTCCTTCCCCCTCTCTCTTTCTCCCTTCCTTTCTCCCTCCTTTCTTTCTTTTCTTCCTCCCTCCCTCCTTCCCTCTCTCTCTTTCTCCCTTCCTTCTCCCTTCCTTCCTCCCTCCCTCCCTCCCTCCTTCCCCCTCTCTCTTTCTCCCTTCCTTTCTCCCTCCCTCCCTCCTTCCCCCCTCTTTCTCTCTTCCTCCCTCCCTCCCCTTCTCTCCTTCTCCCTCCCTCCCTCCCTTCCTCCCTCCCTCTCCGCCCTCTATCTCTTTCTTTTTAAAAAATATATTTTTATTATTTAGACATAAATATATTGAATACAGTGCAGTTGTCCTGGCATTCCACTTGCCATGAAACAAAGGTAAAAACAAACTATTTTAAACAGTGCTAGTGCTGTACAATTATTTCTGACCATCGTATTCTAGAGTATCAAATTTATCCCCTCTTTCTAACCCCCTCTATCTCTTTCCATCTCTCCCTTCCTCCCCTCTCTCCTTCTCCCTTCCTTTCTCTCTCCTTTCCTTCCTTCCTCCCTCCCTCCCCCTCTCTTCCTCCTTCCCTCCCTCTCCCCCCTCTCTCTTTCCATCTCTCCCTCTCTCCTTCTCCCTCTATCTCTCCCCCCCTCTCTCTCCACTAGAATCCCCCTGGAATTCTAATCGTGAGCACCATCTCCCAGTCCTAGGAAAAGCTTCACCTCCTCCTCGCCAGCTCTCGGACTGGTTTGGGCAGTTCATGTCAGGCGGATGTCTTTTGAAGGAGTTGGACTCCCCTTTAAGGCGGAGTCGAAGTTTTACTAATCAGCATCAGTAAGTCAAGGATTTAAATCAAGTTAGATTGAACGCCCTCTTAAACAAATGCTTAAGAATAGCAGTGAAACCCTTTCATCTAGATCCTGGCACGAACCGTTCCATTATTATTGTTGATGTTATTCTTGTTGTTATTCACAATCACAACTGCCTCCCACCCCCACCTCCCGACGGCTTCATAGCTTCCATTTATGATGCTCGGAGTGTAAATAACTCATTTAAAAGAGAAACCCAAACCTTAGCAAACAAAGAAACTCTGCCAGGAACAGAATAAATAGCAGAATAATAGATTAACAGAATTGGAACGCGAGCATTGCCCTAGCTCTGCTGATTTTTGGGCCTTATGGGCCCACCGGAAGTCGGGAAACAGGCTATTTCCGGCCTCCGGAGGGCCTCCGGGGAGGTGGGGAAGACTGTTTTTGCCCTCCCCAGGCTCCTAGAAAGGCTCTGGAGCCTGGGGAGAGTGAAGAACAGGCCTTCCAGTCCCACCAGAAGTCGGCAAATGGGCCGTTTCCGGCCTCCAGAGGGCCTCCGGGGGGATGGGGAAGGCTGTTTTTGCCCTCCCCAGGCTCCAAGAAAGCGTCTGGAGCCTGGGGAGGGTGAAAAACAGGTCTACTGGGCCCACCATGCCATCGTGTGCCAAAAGCGGGGGGAGCACAGGAGTGTCACCCACACATGCGCAGGGGTTGGGGCACACTGAATTATGGGTGTGGGTACACATGGGTGCTCCCCCCAGCTTTTGGCACACGACGGCAAAAAGGTTCGCCATCACTGCCCTACACCATTTCTGACAGATGGCAGTCCAGTCTCTTCTTGAAAGCTTCCATCGGTGAAGCTCCCACCACTTCTGAAGAAATATAATTCATCCAGATTTTTTTTTAAAAAAAAACAAACTTAAAAAAAAAACATAAATAAATGAGTGTGTGTGTGTATGTGTGTTTTTTAATAGTGACCACTAGGAGGTGGACTTGTTTGATGAACTTCCTGAAAGAATGACAAAGCAGGAAATGGGAAACTTGTACACATATACACGTGTATACACACACACCGAAACACACAGAAGCAAAGACATTCAAGTCATGGGATTTCTTTTATTCACTTTATTGTGGTGGTTATAATTCCTGTCAAAAGCTCTTGAGATACTCTACGGCACGGAAGTAATGGTCTTTCCCCCATCATGGCTAATTAAAATTTGCTTGGTGCTATTTTTAATCGGTGTGGAATGAACTGCCAATACGTCTGGCTGGTAGACATTAAGCTATATATTTGGTTGATAGCTTCCCTTCCTTCCATACTCAACGTCGTCTTCCATCCAGACCTTGCTCATCTCTTCTGCTCCTTCTCCAGTGAAATATTCTTAAAATAGGAGACTTGGAACAGGACACCAGGAGGTAGGTCTCACCACTAAGAATTACCTTGATGTCCCTTCTTTTGCAAGCAACTTCTTCAGCTGCTTCAGCAGTCTTGTCTTTTTCTTTCAGGCACAAAGATCGTATTTTCATTCTTTTCTCATCCCGTTTCCCCTCCACCCCACCCTCTGCTGGAATTAACACTTGCGGTGGTGTTAATAAGTTCTTGAACATGGTTCCTTCTTTTATGGCGAGGAAGGAGAAGGAAAAGAATGAGGAGGACAAGGGAAAGGAGGAGGAGGAGAAGGAGGAGGAGGAGGAGGAGATGAAGGAGGAGGAGGAGGGGAAGAAGAAAAAGAAGAAGAAGAAGAAGAAGCATAAGGAGGAGGGGGAAGAGGAGGAGGAAAAGGAGAAGAAGAAGAAGAAAAAGAAGAAGAAGAAGAAGAAGAAGCCTAAGAAGAAAGAGGAGGAGGAGGACAAGAAGGAGCATCAGAAGAAGGAGCATCAGAAGAAAGAGGAGGAGGAGAAGGAGCATCAGAAGAAGGAGCATCAGAAGAAAGAGGAGGAGGAGGAGGAGAAGGAGCATCAGAAGAAGGAGCATCAGAAGAAAGAGGAGGAGGAACAGAAGAAGGAGCATCAGAAGGTGGAGTGGCCGTGGCCGAGGCCGTGGCCAAGGCCGTGGCCATGGCCGTGTCGGAGGAAGAGGAAGAAGATCATCATCATCGTTGGTCCCAGGCCATACCCTCCAGATTGTTATGGTCATCCACCTGAGCTCTGAAACCCTAGAAAAGATGAATAGAATTTCCCAAGCAAGCAAGCATATCTTTGGCATTCCAACAAGACAAGAGAGTTTTATATTCCGGGGATGCAACGACCACCCGTAGAAGGTTGCCATGTCCAAGATGATTCACAGGGCTTCTGTATTGAGATGACCACTTCTGCTGTGATTGCCATGGATCATCACTTCCAATACTTAACACCCAACCGGTTGTGTTTTCCAAAGCTTGTCCATCTATAACCTTTTCCTTAAGTTCTCCGGTGAAGCTCAGGACGAGCCTACCAAGGTCTACAGCCAATTGTATCCCTTTGCTGTCATCTAGTGGACAATTTGAATACCAAAGACTTCTAGTCTTCCTTTCTTCTTTCCTTTCTTTCTTTCTTCCTTCCTTCCTTCCTTCCTTTCGCTCTCTTTTGTCTCTCTCTCCTTCCTTCCTTCTTTCCCCTTCTTCTATTTCCTCCCTCCCTCTCTTCCTCCTTCCTTCCTTCCTTCCCTCCCTCCCTTTCTTCCCCCTTCTATTTCCTCCCTTCCTCTCTGCCTCCCTCCCTCCTTCTTCTACTCTCCCCTTCCTTCTTTCTTCCCTCCCTCCCTTCTTTCTTTCTTTTTTTCTCTCTCTCTCTCCTTCCTTCCTTCTTCCCCTTCTTCTATTTCCTCCCTCCCTCTCTTCCTCCTTTCTTCCTTCCTTCCCTCCCTCCCTTTCTTCCCCCTTCTATTTCCTCCCTTCCTCTCTGCCTCCCTCCCTCCTTCTTCTACTCTCCCCTTCCTTCCTTCTTTCTTCCCTCCCTCCCTTCTTTCTTTCTCTTTCTCTCTCTCTCTTTCTCTCTCTCCTTCCTTCCTTCTTTCCCCTTCTTCTATTTCCTCCCTCCCTCCCTTTCTTCCTCCTTCCTTCCTTCCCTCCCTTTCTTCCCCCTTCTATTTCCATCCTTCCGTCCTTCCTCTCTTCCTCCCTCCCACCTTCTTCTACTCCCTCTTTCTTTCTTTCTTTCTTTCTTTCTTCCTTCCTTCCTTCCTTCCTTCCTTCCTTCCTTCCTTCCTTCCTTCCTTCCTTCCTTCCTTTCTTTCTTTCTTTCTTTCTTTCTTTCTTTCTTTCCCCAAATGCTTCTACCTCCTTTTTTCCCGGAAGAACTCCATAATGGATGCCTTTCTGAAGATGCACTTCAGCTCGTGGACAGAACAAGCAGGAGCATCCAGGTTTCAGAACGAAAATAAAGCTCTCCCATCACAGCAACTTGCTTCTCTCCCCTCTCTGCCATGAATTTCTGAACTGCATCCGTGTTTAACCCTCTGGAAGGGTTATTTCCAGTCTTAAGAACGCTAAATGGAGAGAACTTTCCAAGATGCTGAACGCTTTTATGCTGTTTTGCTGACATCCCTCGTGATTAAAACACGCCCCTTCAGAATTGGGCTTTTAATTAACTTAGTCTGTGTTTTATTTTATTTTATTTTATTTTATTTTGTCTGCTTGGTGGCTCAAATTATTTTAAGAGTTGATGGGGAAGAACAAAGCCTTCATCTGTTTTGTAGGATGACCACTAATTCCCACTCCGTGAATTAGCTGACACTCATATTTTGCCCCATCTGAAATGTACTCTGAATTTGGAGGTTGGTGCTAAATACAGGTAGTCACGGCTGCTATGGAGCCCAAAATTGATGTCGCTAAGCAAGAAATTTGCTAAGCGAGCCTTGCCCCATTTGATGATTTTTTTTTTCTCGCCACATTCGTTACGCGAATCTTAAATCAGTCACACGGTTGTTAAGTGAACCTGGCTTCCGCATTGACTTTCCTTGTTAAAAGGTCGCCAAAGGCGATGATAAGATCCCGGGATCAGTGGTGGGCTGCAACAGGTTCGGGCAAACCGGTAGTTCCAATCTGCAGCTGGCTCCACCCACCCACCCTGGCGCTATCACTTCCTATATAATCGCCAGTATTTCAATGCCTCGCGCATGCTCACATTTTCAGTTCCGGGAGAACCAGTTGTTACGGTATGTGACACCCAGCTCTGCCCGGGATGCTGCAACTGTCATAAGTACAAGTCAGTTGCCAACTGTCCGAACTTTGCTCATGTGACCGAGGGCTTGCTGCAATGGTTGTAAGTGTGAAAAATGGTGATAACTCATTTTTTTTGGGTGCTGTTTTAACTTTGAACGAGGCTCTTTGATTGATTGATTGATTGATTGATTGATTGATTGTGGTTGAAAAGTGCAGAGAAGAGGAACGAAGATGATTAATGGCCTGGAGACTGCTTGAGTAGGGGGTTCGATTAGAAGACCTCCAAGGTCCCTTCCCGCTCTATTCTATTCTAATTTTAATTCTAACTAAGAGGATCAAAGGCCTGAAGACTAAAACATACGAAGGACGGCTGCAGGATTTGGTTTTGGCCAGTCTAAAGAAAAGAAGAATTAGGGACGACATGATAGCAGTTTTCCAGTATTTGAGGGGTTGCCCCAAAGAAGAGGGGGCTCAAATTATTCTCCAAAGCACCCTGAAGGCAAGAGAAGGAACAACAGATGGAAATTAATCAAGGAGAAAAGCAACCAGGGGGTTGGACTAGAAGACCTCCAAGGTCCCTTCCAGCTCTATTCTGATTGATTGATTGATTGCAATTCAGGCATGCGGCAACCGGCATTTGCAACCAGTTTCAGCAGCTCACGTGGTCACGTGAGCATGATTTAGTAAAAAAATAAATTTGAAACCCACCACTGCCCCTATTCCCCAGGCAAACCCCTCCATCTTCTGCCACTTCCCAGGAGGCATCCTCAACATGAGGTCCTCTTCTGGTAGAACATTGCTTAGTCAATCCATACTTCGCCCAGTTTCATCCTTGCCCAGGAGCATCTTCTCAGCCAGAGAATGAATCAGGGAGCTGTTTTGCTGATGGACCAGTTTTCTCTTCCCCGAGAAGCTGATGGTTCGCCTTGATCTGCCCTCACCAACAAATATTCGGAAACCTTCCCAGCTGTTTATATAGTACCGGGCCATTATCCGAGAAAGCAATTATAATTCCTGTAATCAGATCAAGCGTAAAATAAGTCCTGAGGATAAAGTTGGAAGAACACACTAAAAAAATAAAAATAAATCCTGGGTGAATTCAGACTGGGCCTTTTCCCAGCATGGATGTTAGACTCCCGCCAGAAAACGAAGCCAACTTCGATCGTGAAATCCAAGAGAGGCTAAATTATGACTTTTCCCCCTCCCCCATTTCCCCTTAATTTCTCTCCTTGCTGATCACATTTTTAAATCGCCGACCTCACTCACTTACAGATGGAACTCCTCTTCTTCTATTTTATTGCTATAGCAAGAAAAAAACACACACTCCTCCAAATGAGTTGGACCACGATAGATCCTCAAAATATGGCTTTTAATTTTCATCCCGAAAGGGATGGAGCAGGAGTCACTAGATTTGGCCTCAGATCCATAAATTCTGCACTCATCCACACCATCTTTTCCAAAACATAAAATCAGACTTTTGTGGACAGGTTTTCTTTTGGAAACCTTCCTTCCTTCTTCCTTCCTTCCTTCCTTCCTTCCTTCCTTCCTTCCTTCCTTCCTTCCTTCCTTCCTTCCTTCCTTCCTTCCTTCCTCCTCTCCTTTCCTCTCCTCTCCTCTCCTCTCCTCTCCTCTCCTCTCCTCTCCTCTCCTCTCTCTTCTTTTCTTCGGCTTCTCTCCTCTCCTCTCCTCTCCTCTCCTCTCCTCTCCTCTCCTCTCCTCTCCTCTCCTCTCCTCTCCTCTCCTCTCCTCTCTCTTCTTTTCTTCGGCTTCTCTCCTCTCCTCTCCTCTCCTCTCCTCTCCTCTCCTCTCCTCTCCTCTCCTCTCCTCTCCTCTCTCTTCTTTTCTTCGGATTCTCTCCTCTCTTCTTTTCTTCGGTTTCTCTCCTCTCCTCTCCTCTCCTCTCCTCTCCTCTCCTCTCCTCTCCTCTCCTCTCCTCTCCTCTCCTCTCCTCTCCTCTCCTCTCCTCTCTTTTTTCTTTCCTTTGTTTTCCCCTTCCCTTCCCTTATTCCCCTTCCCTAACTTCCTCTTTCCCTTCCTTTCATTTTCTCCCTTACCGGGAGAATAATAAAGTGCTACAAATGAGTCCCCTCTCTTTTGCAACCTGGAAGAAAAGAATCGACACCCCCACACACAAACACAAACACACACTGCCAACGAGCAAAATCATCCTGCAGAATTGATTAAACGAGAAGATCAAAGCAACTCTGCTGCATTGTGCTGTGCCTGACAAGACGCTAAGTCTTCAAATGATGTTTCGTTCTTATTAAAATAATTTGGGCCGGAGGGATAAAGCTGTGCACAAATCACTTGCATATGAAAGCCCGAGGCACAAAGAGACATGCCTTAGGTAGCTGGGTGAGAGAAAAAGAGTATAAAAGGGCTTCTTGTGCTGAGATCTTCCAACAGCTTCATCTCCTGCTCTTGATCGCTTCTCTTAGAGACTTTGGTAAGTCATTGGAAGATGTTGTTGTCATTCTGATGATCATTGAAATGTCCTTTCAGGCTTAAACTTCTTTGTTTTTGTTTTTCCCCCCACACAAAGTAGTTCAGGAAAAGCCACCGATGGATCCAAGCTGCAACCCTCAGAAAGGGCATAGATGGTTTGTGAGGGAGGACTTAATCCATCATTGTATTTTCAGAGAACCACAAAGAAGAACCTAAAATGATTTGAGTAGCTTTGGAAGTGACCAGCCAGCTTGGTTTTCTCCAGCTCAGGAGGCCTCAGTTGAATGGACTTCGGCTCCCAGAATCCTTTGCTCAGCATGGCCATTGCTGAACCTTCTGGGAGTCCAAAGTCCACCGATGTCAGCGTTTCGACACTGGCATAGAGAGCAGAGGAGAGAGAGAGTTAAGCTCTGAACTTTTGCCTGCTAAATCCCTTTGAAGTCGGGTTGTCGTGGAAATGAAGGGGGGGAGACATTCCTGGGAAATGATGAGACAAGAAGTCTGAAGAATGACTTGGAAGATAGCCAATGAGAAGCAGAGATTTGGGGATCGGAAAGGGAGGGATTGGGGGCAAAAGGTCAGTCTTGTCTGCATCAAGTCATGATCCGGTGGCTGTGCTCAATTAAAGAAAAGATTTCCTTAAAGATTGGCAGTTTGGAAATTCATTTATTTTGAGATAGCATCGAAGTCTGACAACCTCATAGAAGATTCCAGATTTGAGGGACCTCAAACCAAAAGATCTCCTCCTCCCATTTCCTGAATGCTCCATTAACTGAATCTGTCAGGGTATGAATATTCATAGACTGGAATAGGTCAGCCAATGAATAGGCATGGCCAATGAGGGCTGTTTTGGAAACAGAAACTTAAGTAAGAAGTCTGGGCGTGGCTTAGCCCTGCAGCTTCTGAGTCTGTGCAGAGAAACTGAAACTAGTCTGCTCTGCTGAAATGAAACTAACTGTTCTGCCTTGTGTTTTGCTTGTAACCACTGCTACGTTGAAGAAGAATCTATATTGGTATTGTACATTTATCTTCATGTATTATATGTATATAAAGAAGTTAATGCTGAATTAGTTTGCCTGTGTGTGCTTTTCTGGATTTGATTTCTACTGCAAACTCTGATAGAATCTTCTAATGTTTGGTTCCAGAAGGACCTCCATCAAACTATGGCTTACTGTGGACCAGCCTGTGCCGTCCCATCCTTGGCTTCCAGCCCCACCATTGGATTTGGGTCAGCTGGTGCTGGGGGTCTTGGCTATGGGATCTTGCCCTATAACCCTGCATCCAGTGCATTGGCCGAATCTTCAGGAAGCCTGGGCACCTTGGCCGGAGTCAACCCTTCCTTCATCAACCAGATCCCGGCATCCGAGGTGGTGCTCGAGCCCCCTTCAGTTTTGGTCAGCATCCCTGGTCCCATCCTGTCCGCCAGCAGCGAGCCCACAGCTGTTGGAGGCCACACCCCACGTGCCATCTCTGGTTCTGGTATCATAGGGAGCAACCTCTATGGAAACCCTCTCTCTGGAAACCTGGGTTTGGGGCTGAGGAGGGGCGCCCTACTGGGCAGTAGATCTCTTCTGGGAGGCCGTGGGAATATCTGTCTGTAGATCTGTCACCTTGTCAATCTGGAAAACGAGCACGAATGGGCCAAGAGAATGAAAATCCGTCCTCAAATTATTTGGACTTGATACAAAAAAGGCTGAGCTTCTGGGACCAACTTTGAAGACATCAGTTTGTTCTCCAAAACTTTGGCCAAGTTTTTCCTCTTTCTCTTTTTCCTGTCTGAACTCCCAGAGCCAAAGTGGAGTTCTAAGCAGTATTTATATTTGGGTTCCTTTTGTCCTTGTTATTGTTGGTCTAGGTTGTAGATTATCAACTTTTTAGAGAATTGTCTGTTAAATTCTTCCTATATCCTAATTAAAGTTCAAACTGCACTTTAAGCTTCTTGTCTCCTTCAAGTTTTGTTCCATTTCTCACTCACTGCAAACCATGGTTTGCTTATTTAACAGAGCCCCACCTGTTGGATTGGCAGAGCACTCTAAACTCCATCCATCATCTATATATATATATATATATATAAAAGCAAAATATCACTCAAGCATCATCACAAAATCTCCAGAATCCTAAAGCCTACAAACTTGAAATTTGCCATGTACGTTCCTCTTGCCTTCTAGGTGCTCACTAAGAAAGGATTTTTCAAAATAACCATCACAGCATTAGTATTTCCTATATTATTATTAACACGCTCTGATGCTAAGGAGTTCTACTCCCCCTCCCCATCTCAAATGAAATCTGTTCCAAATGCAAAACACAAGCAGAGGAGAGGAGTTTCAGTTTCAGTTTTACTTTCACATCAGCAAGCAGGATAGGGGAGGCTTCTGTGGGACAAGGCTGAGGGAGAGGAGGGGGATAGGATAGGGGAGGCCTTTGTGTGGCAAGCCAGAGGGAGAGAAGAGGATAGGATAGGAGACGTTTCTGTGGGGCAAGGCTGAGGGAGAGAAGGGGAGAGGAGAGATCATAGCTACTCATTAATTTTCAAGCTATAAGTGTCGATTTATCAAGCCCCATCACATAGTTTCGTAGCGGAGCTAGAGTTTTATATGCAGAAGGCTGTGAAATTCAAACCCAAAACACAAACATATCTACATGATGGCTTAGCCTGATGTATAAAATCTAGCCATTATGAGAACAGATTGACTGGGAGAATTCTTAGACCAGACAAATGAGAAGATATTCTATGAACTTCTTGCTTGGGACCTTCTGGTATAAATTCATCCTGTATGGTGTAGACGGGGGCATGATACTGTCCATTCTGAATATATAGTGGAAAGAGGAAACTTTCTCCTTTATATTTCCCCTACTGGATACCAGCTGATTTTTTAAAACGTTATTATCAAAATAGTTATTCTTTTTCTTTTAAAAAGGATTTTGTTAGAGATGACTAGACAGTCAGTTAGCCCATAAACGCTTATGTCTTATTTTACATTATTTATTTATTTATTTATTTATTTATTTATTTATTTATTTATTTATTTATTTATTATTGAATTTCTATGTTGAAATTTCTATGAATTTCTTATGTTGTTTATGTTACATTGCGTTTCATCTTCGGTTTTATTTTATGTTATGTTATATTTTATGTTATATGCTACGTTTGATGCTATGTCGTGCTATTTATTAAATTTACATGCCGCCCATCCTGCTAGCGAGATGCGAGAAAATCTTAGTGAGGTGTGGTAAAAACACATTTAGTGGTAAGATGCCGTGTGAAGCCAATTAGAAATGTTGTCGCTCTGGATCCTCTACACACATTCTTGGAATCAAAACCACCCACTGGGCGTTCTTCCCTAGAGGGATTTAACTAGAACTCCCAGCCTCCCAGCCCTGTTGAAAGAACCTTCTAGAACTATAGTCCAGCATTAATTATTGATTTGGGGTTTACGT
This sequence comes from Pituophis catenifer annectens, assembly GCF_029215685.1. Classification (NCBI taxonomy): domain Eukaryota; kingdom Metazoa; phylum Chordata; class Lepidosauria; order Squamata; family Colubridae; genus Pituophis; species Pituophis catenifer. The sequence goes on from NW_027256890.1 coordinate 18,431,681, forward strand.
GGTTTCCCATTTCTGTTTCTAATTCTGAGCCACAGATGCAACAATTTTAGATACTGAACATGTTGGCTATTGCAAGGAAGAGGACATCAACATTCCAAAGAAAACCCAAGAGACATGGAATGATGTGCCTGGAGATTTATTGAAAAGGGCAATGAAACAACACAGTGGGTGAAAAAGCCATGAATTTCAGAGAGAAAAGGAGGTGGGTCCAGAGCAGTTCAAAGGACGGGGAGAAAACAGGGAGAAAAAAGCAGAAAGCTCAGACCTTCTACAGAAAGTCTTCCAGTCCAAATCTTCTCAATCCAAGACCAGCAGAAGCAGTCTCATCATTCCTGTAACCGTGAGGATCTATTTCTTGGGTTCTACCTGTCCATCAGTAACAACAAGGGATCACAGTGACGTTTCCACGGCCGCCCTGAAGATTCCTTCCTCCAAGTAATCCTCTACTTGGGGACAAGGGCCTTCCCAGGATGCCGGCTCCAGGAGCAGCACATGGTGTGTTGCCTCCAATCGCAACAGGATCACAGCTGGCTGAGAGGATGGGACCAGGGATGGTCACAACGAAAGGAGGAGGCTCGATCACGATTTCTGCAGGTGGGATCTGGTTGATGGGTTGTGGGTTGATTCCGGACAGGGTTCCAAGTTCTTGAGAACTGATGCCTCCTCCGAAAAGACCACCTCCAAGGCCACCTATGCTTCCTCCTTGAAGGCCACCTCCGAGACCTCTACCACCAAGGCCAAGGCCAAGGCCACCAGCGGAGCCACCAGAAGAACCAAGACCAAATTGTGGAGTAGAGCAACCAGCTGGGATGACACAGGATGGAATACAGGAAGCCATTGCTGAAATCTGGAAACAAGGTCAAGAAGGAACCAAGTCAAAGCAAAGGAGAAGAAAACGAATGCATGTATCTTCATCATTTATCATACTTCTCTCCTACCAGTTTACTCAGATTAATTTTTACAGCTGTTCCTCCTAACAGACAAAAATTCACTTTATCCAGGGATCTTAGAGGGAGATACCAAGTGTGAAAAAGTTCAGCTTCCGATTTTGGAAGAGCTGGTCATGACAACACGAGCACAGAGCCTCTTTCACAAAAGATGTTGATGTTGCGAAGAATCTGAAGACTTCATTGGATCCTCAAGCATACTTTAGCTATCCCACTGCTTTCCTACACAAACCCAGAGAAGAAAAATGAACTTACCTGTTCTTTGAGGAGATGTTGCGAAGAGAAGAGGGTTGAGTGAAGCTGTTGGATTTTGGAAAGAAGAGCTGGGTTTTTATACTCTTGTCTTGGCATCTGAACTGGTTTGGACTGGTCAGACTCTGTCTCTTTTCCGGCTTAAAGGTTGTGTGAGCCACGGCTGTTTTTCTTTTCATGTGGGCAACCAAGCATCGCTCAGCAGAAAATACAGGAGAATTAAGCTGCCATCATGAAAAAATATCTATAAATCCCTTTGCTTCATTTAATGTCCCTAATTTGTTGATTGGCATAATGGTCAGGCTTGGCTGCTTTCAATTTGAAGGGAAGGAAAGAAGGAAGGGAGGGAGGAAGAGAGGAAGGGAGGAAGGAAGGAAATAGAACAATAGGGAGGGAGGGAGGGAGGGAGGGAGGAAGATAGGAAGGAAGGAAGGAAGGAAGGAAGGAAGGAAGGAAGGAAGGAAGGAAGGAAGGAAGGAAGGTGAAGCAAAGTTGTAATTCTTAAGGAAGCCTCAGAAATAATCCAACTACTTCAAAAACAATTCATTGAAGTCCCAAGGCATCTCACGCTTGGGTGATTAGCAAAAATGTAGGTGTCAACATAAGAACATGATTGCAAAATGAGGCCACTTCCAAGAATTGGCCCATTAAGGATTTAACACGCTGAAAATTGCTTCGTAAGGAAGGCTGAGTACATTTCAGGTGTCATAATAATCATCCCCAAAATCCGCATCTTAATTTTACTGCTCAACCTGCAACCAGAGTGAAACTCAAATGACCAAGCATGTTCCTGGAATAACAAGAAATGGGGACATCTCAAATACCTCTTTCTTTAGTTCCCTGGATTCCTGCATTGGGGGGCCTCAAATTTTATCCTGTCCTCCTGGATCTATCAGAGAGGATTGAGTAAATTGTCTTTGAACCCGGATCAGGAAACTGCAATGAATAACTCCTTTGTTTGGTTGGTCAAATGCCTCCCTAAGGAACCGAATTGAGTTGAATAATTTTATTTGGCCAAGTGTGATTAGACACACAAGGAATCGGTCTCTGGTGCGAGGGTCCCTCCAGTATTACAACTTTGGGCGACGCAGTCCCAGGCTGCATTCATCGAGGGATAGAATCAAAATCATAAACACAGCCATTGCTTTACTTAATGGTCAAATTGCCGTTCCCAATTTCGGTGCTGCGTAAGGACAACGTAGAGGCGTAAAATGAGACTTAAAGGAGATCAACCTGCAAAGCATCACTGCCCACCTTTTAAACAATGTTTGGATTTAAATCATAAAAAGAGAGTTATGCATAATATGTCTGATTAATGCAGGAAGTTACTTTTATAATCTTTATAATCGTGCGGAACTACAAATCCCATTGGCATCCACGCTGCCTACAAGGCAGTTTCTTCTGAGCTGTCAGAAGAAATTTGGGAGGGTTTAGATGATTCCTTCAACCTCAGGGTATTTGTATTTCTTGTTTTTTCACCTTCCCGGGTGTTTCAATCAAAGGAAACGCGAAGGTCAATGCAAGCCAAGAGGAAGATGAAAGGAAGTGGCTGATGGGCTATTAGCCTTCTCTGATGGCACCTTAATTCTGCTGAGTTCTTCATAAAACTATTCTGACTCAGGAAAATGGGTAAAAATGGGTGTTGCAAACTAGGATCATCAGAGAAAAGAGGTGGCATCATAGACATTTGAGGATCCTGGCAGAATGGTATAAAAGCCCTGTCCTCTTCTGGTATCTCAACAGCTTCACTTGAGCTCTCCTATCTTCACAAGAAGATCTCAGAAGAAGAGGTAAGAGGCTATGGTTCTTGGAGGAATGTCCATGCTTAGCTAATGTGTGCTTGAGGATCCAGTGAAGTCTTCGGATTCATCACAAGGTCAACACTTTTTTTGAAAGTGGTTCTGTGCCTGTGTGGTCATGACCAGCTTGATCTTCCAAAATTGGGAGCTGAAATTTTTGGTATCTCCTCCTAAGATCCATAGATAAAGTTTTTTTTTATTTTAGGAGGAAGAGCTGTAAAAATTAGCAGAGTTTATGTCAGGAAACTGGTAGGAGAGAAGTATGATACATGGTGAAGATACATGCATTTGGTTTCTTCTCCTTTGCTTTGACTTGGTTCCTTCTTGACCTTGTTTCCAGATTCCAGCAATGGCTTCCTGTACTCCATCCTGCGTCATCCCAGCTGGTTGCTCTACTCCACAGTTTGGTCTTGGTTCTTCTGGTGGCTCCGCTGGTGGCTTTGGCCTTGGCCTTGGTGGTAGAGGTCTTGGAGGTGGCCTTCAAGGAGGAAGCATAGGTGGCCTTGGAGGTGGTCTTTTCGGAGGAGGCATCAGTTCTCAAGAACTTGGAACCCTGTCCGGAATCAACCCACAACCCATCAACCAGATACCACCTGCAGAAATCGTGATCGAGCCTCCTCCTTTCATTGTGATCATCCCTGGTCCCATCCTCTCAGCCAGCTGTGAGCCTGTTGCCATTGGAGGCAACACACCATGTGCTGTCCCTGGAGCTGGCATCCTGGGAAGGCCCTTGTCCCCAAGTAGAGGATTACTTGGAGGAAGGAATCTTCAGGGCGGCCGTGGAAATGTCACTGTGATCCCTTGTTGTTACTGATGGACAGGTAGAACCCAAGAAACGGATCCTCACGGTTACAGGAATGATGAGACTGCTTCTGCTGGTCTTGGATTGAGAAGATTTGGACTTGAAGACCTTCTGTAGAAGGTCTGGGCTTTCTGCTTTTCTCTTCCTGTTTTTCCCCTGTCCTTTGAACTGCTCAGGACCCACCTCCTTTTCTCTCTGAAATTCATGGCTTTTTCACCCACTGTGTTGTTTCATTGCCCTTTTCAATAAATCTCCAGGCACATCATTCCACGTCTCTTGGTTTTTCTTTGGAGTTTTTGATCTCCTCTTCCTTGTAACAAGATGGAGAAAATGTAGCATACAACAGGCCAAGTGAGGAGTTCAGAGAGTATCTCAAAATCTGATGTTTCATTCATTCATTCATTCATTCATTCTTTCATTCATTCATTCATTCATTCATTCTTGGCTTAGAGCAAAGTCTTCATGAATAATAGAGTTGGAACTGACCTTGGAGGTCTTCTAATCCAACCCCATTCATGTCTGCAAGAGCATAAGACCATCATCTGCTCAATCAACTCAGATATAAGATAACTTTTTTATAAAGAAAAGATAGCTTTTATTGTCATTATTTTACTGTGAGCATACTGGCCATTTTAAAAAATGAAATTCTGTTGCCTGCTCTTCAAGAAAAAGTGTGTATCTATCCAAACACATACACAGCACACATATACACATGCTATTTTCCGACTTACAAGATTCTAGTAATGTAGCTTTAGGGAACAGTCAGATAAGAGGCAACCTAGTCCTCAGCTGCATAACGGGTAGAGAAAGAAACTCAGAAAGGAACTATTTTAACATCTCACAATGTATAAAGGAGACAGTTGTAGATCTGTACTGCAAAATTCTGTTAATGTAGCCTTACAATAAAGTAGAGTTAGTTCATGTTTTCCTGTCTGGTCAACCTGGGAAGGCTTGCAGAAATACTTTCCATGTCTTCAACCATGCATGTAATAATATCCTTCCCTTCAGCTTTGTGAAAAATTGCAACTTGGTCATAAGCTTCCAAGCTTTTGAGAGACCCTAAGAATCCCTGGAGTTCAGACTATGTCTCTCCACATAAATCAAAGCCCGTCACCACATTCCTTTTCTTCCTGGTTGCCATTAGCACCCACCCTTGTCTTTATGGCCATGAGATCTAGGAACTTGGGTTTATGAGAGCACCAGAAGCATTGGGTGCTCCCATGAGAGTAGAGAGCAGCATGGAAGCTGCATTCCCAGGTCAAACTTTCTTGGACTTGGTACACCTGTAGATTGGAGAAAAGTCAGAATTAATTTTCTTCCTATGGCCCTTGTGAGAAGACTTTAGATCACTATTAGTCAACCTCAGCAACTTTGTGTGGACTTCAACTCCCAGAATTCCCCGGCCAGCAGGAATTCTGGGAATTGGAGTCCACACTTCTTAAGATGTACAAGAGACTTGAGATGTACGTGATGATTAATTCCCTGTCAAGCCACCTTCTCACTCTCCTTCGTTCATTGCCATCTTTTGAAGAAGGAGAAGATGAATAGTTGGACAAATTGCGTCTCTTTAACTGGTGTGAGGAAAGCACCCTTTGATTATGCTTACTCCAAGCCAAAGAAATGCACATATCCCTGCAGGCTAAGAACACATTCCTGAATCAAGAAGTCAACAGAACTCTGTTTGATTTACTCGTCTATTTATTGACCTATTTACCTTCTGGCCCCTCCTGAGCCCCCATGCTTTGCAACACCAGGTAAAATTCAACCCGTGTTGAGGTCCCCACAGAGTTTCTCATCCTTAGAAGAGGCTGAAAGTGGTGCCTCTGAAAGAATTCATGTTCTGTGCTATTGAAACGCAGAGCCTTAATTTAACCTGCCTTCAGGTTACCTGCTATCCAGTGATTTGAAAATTTATTTATTTATTTATTTATTTATTTATTTATTATATTTCTATACCGCCCTTCTCCTGCGGGACTCAGGGCGGTGTACAGCCAGGATAAAACATAGCATATAAAATTTAAAAACATTTAAAAAAACAATTAAATAATTTTGGCTCGAATTTAAAACAACCCAATTAAAACCGAAATTCGATTAAAAAAACTGAGAGGATGGGATCAAGCCAGTCCAGCTAGATGGAACAAGAAAATAGATTAAGATAACTTTTATTGTCATTGTTTTTTTTTTGTGAGCACACTGGCGCATATACGTATATACCTGCACCTGTATGTATGTAATAATAATAATAATAATAATAATAATAATTTTATTTCTATACCGCCCTTCTCCCGAAGGACACAGGGCGGTGTACAGCCTATTTAAAAACACAAACAAAACAATGATATAAAATTTAAAATAATTAAATAAATGGCTCAAATTTAAAACCCCAATAAATTTAAATACCCCAATTTAAAACTATTGTATTGATAGTCCGGCCTGGCGGAACAACAGGGTCTTCAATGCGCAGCGAAACACCCGGAGGTCAGATATCTTACGAATTTCCGGGGGCAGTTCATTCCACAGGGCTGGGGCTCCCACAGAGAAGGCCCTCCCCCTGGGCGTCGCCAGCCGACATAACTTGGCCGATGGCACCCGGAGGAGGCCCTCTCTGTGGGAACGAACTGGTCGGTGGGAGGCTATTGGTGGCAGAAGACGGTCTCGGAGGTACCCGGGTCCTATGCCATGGAGCGCTTTAAAGGTGGTAACCAACACCTTGAATCGCACCCGGAAGACCACCGGGAGCCAGTGCAGCTCGCGCAGGAGGGGTGTCACATGGGCATAACGGGTTGCGCCCATAACCACCCGCGCGGCCGCATTCTGGACCAGTTGGAGCTTCCGAGTGCTCTTCAAGGGGAGCCCCATGTAGAGAGCATTACAATAGTCCAACCGGGAAGTAACAAGGGCATGAGTGACCGTGCGCAGGGCGTCCCGATCCAGAAAGGGCTTCAACTGGCGAATCAGGCGAACCTGATAAAAGGCCCCCCTGGCCACGGCCGTCATATGCTCTTCTAAAGACAGCCGCGCATCCAGGAGGACACCCAGATTGCGAGCCCTCTCCGTGGGGGGCAAAGATTCACCCCCAATAGTCAGCGATGGCACCTGCTGACTATATCGGGGCGCCGGAAGCCACAGCCACTCGGTCTTGGAGGGGTTGAGTCTGAGCCTGTTCCTCCCCATCCAGGCCCGCACGGCCTCCAGGCAGCGGGACATCACATCAAGGGCATCGTTGGGGTGGTATGTATGTATGTATGTATGTATGTATGTATGTATGTATGTATTAATCACTGTCCATTTTGAATACATAGTGGAAAGAGGAAGCTTTCTCCTTTATATTTCCCCTACTGGATACCAGCTGATTTTTTTTTAATTATCAAATTATTATCAAAATGGTTATTCTTTTTTTTTTTAAAGGATTTTGATAGAGATGACTGGACAGTCAATTAGTCCATAAATGCTTATGATATGTTTTATGTTATGTTATGGTTTAGGTTACATTATGTTTGATGTTATGTTTTATTTTATATTATGTTATATTTTACAGGTTCTTTTTTATGCTTCGTTGTGCTATTTATTAAATTTATGCTTTTTGCCACCCTTTCTGCTATCGCGATGCAAGAAAATCTTAGTGAGGTGTAGTAAAAATGCATTTAGTGGTAAGATGCCCTGCGAACTCTGTTGTTTGGTTAGACATTTTGTCACTCTGGATCCCCTATCTACATTCTTGGAATCAAAATCACCCACTAGGCGTTCTTCTCCAGAGGGGTTTTGACTAGAACTCCCAGCCTCCCAGCCATGATGAAAGAACCTTCTAGAACTATAGTTCATTCATTAGATTTGGAGTTTACGTAGTTTCCCCGTTTCTCTTTCTAATTCTGAGCCATGGATGCAACAGTTTTAGATGCTGGACATGTTGGCTGTCTTTCTGCAAGGAAGTAGAGATCCAAAACTCCAAAGAAAAACCAAGAGACATGGAATGATGTGCCTGGAGATTTATTGAAAAGGGCAATGAAACAACACAGTGGGTGAAAAAGCCATGAATTTCAGAGAGAAAAGGAGGTGGGTCCAGAGCAGTTCAAAGGATGGGGAGAAAACAAGGAGAAAAAAAGCAGAAAGCCAGGACCTTCTATAGAAGGTGTTCCAGTCCAAATCTTCTCAATCCAAGACCAGCAGAAGCAGTCTCATCAGTCCTGTAACCGTGAGGATCCGTTCCTTGGGTTCTATCTATCCATCAGTAACAACAAGGGATCACAGTGACGTTTCCACGGCCACCCTGAAGATTCCTTCCACCAAGCAATCCTCTACTTGGGGCCAAGGGCCTTCCCAGGATGCCGGCTCCAGGGACAGCACATGGTGTGTTGCCTCCAATGGCAACAGGCTCACAGCTGGCTGAGAGGATGGGACCAGGGATGGTCACAACGAAAGAAGGAGGCTGGATCACAACTTCTGCAGGTGGGATCTGGTTGATGCAGGAGGGGATGACTCCAGACAGGGTTCCAAGTTCTCCAGAACTGATGCTTCCTCCGAAAAGACCACCTCCAAGGCCACCCATGCTTCCTCCATGAAGGCCACCTCCAAGACCTCTACCACCAAGGCCAAGGCCAAGGCCACCAGCGGAGCCACCAGAAGAACCAAGACCAAACTGTGGGGTGGAGCAACAGGCTGGGATGACGCAGGATGGATTACAGGAAGCCATTGCTGGAATCTGGAAACAAGGTCAAGAAGGAACCAAGTCAAAGCAAAGGAGAAGAAAACAAATGCATGTATCTTCATTGTTTATCATACTTCTCTCCTACCAGTTTCCTGAGACAAACTCTCTTAATTTTTACAGCTGTTCCTCCTAAGACACAAAAACTCACATTATCCAAGGATCTTAGGAGGAGATACCAAGTTTGATAAATTTCAGCTTCCAATTTTGGAAGAGCTGGTCATGACCACACAAGCACAGAGCCTCTTTCACAAAAGGTCTTGACTTTGTAAAGAATCCGAAGACTTCACTGGATCCTGAAGTACATATTAGCTAAGCGTGGACATTCCTCCAAGAACCATGGCCTCTTACCTCTTCTTCTGAGATCTTCTTGTGAAGACAGGAGAACTCAAGTGAAGCTGTTGAGATACCAGAAGAGGCCAGGGCTTTTATACCATTCTGCCAGGATCCTCAAATTTCTAAGACTCCACCTCTTTTCTCTGATGATCCTAGTTTGCAACACCCATTTTTACCCATTTTCCTGAGTCAGAATAGTTTTATGAAGAACTCAGCAGAATTAAGGTGCCGTCAGAGAAGGCTAATAGCCCATCAGCCACTTCCTTTCGTCTTCCTCTCGGCTTGCATTGACCTTCGTGTTTCCTTTGATTTAAACGCTGGGGAAGGAAAAAAAAAGAAATACAAATACCCTGAGGTTGAAGGAATCATCTAAACCCTCCCAAATTTCTTCTGACAGCTCAGAAATTCTTGCTTGTAGGCAGCGTGGCTATCAATGGGATTTGTAGTTCCGCAAGATCAAAAGAGTAACTCCTTGGATTGATCCGACACATTTTTGCATGACTCCCTTTTATCTGATTTAAATCCAAACATTGTTTAAATGATGGGCAGGGATGCTTTGCAGGTTGATCTCCTTTAAGTCTCATTTTACACCTCCACGCTGTCCTTATGCAGCACCGAAATTGGGACCGGCAATTTGGCCATTAAGTAAAGCAATGGCTGTGTTTATGGTCCAGTTTTAGTTTTCCTCGGCCTTACAGATCTGGGAAGGTTTTCAACGTGAGGATTTGTCAAAAAATTACTGTTACTTTGCCGTTGTGACTGCAGACAGTCACTAAAACAGACAGTCGCTAAATGCGGATTACCTGTATTTTGTTTTGCATCCTTGTTTAGATAAGGTTCTTTTTCATATCCTTGAACTTTGACTGAAATAAAATATTGTTTAACCAGATCCTTCTTGGAGATCACAGTAAAAATTGTGGAATTTGTGACAGGGTCAGTTTTCCCCTCCAAGCCATCACTCTGCCTAACACCTACTTCTCACAGGGCTGTATAATCGCTATGTGTATGTACCAGAGTAGTATGGTTGTAGGATTATTATTTCACAGAATAACAGAGTTGGAAGGGACCTTGGAGGTCTTCTAGTCCAACCTTCTACTCAAGCAGGAGACACTATCTACCATTCCAGACAAATCTTCTCTTCAAAACCTCCTGTGATGGAGCATCCACCACTTCTAGAAGCAAATTGTTCTACTGATTAATTGTTCTCACTCTCAAGAAATCCTTCCTTAGTTCTAGGTTGCTTCTCTCCTTGGTTAGTTTCCATCCGTTGTTTCTTATCCTGCCTTCTGATGCTTTGGAGAATAGCTTGACTCCCTCTTCTTTGGGGCAGCCCCTGAGATATTGGAAGAATGCTATCATGTCTCCCCTAGCCCTTCTCTTCATTAATCTAGACATACCCAGTTCCTGCAACCATTCATCGTATGTTGTAGCTTCCAGCCCCCTAATCATCTTTGTTGCTCTTCTCTGCACTCTTTCCAAAGTCACAACATCTTTTTAATAATGTGGTGAACAAAACTGGATGTGATATTCCAAGGGTGGTCTTACCAAATCCTTATAAAGCGGTATTAAAACCTCACATGATCTTGATTCTATCCTTCTATGAATGCAGCCTGGGACTGCGTCGGAAGGAAGGATACCCAAAGTTGTAATACTGGAGGGACCCTTGCACCAAAGACTAATTCCTTGTGTGTCTAATCACACTTGGCCAAATAAAATTATTCAACTCAATTCGGTTCCTTAGGGAGGCATTTGAGCAACCAAACAAAGGAGTTATTCATTGCAGTTTCCTGATCCGGGTTCAAAGACAACTTACTCAATCCTCTCTGATAGATCCAGGAGGACAGGATAAAATTTGAGACACCTCAATGCAGGAATCCAGGGAACTAGAGAAATAGGTATTTGAGATGTCCCCATTTCTTGGTATTCCAGGAACATGCTTGGTCATTTGAGCTTCACTCTGGTTGCAGGTTGAGCAGTAAAATTAAGATATCAGATTAACAGAGTTGGAAGGGACCTTAGAGGTCATCTAGTCCAACCCTCCGCCTACGCAGGAGACCCTACACCATTTCTGACATGCAGATATTGGGGATGATTATTATGACACCTGAAATGTACTCAGCCTTCCTTACGAAGCAATTTTCAGCGTGTTAAATCCTTAATGGGCCAATTCTTTGAAGTGGCCTCATTTTGCAAGTGTGTTCTTATGTTAACACCTAGATTTTTGCTAGTCATCCAAGCATGAGACGCCTTGGAACTTCAATGAATTGTTTTTGAAGTAGTTGGATTATTTCTGAGGCTTCCTTAAGAATTACAACTTTGGTTCTCCTTCCTTCCTTCCTTCCTTCCTTCCTTCCTTCCTTCCTTCCTTCCTTCCTTCCTATCTTCCTCCCTCCCTCCCTTCCTCTTGTTCTGTTTCCTTCCTTCCTCCCTTCCTCTCTTCCTCCCTCCCTCCCTTCTTTCCTTCCCCTCAAATTGAAAGCAGCCAAGCCTGACCACTATGCCAATCAACAAATTAGGGACATTAAATAAAGCAAAGGGATTTATAGATATTTTTTCACGATGGCAGCTTAATTCTCATGTGTTTTCCGGTGAGCAATACTTGGTTGCCCACATGAAAAGAAAAACAGCCGTGGCTCACACAACCTTTAAGCCGGAAAAGAGGCAGAGTCTGACCAGCGCAAACCAGTCCAGATGCCAAGACAAGAGTATAAAAACCCAGGATTTCCTTCCAAAATCCAACAGCTTCACTCAACTCTCTTCTCTTCGCAACATCTCCTCAAAGAACAGGTAAGTTCATTTTTCTTCTCTGGGTTTGTGTAGGAAAGCGGTGGTATAGCTAAAGTATGCTTGAGGATCCAATGAAGTCTTCTGATTCTTCTCAACATCAACACCTTTTGTGAAAGAGGCTCTGTGCTTGTGTGGTCATGACCAGCTCTTCTAAAATTGGAAGCTGAACTTTTTCACACTTGGTATCTCCCTCTAAGATCCCTGGATAAAGTGAGTTTTTGTGTCTTAGGAGGAACAGCTGGAAAAATTAGCTGATGTGGGGAAACTGGTAGAAGAGAAATGATGAATATACATGTATTCGGTTTCTTCTCCTTCGCTTTGACTTGGTTCCTTCTTGACCTTGTTTCCAGATTTCAGCAATGGCTTCCTGTACTCCATCCTGCGTCATCCCAGCCTGTTGCTCCACCCCACAGTTTGGCCTTGGTTCTTCTGGTGGTTCCGCTGGTGGCCTTGGCCTTGGTGGTAGAGGTCTTGGAGGTAGCCTTCAAGGAGGAAGCATGGGTGGCCTTCATGGAGGAAGCATGGGTGGCCTTCAAGGTGGTCTTTTCGGAGGAGGCATCAGTTCTGGAGAACTTGGAACCTTGTCCGGAGTCATCCCCTCCTGCATCAACCAGATCCCAGCTGCAGAAGTTGTGATCCAGCCTCCTTCTTTCGTTGTGACCATCCCTGGTCCCATCCTCTCAGCCAGTTGTGAGCCTGTTGCCATTGGAGGCAACACACCATGTGCTGCCCCTGGAGCCGGCATCCTGGGAAGGCCCATGTCCCCAAGTAGAGGATTGCTCGGTGGAAGGAATCTTCAGGGCGGCCGTGGAAACGTCACTGTGATCCCTTGTTGTTACTGATGGACAGGTAGAACCCAAGAAACGGATCCTCACGGTTACAGGAATGATGAGACTGCTTCTGCTGGTCTTGGATTGAGAAGATTTGGACTGGAAGACCTTCTGTAGAAGGTCTGGGCTTTCTGCTTTTTTCTCCCTGTTTTCTCCCCATCCTTTGAACTGCTCTGGACCCACCTCCTTTTCTCTCTGAAATTTATGGCTTTTTCACCCACTGTGTTGATTCATTGCCCTTTTCAATAAATCTCCAGGCACATCATTCCATGTCTCTTGGTTTTTCTTTGGAATTTTGGATCTCTACTTCCTAGCAGAAAGACAGCCAACATGTCCAGCATCTAAAACTGTTGCATCCATGGCTCAGAATTAGAAAGAGAAACGGGGAAACTACGTAAACCCCAAATCTAATGAATGAACTATAGTTCTAGAAGTTTCTTTCATCATGGCCGGGAGGCTGGGAGTTCTAGTCAAAACCCCTCTGGGGAATAGTTCAGGGGAAAGTTGCTTTTCTCCTGAAGTAAGAATTTGGGCTTCTGCACCTTAAAGCTGAAGCAGCCCTGTTCTTGGATGTCTACAGGCAGGGCTAAGAAAGACCTGTGACTTAACCTTGGAGAAGTTGGATTTCATAGGGTTAGGGCCGATGTCAGCAACCTGCAGCTCCGGAGCCACATGTGGCTCTTTGGTAAGGTGACCAATCGTCCTCCTTTTATGGAGGACAGTCCTTCTTTTGTAAGTTCTGCCCTCTCTCGAAAGTTCTATCCTCCTACATGTCCTCCTTTTCGATATTTGAAGACTAATCTGTAAATCTCCGTATTTGATCGATGCCAATCTGATCCGTTGTGTGTGATGTGACATATTTGTATTTGACATGACGATTCATCAAGGTTCGGTATAGTGCAGCCAGACGCGATTATGAGATGCATGCACTACGCACAGGAGAATTGTTTTGAGAGAGTGTGCTGCACACAAGACTTGCTGTGCACAAGTGGTTTTGTTTACTTCTTGCCAAAACACGACACGGCACACACCCATGTGTCCTCCTTCTCATTGTAAAAAAGTTGGTCACCTTACCTTTGGGCCCTCTGCTGTGGCTCCCTGTCCCATCACTGTCTGGGCCCATCCTTCACCCTCCCCTCCTAGTCACTCTTTGCCTGGCCTTGGAAGTCCGAGAGATACAGAGAGAGAGAGAGGAGAGAGGGGAATAGGACTGGGTGTTTTGTTAATATGATTTATTGGGTTAGAGATTTTCTGCCTTCACTGTGAGTTGTATTGTGTTGTGTGTGGGGGGTACACTGATGGAGCTCAACCAATCCCATGTACATGTGTTGTGCACTGACAATAAAGATTTGATTTGGGAAGATAGAGAGTGGGAGAGAGAGATACAGAGAGGGGTCCTGTATATTTACGGGACCGCCTTCTGCCGCAAACGGCCCCCCACCGGCCGGTACGCTCTCACAGAGAGGGACTCCTCCGGGTGCCGTTGGCCAAACAATGTCAGCTGGCGGCCCTCAGGGGGAGAGCCTTCTCTGTGGGGGCACCTACTATCTGGAACGAGCTCCCCCCGGAGATACGGAGGATCCCGGATCTACGCACCTTCCGCCGCGCTCTCAAGACCTTTTTATTTCACCAGGCTGGTCTGGCCTAACCTCTCCCATTCTCTTTTTAATGTAAATTTTAATGTAAATTTTAATTCGTTCTTAACCTGGGCTTCTAAATTTGTCTCGGGCTAAATTGATTTAATTCGATTTTACTTCTGCTCTTAAATTTTTGTATTCTATGTGTTTTATCCTGTGCCTGTTCACCGCCCTGAGTCCTTCGGGAGTAGGGCGGTATACAAATTAAATAAAATGAAAAATGAATGAAAGGGGGGAGAGAGAGGGGAAGATAGAGAGGGAGAGGGGGAAGAGAGAGACAGAGAAGAAGAGAGAAAAGGGTTTTGTGGTTCCTGGTGTTTTTTTAAAAACTGGTTCTTTGCCCTAATGACTGGCTGGGTAGGCGTGGCTGGGGGGGGTCATGTGACTGGGTGGGAGTGAGTGACATGGAGTTAGCCCCACCCACCCAGGTTTTGTGGCTCCCTGTGTCTGTTTTTCTGTGGGAAACGGATCCAAATGGGTCTTAGTGTTTAAGTGCAGTCCCCTGGGTTAGGATCATTACTTACATTAAACTTTAGGCTTAGGGCCAGCTATGAGGCCCAAGTTCTCACTTCAGTTTCCCTCACTGCACAAATCCAGACCAAACCAACCCCACATGGCTTCAGTCAGTCCATGCACAACCCAACACTGGATCCACCTGAGATCTCTGGATCTTCCTGCGTGAAGGAGACCGCCATGAATATGGAACTGATATTTTCTGAGCCACCATGGGCAATATCTCAGCAAGATTTCTGCTGAACAACCTGACTTACACCCCAAAGGAGAGTTGTTCTGGAGATGGACCTAAGCCAAGAGATGGATGGAGAACCATCAACCTTCTGCTTGTCTTCTCCTTCAAGCCATCGGTGGCAGTCAAACTCTCAAATCCAAGGTCCTTTCAAGCTTTCCCTTTATGGAGTTGTAGGTAGCTTGGAGTACCTTCTGGCCCCTCCTGAGCCGCCATGCTTTGCCACAGCAGGTAAAATTCAACCCATGTTGAGGTCCCCTCAGAATTTCTCATCCTTAGAAGAGGCTGGAAGAGGTGCCTCTGAATGAATTCGTGTTCTGTGCTATTGAAACGCAGAGCCTTAATTCGTGTTGAAACAGAAGGTGAGGGCAATACCTTCAGGGCAGGTTAAAAAGCAGAGTTTTAGGGCATGGCACCTTTCAAATAATAATAATTATTAAAAGGTGCAAAACACTTGCTATGCGGCAATTTGAAAAGAAATTAAGATAACTGTCAGCACTCCAGTGCTGACATAAGGAGGAGAAGAGGGGGCAGCTGGCAAGAGGATGCTTGACTTTTCACCTACTTATTTTCCCTGAAGATAATATCCCCTAGGAGATGGGATGGGAGGGGGGACATTCCTGTGAGCTGAAGTAGTAGATATGGGGAGAGTGATTTGGAAGATGGCCATGAGACGCAGAGAATTGGGGAACGGAAAGGGAAGGTTTGGGGTCAGGAAGTCAGTGTTGGCTACGACGGAGTCAGGGACAGATTGTTGTGCTTAATAAATGAAAGATTTCATCAAAGACTATTTGTTTGGAAATGCAATTTATTTGAGATGACATCGCAACCTGACAATAACTTTTATTGTCATTTTTTTGTGAGCACACTGGCCCATATATATACCTGCACCTGTATGTATGTATGTATGTATGTATGCATGCATGTATGCATGCATGCATGTATATGTATGTATGTACAGTAGATCACAGAAGGACATTATCACTTAGGGGTGTACTCTCTTTTTTTTTGGATTTTTTTTAAATTTTTAAACAAACATACATAAAAACATAAAACCATCTTCAAAATACAAATAAACAGTGTGTCGGTTGGTTACAAGTCTTTTGTGCCTCTTCAGCATATTCATAGCTTACAGATTACCTAAATTCTCATATTATCGATCTAATATATATCTATGTATTATTGTCCTTATTAATCATTTATTTGACTATCCTATTTCTTCCTTCGTTTTGTACAAAATATTCTAAGATTTGAGTTAATTTATATTATAACATTCATGTCATCATCCTAAATCGATCCAATAATAATACATCTTTATGTTATATTTTATAGAATTCTACAATTCTTGTATTATAAAGATCTCTACCATATTTCATTTCCATATTTTTTTATCTAACCATTGATAAAATAAATCCCATATCTTATAATATTGTTTCTCTTCTTGTTCTCTGATTTCAAAGGTCAATTTGCTCATTTCAGCACATTCCATGATTTTCTTAATAACTTCATCTTGCGTTGGTATTTTCTCATTTTTCCAGTTTTTAGCAAACACAATTCTAGCCGCTGTTAAAACATTCACAATAAGATTTCTCAATTCTCTATTATATATTTCAGGTACAATCCCCAATAAAAAAAAACACTCTGGTTTAAAATCTATGTGTTTTTTTGTCATTTTTTCCAACCATGTGTGGATTTTAGTCCAGTATCTTTTAGCTTCTGCACACGTCCACAGATGGTAATATGAGCCCGGTATCTGATGACATTTCCAACATTTTTCAGATTTATTCTTGAACATTCTGGCTATTCTCGTCAGGGGTAGATGCCACCTGTAAAACATCTTATATTTCCCCTACTGGATATCCGCTGATTTTTTAAAATTATCAAATTATTATCAAAATGATTATTCTTTTTCTTTTTAAAAAGGATTTTGGTAGAGACAACTGGATAGTCAATTAGCCCATAAATGCTTATGACATGTTTTATGTTATGTTATCGTTTAGGTTACATTATGTTTGATGTTACATTTTATTTTATATTAGGTTATATTTTACAGGTTCTTTTTTATGCTTTATTGTGCTATTTATTAAATTTATGCTTTTTGCCACCCTTTCTGCTATCGAGATGTGAGAAAATCTTAGTGAGGTGTGGTAAAAATGCATTTAGTGGTAAGATGCCCTGTGAACTCTGTTGTTTGGTTAAAAATGTTATCGCTCTGGATCCCGTATCTACATTCTTGGAATCAAAATCACCCACTAGGCGTTCTTCTCCAGAGGGGTTTTGACTAGAACTCCCAGCCTCCCAGCCATGATGAAAGAACCTTCTAGAACTATAGTTCATTCATTAGATTTGGAGTTTATGTAGTTTCCCATTTCTCTTTCTAATTCTGAGCCATGGATGCAACAGTTTTAGATGCTGGGCATGTTGGCTGTCTTTCTGCAAGGAAGTAGAGATCCAAAATTCCAAAGAAAAACCAAGAGACATGGAATGATGTGCCTGGAGATTTATTGAAAAGGGCAATGAATCAACACAGTGGGTGAAAAAGCCATGAATTTCAGAGAGAAAAGGAGGTGGGTCCAGAGCAGTTCAAAGGACGGGGAGAAAACAAGGAGAAAAAAAGCAGAAAGCTAGGACCTTCTACAGAAGGTGTTCCAGTCCAAATCTTCTCAATCCAAGACCAGCAGAAGCAGTCTCATCAGTCCTGTAACCGTGAGGATCCGTTTCTTGGGTTCTACCTGTCCATCAGTAACAACAAGGGATCACAGTGACGTTTCCACGGCCACCCTGAAGATTCCTTCCTCCAAGTAATCCTCTACTTGGGGACATGGGCCTTCCCAGGATGCCGGCTCCAGGGGCAGCACATGGTGTGTTGCCTCCAATCGCAACAGGATCACAACTGGCAGACAGGATGGGACCAGGGATGGTCACAACGAAAGAAGGAGGCTGGATCACAACTTCTGCAGGTGGGATCTGGTTGATGCAGGAGGGGATGACTCCGGACAGGGTTCCAAGTTCTCCAGAACTGATGCCTCCTCTGAAAAGACCACCTCCAAGGCCACCCATGCTTCCTCCTTGAAGGCCACCCATGCTTCCTCCATGAAGGCCACCTCCAAGACCTCTACCACCAAGGCCACCAGCGGAGCCACCAGAAGAACCAAGACCAAACTGTGGAGTAGAGCAACCAGCTGGGATGACGCAGGATGGAGTACAGGAAGCCATTGCTGGAATCTGGAAACAAGGTCAAGAAGGAACCAAGTCAAAGCAAAGGAGAAGAAAACAAATGCA
Source organism: Pituophis catenifer annectens (assembly GCF_029215685.1). Lineage (NCBI taxonomy): Eukaryota > Metazoa > Chordata > Lepidosauria > Squamata > Colubridae > Pituophis > Pituophis catenifer. The sequence goes on from NW_027256890.1 coordinate 18,449,800, forward strand.
TGTATATTCATCTTTTCTCTTCTACCAGTTTCCCCAGACCAGCTAATTTTTCCAGCTGTTCCTCCTGAGACACAAAAACTCACTTTATCCAGGGATCTTAGGAGGAGATACCAAGTTTGATAAATTTCAGCTTCCGATTTTGGAAGAGCTGGTCATGACCACACAAGCACAGAGCCTCTTTCACAAAAGGTGTTGATGTTGAGAAGAATCAGAAGACTTCATTGGATCCTCAAGCATACTTTAGCTATCCCACCGCTTTCCTACACAAACCCAGAGAAGAAAAATGTACTTACCTGTTCTTTGAGGAGATGTTGCGAAGAGAAGAGAGTTGAGTGAAGCTGTTGGATTTTGGAAGGAAATCCTGGGTTTTTATACTCTTGTCTTGGCATCTGGACTGGTTTGCGCTGGTCAGACTCTGCCTCTTTTCCGGCTTAAAGGTTGTGTGAGCCACGGCTGTTTTTCTTTTCATGTGGGCAACCAAGCATCGCTCAGCAGAAAATACAGGAGAATTAAGCTGCCATCATGAAAAAATATCTATGAATCCCTTTGCTTTATTTAATTATTCCCCGGATGATGTATGCAGTTCCAACTGAAATACGTACTTTGCTTTTGGATGGCGCGAGAAAAGGGAGAAAATAGATTGATATGGGTTAACAGCATATGTTTGTTACAGGATGCTAGTTACAGGAGATACAAATATAAAGGCATAATCTATCATATGTGTGTTATGCAAATAAAAGACATAATACGTGTTAGAGGAAACAATGTCGACTGGCGGCTCCCAGGGGGAGAGCCTTCTCTGTGGGGGCACCTACTATCTGGAACGAGCTCCCCCCCGAGATACGGAGGATTCCGGATCTGCGCACCTTCCGTCGCACGCTTAAGACGTTTCTATTCCAGCAAGCCGGCCTGACTTAAACTTCTCCGTTTTTAAATGGGAATTTTAAATTCGGTTTTAAATTATTGGGGTTTTAAATATGGTTCAGCCAAATTTATTTAATTTGTTTTATCTCTATTTTAAATTTTGTATTTATATGTTTTATTTTTATGGCTGTTCACCGCCCTGAGTCCTTCGGGAGTAGGGCGGTATACAAATTCAATAAAATAGAAATAGAAATAGAAATAATGCTTACAGAATAACAAGTTTCTACTAATTCTAGTATACCAGCATATTATATTCCATTATTATTTATTATATCTATATTACCGTTTCCCTTCAGAAGGAAGGGAGGAAAGAAGGAGAACCAAAGTTGTAATTCTTAAGGAAGCCTCAGAAATAATCCAACTACTTCAAAAACAATTCGTTGAAGTCCCAAGGCGTCTCATACTTGGGTGATTAGCAAAAATCTAGGTGTTAACATAAGAACATAATTGCGAAATGAGGCCACTTCAAAGAATTGGCCCATTAAGGATTTAACATGCTGAAAATCGCTTCGTAAGGAAGGCTGAATATATTTCAGGTGTCATAATAATCATCCACAAAATCCGCATCTTAATTTTACTGCTCAACCTGCAACCAGAGTGAAGCTCAAATGACCAAGCATGTTCCTGGAATACCAAGAAACAAGGACATCTCAAATACCTCTTTCTTTAGTTCCCTGGATTCCTGCATTGGGGGGTCTCAAATTTTATCCTGTCCTCCTGGATCTATCAGAGAGGATTGAGTAAGTTGACTTTGAACCCGGATCAGGAAACTGCAATGAATAACTCCTTTGTTTGGTTGGTCAAATGCCTCCCTAAGGAACCAAATTGAGTTGAATAATTTTATTTGGCCAAGTGTGATTAGACACACAAGGAATCGGTCTCTGGTGCGAGGGTCCCTCCAGTATTACAACTTTGGGTATCCTTCCTTCCGACGCAGTCCCAGGTTGCATTCATAGAGGGATAGAATCAAAATCATGTGACATGATTAATAGCTAGAGTAAATGATAGAAATAAAGGGAATATTAATATATACATTTCTATTTGGATAGCTCAGCAGACTAATGCATTGTAATTTAACTCCAGCTGTCTGCAATTAGTAAGTTCGAATCTCGCCAGGCTCAAGGTTGACTCAGCCTTCCATCTTTTCTAAGGTAGGTAAATTGAGGACCCAGTCTGTGGGGGCAATAAGCTGACTTTGTAAAAATATACAGAGGTATGAAGGCTATTGCTTAACGCATTGTAAGCTGCCCTGAGTCTCCGGAGAAGGGCGGCATATAAATCAAATTAAAAAAAAATGATAAAATGAAAGCAGCAATGAGAAATAGGTGGAATACTTGAATATTGATAGATTGTTATCTAATATGGATGTGTATTGCTATTAGGAATACATAAGTTGGTTGAATGTATGTATAATAATGTTTCACCCGATCCGTTTTATTTGTATCGGAATGCAATGGTGCCCAGATTCCACCTTGTCCATGCATTGATTTGACATTTTTATCAATCAAGATAAAATCAAGATAGAATCAAGATCATGTGATATTTTAATACCACTTTATAAGGCCTTGGTAAGACCACCCTTGGAATATCACATCCAGTTTTGGTCGTCATGATGTTAAAAAAAATGTTGTGGCTCTGGAAAGAGTGCAGAGAAGAGCAACAAAGATGATTAGGGAGCTGGAGGCTAAAACATACGAAGAACGGTTGCAGGAACTGGGAATGGCTAGTTTAATGAAAAGAAAGATTTAGGGGTGACATGAGAGCAGTCTTCCAATATTTAAGGGGGCTGTTCCACCTATTCTCCAAAGCACCTGAGAGCAGGACAAGAAGCAATGGGTGGGAACTAATCAGGGAGAGAAGCAACTTAGAAATAAGGAGAAATTTCCCAACAGCGAGAACAATTAATCAGTGGAACAACTTGCCTCCAGAAGTTGTGAATGCTCCAACACTGGAAGTTTTTAAGAAAAGATTTATCTGGAATGGTATATACGATCACTTCCTTGAGAGGAAGGTTGGACTAGAAGACCTCCAAGGTCCCTTCCAACTCTGTTATTATTGTTAAATAATATTGCTACAGCCATACTACTTGGGTAAATACACATAGTCAAACACAGCCATTGCTTCAATTAATGAGTGAGTTTCCGGTCCCAATTTTGGTGCTATACATGGGCAATCTGTAGGCGTAAAATTAGACTTAAATTGGGCCTCCTCTTAAAAAAATGTTTGGATTTAAATCAGATAAAAGGGAGTGATGCAAAAATGTGTCGGATCAATCCAAGGAGTTACTCTTTTGATCTTGCGGAACTACAAATCCCATTGATAGCCACGCTGCCTACAAGCAAGAATTTCTGAGCTGTCAGAAGAAATTTGGGAGGGTTTAGATGATTCCTTCAACCTCAGGGTATTTGTATTTCTTTTTTTTTCCTTCCCCAGCGTTTAAATCAAAGGAAACACGAAGGTCAATGCAAGCCGAGAGGAAGACGAAAGGAAGTGGCTGATGGGCTATTAGCCTTCTCTGATGGCACCTTAATTCTGCTGAGTTCTTCATAAAACTATTCTGACTCAGGAAAATGGGTAAAAATGGGTGTTGCAATCTAAAATCATCAGAGAAAAGAGGCGGAGTCTTAGAAATTTGAGGATCCTGGCAGAATGGTATAAAAGCCCTGGCCGCTTCTGGTATCTCAACAGCTTCACTTGAGTTCTCCTGTCTTCACAAGAAGATCTCAGAAGAAGAGGTAAGAGGCCATGGTTCTTGGAGGAATGTCCACGCTTAGCTAATATGTACTTCAGGATCCAGTGAAGTCTTCGGATTCTTTACAAAGTCAAGACCTTTTGTGAAAGAGGCTCTGTGCTTGTGTGGTCACGACCAGTTTAGTCTTCCAATATTGGTAGCTGAAATTTTTCACACTTGGTATCTCCTCCTAAGATCCCTGGATAATGTGAGTTTTTGTGTCTCAGGAGGAACAGCTGTAAAAATTAAGAGAGTTTGTCTCAGGAAACTGGTAGGAGAGAAGTATGATAAATGATGAAGATACATGCATTCGTTTTCTTCTCCTTTGCTTTGACTTGGTTCCTTCTTGACCTTGTTTCCAGATTTCAGCAATGGCTTCCTGTAATCCATCCTGCGTCATCCCAGCTGGTTGCTCTACTCCACAGTTTGGTCTTGGTTCTTCTGGTGGCTCCGCTGGTGGCCTTGGCCTTGGCCTTGGTGGTAGAGGTCTTGGAGGTGGCCTTCAAGGAGGAAGCATGGGTGGCCTTCATGGAGGAAGCATGGGTGGCCTTGGAGGTGGTCTTTTCAGAGGAGGCATCAGTTCTGGAGAACTTGGAACCCTGTCCGGAGTCATCCCCTCCTGCATCAACCAGATCCCACCTGCAGAAGTTGTGATCCAGCCTCCTTCTTTTGTTGTGACCATCCCTGGTCCCATCCTCTCAGCCAGCTGTGAGCCTGTTGCCATTGGAGGCAACACACCATGTGCTGTCCCTGGAGCCGGCATCCTGGGAAGGCCCTTGGCCCCAAGTAGAGGATTACTTGGAGGAAGGAATCTTCAGGGTGGCCGTGGAAATGTCACTGTGATCCCTTGTTGTTACTGATGGACAGGTAGAACCCAAGAAACGGATCCTCACGGTTACAGGAATGATGAGACTGCTTCTGCTGGTCTTGGATTGAGAAGATTTGGACTGGAAGACCTTCTGTAGAAGGTTTGGGCTTTCTGCTTTTTTTCTCCCTGTTTTCTCCCCGTCCTTTGAACTGCTCTGGACCCACCTCCTTTTCTCTCTGAAATTCATGGCTTTTTCACCCACTGTGTGGGTACTTTATTGTTTCATTGCCTTTTCAATAAAGCTCTAGGCACATCATTCCTTGCCTCTTGGTTTTCCTTTGGATTTTTGATCTCCTCTTCCTTGTAGCAAAGTGGAGAAAATGTAGAATACAGCGGACCAAATGAGGTGTTCACACATTCCAAAATCTGATATTCCATCCATCCATCCATCTGTCCATCCATCCATCCATCCATCCATCCATCCATCCATCCATGGCTCAAAGCAAAGTCTTCATCCATCCATCCATCCATCCATCCATCCATCCATCCATTCACTCATGGCTTAGAGGATAGCATTCATTAATTCATCCATCCATTTAGTCATTTATCCATCCATCCGTCCATCCATGACTCAGAGCAAAATCTTCATCCATTCATCCATTCATCTGTTCATCTGTTCATCCATTCATCCATTCATCCATCAATCCATCGATCCATCGATCCATCGATCCATCCATCGATCCATCAATTCATCGATCCATTCATTCGTTTATCCATCCATCTGTCCATCCATGACTCAAAGCAAAATCTTCAGTCAGTCAGTCAGTCAGTCAGTCAATCAGTCATCCCTCAATCCATCCATCCTTCCATCCATCCATCCATCCATCCATCCATCCATCCATCCATTCATTCATTCATCCATCCATTCATTCATGGCTCAGAGCAAATTCAAATAGGGGATGGTAAGGAAAATTTTCAAAAATCTTACAGGAGCAGGGGAGTGATGAAAATATAATCCCTGGGGTTTCTTTTCCTTCCCCATCAGTCTGTAAGAGCTAAGGACCATCTGGGACAAACTTGTCTAGATGGACAAACTTCTTCCATCCAATTAAATTCTGAAACTGCCACCAGTTTAAAATATGAGACATTCTTGCAAAGCTTCATCTGGATGGTGCAAACCATTTCCGTTGAAATTGGAAGGCCCTGATAATGCAGGATATTTTAAATTGGGCACCCCCAAATTATGAAGTTGCATTCCAGACTCCAAGTGTCATCTGAGACACCCACAAAAAGCAGAGGAATTTAAATTAAAAAATCGTAACCATCTCTATGTCAGCATGATGCCAGAATGTTTTTCTCAGTCTTTTCCACTGACTCAATGTTTGACAAAGCTGAGCTCATAAAGAATTCAGTGTATCAAATAATTAGTGGGAAATGCAGACTTTTTCCTTGATCCCTTATTAGCATTGCCAAGACACCTGGAGTTTCTTGTTGAAACAACAATTAAACAACACACCTTCACTTATGCCCGTGAGTTTATACCTGCAAAATTGATTCGATGTTTGCTGATACAATGGTTTTTTTTAAAAATTGTAGCAACAAACTTCCCCAAATGATTGCCCTCGGGATTAAAAAAGAGAGAGAGAAATTAAAAATAATACTCAAATGATGAAAAGATAAACAATCTTGAAGAGACACGAAAACAGGTCTCCGGTTCAAAAGAAATATGCAAGAAATTCCTGCCCTGGGTTTAAATCCAGGTAATGAGAAAGAAAGGTAGGGAAAATACAAGAAAGTTGGCTATGGTGTTATTAGAAAAATAATATTAAACACAATTAAGGCTGAATTAAATCTGTGAGTCCCCACAGACATCCTGTTGGAGTTGTTTAGTAGTTTTTGTTGCTTGCTTAAAGGTTACACATAATTTAAGATGCAGAGGGTGTTCAGAAATTATATGCACTGTCAGATCCGAGTAAACCATAAAAATGACACAGCATTAGGATGATGACGGACTTAACCTGGGCAGTCAGTTCACCTCTGCTTGTCCAGAATGATAAACCAAAGTTAATCCTATAATGTAACAACAGGGAGATCTTTATCGTACCTGGAGAAACCTGTTGTGTGCATTTCTTCTGTGCATTTTGTCACAGCTGTGAAAAACAAGATACGGTAAACCTATATAGAGCAAGGGTTCTGATTGTTCTCAAGAACCCCTTTCAGATAGAGGGCCCCCAACTCTTCAAAGGTCCTTCTGGGCAAGCATAACCTCTTCTGAAGACCTCTTGTATTCTCAGCACCACCAGTGAAGATCTGAAGATGATGAAGAAGGTTCTTCTTAGAAGTCAAAATGGAGAGAACCCAACATCCCATTAGTAATCCTGTTTTGCTTAGCCATAGTTCATCACCTGAGCCACAATGAGTAGACTTCATGTCTTAATCAATGCTTAACAAACCACCATGCCTGGGTTTCGTCCAACCAGCAATGCCAACAAACCAAACCAGGTCATAACCTTTTCTTTCAGGATACTTCATTACATCCCCTCTTTCCTATTGGACATTTGAGGAACAAGTAGGCAGGAGGACTCAGGAGCAGCAGCCAATAAGTATTCTAACACCTGTTGGGTTTATCAATGGACTATGTTGTGTTGTGGGCAACTCTGTACCTCTGTATTGTTTCATTGGAAGAATGACTGGGTGGAGAAGAGACACTGTCCACACAGCTGACTAGGTTTGGAGTTGATACCTGGTGTGACCCATAATCCACCTGGTTGGGTTTGAGGTTCAAATGGACTTTCACATCAGTATGGAATGGGTTTGGAGGTCCATATACCTGTGTTTCCCCAAAAATAAGACCCAACCAGAAAATAAGACCTAGCATGATTTTTCAAGATGCTCGTAATATAAGCAGTACACCCAAAATAAGCCCCAGTTAAGGTTGTCAGCCAGATGGATACATTTAGTACTATATTTCCCCGAAAATAAGACCTAACCAGAAAATAATCCCTAATGCGTCTTTTGGAGCAAAAATTAATATAAGACCTGGTCTTATTTTTGGGGAAACATAGTAATATGGTGAAACTCAAACTAACCTGGTTAAGCAGGCTGGATTGAACATGCCTCAACAGAAGAACTACTGGGAATCCTCACTCTTCAGAAAATGTGATGAGAAGAGTATGGACTTCAAGAACCTCCTTTCCTACCACAACTTTTTGCCACATCTGAAACCCAAAACTCCTTTTAATAGCTAAGATGCTTCTAATAATATGACTATTGCACCGTCCATTTAAAGACTGGAGTCAGTCCAGGGACTTTTGTAGAAGATGAATTTTTGTGGTTTGGTGTTCTACCATGCCATGGTTGAGTAATTCAAATGTTTTATTGTAATTCCTTCTTGGTTAACACAGATTTTGGGGGAATGACTGTAGACAAGCATATTGTTGCTTGAGAGCTAGGGAAGTTTCTCAACTAGGGAAGTGACAAAAATACAATTTTAATCAACCAGTAAATCAGATTAAAAACCACCCAGAGGTATAAAACCAGAGAGTCAAAAATGAGAATGCAGCATGAGTTTTATTGAAGAAGTAGGAACAAAAACATGAATGGTCAATTATCAAAGGCACAAGCGACGTGCAAAGCAAATAATAGAGAAATGAAACAAGTACAGCTCTATTTTTCTCGTGGCCGTAAAAGTTTGAGACAAGAAAGGAGAAACGCCAGTCCAGTGGAAGAAGATGAGCTTCAAAGGAAATTCTAGAAGCTCAAACTTTTCAGATTCTAAGCCCAGATACCCACAAATGGATCTTCATCTTCTTAGTCCATGTTAGATCATTCCTATCTTTTTTTCAGAGCAATGCAATGACTAGCAGACATTCCCTCAATATCCTGGAAGACACCTCCTTTTTGTCCATATGTCCATGTGCTCCCGAAGCCATAAGACCAGACTTCGCTTCCCTAAAGAACCAAGGATCACGCATGGTGTGTGTGGCCTCTAACACAAATGGGCTTACAGCCGATGAAGAGAATAGGATGGTCACAATGGAAGCAGGTGGCTGGATGATGATCTCAGGTGCTGGTGTCTAGTTGATGATGGAAGCGGTGACACTAGTCAAGGAATCCAGGCTGTCTGAGCTTACAGCCAAAGCACCAGATCCATAACCATAACCCAAAGAAGGACCTCTGTAAACAAGATGTTTGCAGAGCTTCTTCCCTTGATACCTTCACTTAAAACCCTTGACTGATCAACTGAGCGGGGAAGATAATTTCACAGGAGGACGTAGTGTTCTTTGCCGTAAGTGGTTGTGGGAATACTGGAAAAATAAACACAAGCAACGGGATCAAGGTAGAGCAGTCAGAGGAGAATTGTGAAAACTGCAGACAGGCCAAAATAGGGCCTGACACGCCTTAGCCAATCTTCTGAAATCTGGTTTGATCATGGAGAATCCTGGTTTCCTTAACAGGGGAGGTTGCAAGGATTGCAGATGCTGCCACGGCGACCGAAACGTCCCAGGCGGCCTCCGAGGTAGCTGGCACCCAAGCGTCCGAGACCTCCGGGGGCACATGGGGTTTGGCCTCCGACGGCGACGGGCTCACAGCTGGCGGAGAGGATGGGACCAGGGATGGTGACTATAACTGCAGGTGGCTGGATGGTCACCTCGGATGCTGGGATCTGGTTGATGGGTCTGGGGATGATTCCGGCGAGGGTGCCCAGGCTTCCTGAGGTTTCACCAGCTCCATAGCCATAACCTAAACCAAGACTTCCATAGCCAAGACCGGCAGAGCCGAGACCTGCATAGCCGAAACCTCCATAACCAAGCCCTCCACAGCCAAGGCCTCTGGTACCAGCTGATCCGAAGCCAACAACTGGGGCGGAGGCACAAGATGGCACAGCACAGGAAGGTCCACAGTAAGCCATTGTGTTGAGTTGTGAAGTGAGTCTAATGTGAGAAATAGAGAGAGATCGTGAGAATTGCATTCAATTCACTTTTATCACCGTATCTGTCACTTCTTCTGTTGACCAACGGGATAACTTTAATAGGCTTTGATTTGCTAGAACTGGGGTGAATGGTAACCTCTAACTGATCTTCTCAATTTAGGCTTCCTCAACCTAAAATGATCAAGAGGCTCCCCAGTACGGGCCATGAATTTTGGAAGGCAGAGCCTAACCTTTCCTTTTCTTAGAGGGGAGAAGAAAATTTTGAAGCAAAGGTCCAGCTTTAAAGACTTGGCTTTCTTTCAGCACCCCCATTATTTTTGAAGCCAACTTTGGATCCAATGTGATGGTCCTCAATCAACTGACTTCCTCGGATTACAGTGAGAACTAAAAAAGAAACATTCTAGAAGAAAACAGCCTGCTTCTTTGACCTGACCAAGGAAAATGCATGGTTGAAGTCTCCAAGATTGAACATCAAATCAAAGGCTCCGTGTTTTCAACTTGGATATAAAGTAGGGGAGAAATCTGCATTTCTGTGTCTCCTGAGCCCATCAAGCCTAAAAATACTCTGTAAATATTAGCTAATCTCTGTGCCATATACTTTTGTTTAAGGCTGAAGACTTGTGCTTCTTTCTTTGGCCAGCTAGTGGCCAAGTCATAAGAAGACCAGGAGAAAGGTCTGCCCATATTTTTCTTGTCATCTTCTCCAAAACTAAGATTAGATCTCAATTTCTCAACTGGTTTCATGACCTCTGAATAAGAAGTCAGGGGTTTTTGAATGAGAGTTTTGCTCATTCTACTTAACAGTTGAGTTCACTGGAAACCCTCAAACATTTGTCATTACAACCTGGATCTTATAAGCATGACCATCCAAGCTATCTTAGAAAGACCTGGTTGCTTTCCAGTATCCTAACCATAAACTCTTTGGATGGTAAGCTAAAAATAGAGAAGGAGAGGTGGGGAAAAAACATCAAAATGAAGCCCATCCAAGTCCTTCAAATAGAAAGTGTGAAGCTGGTTCTGAAAGCAGAAGCATCCAGGAGCATTCTACCCTATGATGAGGTCCATATTTTGAAGAACCTCAGATTCTGACTTGAAGATTCTACCTCATCTGCTTACAACCAGGAGGGATTCTTTCTGAATAGATAGTCTTACCTGCTTCGGAGAGAAGTAAGACAGGAGAATCAACCAGAACAATTCTAGTCTATGATGAGGTCAATATTTTGAAGCACCTCAGATTCTGACTTGAAGATCTATCTCAGCTGTCTCAAAAAGATTGGATTGCTTTCGTTCCTCTCTCTCTCCCCCTCTCTCCCTCTCTCTCTCTCCCTCAACCTCCCTCTCCCTCCATCCCTTTGACACTCTCTTTTTCTCCCTTTCTCTCCAAACTCTGACCTCTATCTTCTGAAACTCAAAATGAAGCCTTCCTACTCCTTCAAATAGAACACCAGAAGCTGATTCTGAAAGCAGAAGCTTTCAGAAGCATTCTAGCCTCTGATGAGGTCCAAATCTTGAAGAATCTCAGATTCTGGCTTGAAGATCTCCTTATCTCCTTGCAGCCAGGAGGGATTCTCTCTGAGTAGATAGTCTTACCTGTTTCTGAAAGAAGTAGTGAAGACAGGAGTGTCAACCAGAAGCTGATGGCACTCCAGAGAGAATAGAGAGCTTTTATACGATTCGGATCGCATCCACAGGAAGTTGGGACTCATAAAACTTCATTAGGCTTCCTACAATTTGCATTTCCGTCATTCAAAAGAAGAAAAAAAAGGTTCTTCACTCAGCAGAAATTGTCGCCTTGGCATTCTGTGGTACAATCATCATGTCACCACAAATAAGCTACTGGATGAACTGTGCATCCTTTTAAATTTGCCGACTTCAGGTCAAATGCTTCTGTTTATCTGATCTTGGAAATGTGCCACTGCCATGGGGCGGGGATAAAAGTAAGATCAAAGCTGGGTTGTTGTCTTCAGTAGCAACTCCACAAAAATGATAGCATTTCCTTGAATCAGCAAAGATTATCTCTGATTTCAAGGTGGGGAGATTATGACTCTGCAGATATCCCTGAATCTACCCAATAGGTTGGGAAGATGGAAAAATGGTGTTCTCCAGGCCTTGTTGAAAACCAGTAACCCCAGTTCACTCTGATCCTGAGGCCACCTGCTCCAGGTTGACTTTACTCTTCAGTAATGTCTGGAGGGTGAAGCACTCTGGAGGTCCCATCACCAATTCCAGAACCTCAGAGTTGAACTTTCTCCATCATGGCCCCCCTTTCTGAACTATCTAACCCAAACATTTTGACCAACCCAACTTTAGTAAGCTTTCATGGAGCCATGAAAACATGTCTGTTCCAGAGCACGTTTGAAGAAGTGTGAAGATCACATACTGATGTTGGCACACAAGTTCTCAAGCTCTGATAATGATGGTTTGTTCAAATAAATCAGTTAACATGGCTTAGCAGGATAGATAAATCCAACTCTGCAGTGATATCCTGGAGGTCCCATCACCTCCAGATCCTCAATGTTCAACCTTCTTATGATGGTCTTGTCACCTCCAAAAGCTCAGCGTTCAACCTTCTCCATGATAGTCCCTCTGTCTATTTGGTTTATCCCAAATATTTTGACCAACCCAACTTTACTAAGCTTTCAAAGAAGCATGGAAACATTTCCATCTATAAAAACATTTTGCACCGGCAAGATTGGCAAAAATGTTTAAAGACAGAATAGATAAAGGTTGGAAGTCATATGTGGTAGACATGCCCAAAAGCAAGAAAATATTTCTGTTGCTTTTGTCTCTTTTTGTGCTGGTTTCTTCTCGGACTGGAGTGACCTACAAACCAGAGTCAGTAAATAAATGAACAAGGAATCCTAGTAGATTATTTTAAAGTTATTATCATTGATGGGCATCCATCAGAAAAGGTCCCTCCACTGGGAGACTCCTGACTTTGTGGAGCGATTGACCGTGATAAATGTCAATTCTTATTAATCTTAAATATTGAGAAAAGAGTTTTGATTTTTTTCCCCCTTTCATTTTCAATTGTTGCCTTCACCTTTTAAGAACACGAAAGAGAGGTGGTGATGCTAGGAATAGACCAGGTCCATCCGAAACAATTTCCATATGTCATGCCTTCATTCATTGTGTTTTGAATGGATGAATGAATGACGTCCATCGAAACAAGAAAAGAAAAGATCAAAGGGACAACCGCAACTTATGTGGTTGACAAAACGCCATGTCTTCAACTATTCATTTCTACTTATTAAAGTAATAAGCTGTGCAGAAGCTGCTGATTAATGAAACCCTGGGGCAAAAAGGGGGCGTCTCTAAGCTACCGGTGGGGACAGAAAAACAGTATAAAAGAGCTTCTCATGCTGAGAGCTTCCATCAGCTTCATCTCCTCCTCTTGACTGCTTCTTTAAGAGTCTCTCTGGTAAGTCCCTTGCATCTCAGATGCCTTCATAGGCTGTTATGGCTCTTTGTGTTGTGAATTGGGGTGGGAAGGAAGGAAGGAAGGAAGGAAGGAAGGAAGGAAGGAAGGAAGGAAGGAAGGAAGGAAGGAAGGAAGGTTCTGACTCCTCTTAGGAAGAGCCTAGAAAATCGTTTTGCTCTGACCTTTCAGAGCTCTGAGCATTCAGAAAACACGTTTGTCTTAGACTGAGAGTTACAGCGACCTGTATTTCATTCAGACGTTAGGAAAAACTTCCAGATTTGTAGAACTGTAGAGCAGCCATCTGATAGGGGTTGTAGCTTCTCCATCTCTGGAGAGTTTTCAGAAAAGACTAAACAATTACTTCTTCATCCCATGCTTAACCAGTTAGAATGTCCCCGGATCTCACATGATCACAATTCATGAGCTTTCTAAGTGACCTCCAAGAAGCAAAGTCAATAGGGAAACCTGGTCTCTTTTAATGACCAAGGCAAAACAGGTTGTAAAATCAAGTGTGTGACTCTCTTAAGGACTGCACCACTGGGCAATGGGATCCAAATTTGAGTGTTTGAAAATGACCGTCCCAAGTGTGATCATGACTTGCTACCAGAAGTTGTAGGTGCTCCAACGCTGGAGCTTTTTAAGAAGAGATGGGACAGTCACTTGTCTTAAACAGTAGAGGGCTTCCTGCTTGAGCAGGGGGCTGGACTAGAAGACCTCCGAGGTCCCTTCCGACTCAGTCATTCTCTATGTTGAGGGCTACCTGTCCATGATACCAGGAAGGGTTTTTCTTGAGGAAATTCATGCTCTGTGTGTGAATCACCAAACAAATAGTTCTTCTCCTTCTTCCAACAGCTCTTCCATCCAGCCATGGCTTACTGTGGACCCTCTTGTGCTGTGCCATCTTGTGCCTCCGCCCCAGTTGTTGGCTTCGGGTCAGCTGGTGCCGGAGGTCTCGGCTATGCAGGTCTCGGCTATGGAGGTCTTGGCTCTGGAGGTCTTCTCCCTGGAGGTCTTGGTTTAGGAGCTGGTGCCTTGGCTGAAAGCTCAAGAAACCTGGGCACCCTCGCCGGAATCATCCCCAAACCCATCAACCAGATCCCACCATCCGAGGTGACCATCCAGCCACCTGCAGCTATAGTCACCATCCCTGGTCCCATCCTCTCCGCCAGCTGTGAGCCCGTCGCTGTTGGAGGCTACAACCCATGTGCCCCCGGAGGACTCGGACGCTTGGGTGATGGCTACCTCGGAGGCCGCCTGGGACGTCTCGGTCGCCATGGCAGCATCTGCAATCCTTGCAACCTCCCCTGTTAAGGAAACCAGGACTCTCTATGATCAAACCGGATTTTAGAAGATTGGCTAAGGCATGTCTGGGGCCTACATTGGCCCACATCTATCTTTCACAAATCTCTTTCTTCTGTCTCCTGGCCACCTTCAGCAGATAGTACCATGCTTTCCTGTGAAATGAGCCCCCTGCTAAATTGATAAGGGAAGGGTTTTTGAATGAAGTTATGAAGGAAAGAAGATCCGTGGACATTTAGGACCTTGTCCCTTCCCTGCTCTCTAAAACTATTTCTCAAACAGGAAATGTGGATTGCTTTGGACAACTTGGCGCATCTGATGGTTTTTCTCAATGTTCTTTCTTTGCACCTGAATAAAAGTGATTCTGCATTGCAAACTACTCGTTCTCCTTGGTTGTCATTTGACGATGGGTGAAGTCTTCTCTTGGTGGCCGTGGAGGGTTTTTCCATGGAGCCTGGGTGGGGTAGGGGTGGAAAGAGAAGGGTGGTTAAGGTTGCCCTGCTGATGAATAAGTCATGGTGGGTGAAGCAGCTCATTGGTTGAGTTTGCCCTTTGCACTGATCCATGTCAACTGGGCCAGGTCTGGGTCAAAGCTGCTAGAAGGACTATCACAATTTGGGTTCTCCTGCCTTGCTGACACCTCATCTGGAGAACTTTGTACAATTCTGGGCACCACATATTGAAAAGGATATTCCATTTGGAGAAGGTTCAGGGGAAGGTGACAGGAAGACATGGGGGTCTCTTTGGTATAGGGTTTCCTGCTTGAGCAGAAGGTTGATCTAGAAGACCTCCAAGGTTCCTTCCAGCTCTATTCTAATTGATTTATTAGATTGAGGACATGTCTTATGAGGATGGGCCAAAGGAACATGAGATATTTAGTCTCAAGTCAGCAAACCTAAAGGGATCAGCGTAGGTCCATCATAGGATGAGGTTCAGGATCATGAAGGGAAGGTACAATCAAGATGTTCATGGACCATCTCTTAGGGGCCCAAAACCAGAGTAACAAGTACAGGTTGCCAGATCTAGATGGCCTCTAAAATGTAATTGATGAAATATAGTTATCCAAAGCATGAAGGTTAATGAGTTTAATTCCTTGAAGGGGCTTTCAACTCCCATAGAACAACATATGGCTACTCACCTCTGAAGATGCCTCATAAAGATGAAAAAAGTAATATCATACCTCTATGGTCATTTTATCTGAGAACACACAGGGTATACACTATGTACAATCCTTCCTCAAAGATGGTGGCAGAGGGCATCTGATGGTGGCATCTCATAAGAATAAGTCAACTTATTCTCCAAAGCACCCAAAGGTCGGACAAGAAGCAACAGATAGAAACTAATCAAGAAGAGATCTAACTTAGAAATAAGGAGAATTTTCCTGATAGATAACACTGAATCAGTGGAACTGTTGTAAGTGCTCCAACACTGGAGGTTTTTAAGGAGAGACTGGACAACCATGTGTCTGAAGTGGTAGAGGGCCTCCTGCTTGAACAGGGGGTTGGACTAGAAGACCTCACAGGTCCCTCCCAACTCTTGTTATTGTGTCATTCTGTTAATAGAGCATGTGGTATCTCTGTGCTATTTCTAAGCTCTTTGTTATGAGAGCTTAAGGAAGGTTGCCTTGATTATTCAGAATAGACAACTCAAGATAGAAAGAGCTTGTTGGATTCACTGTTACTGTAAACAATCATGATGATGAGAGAGTAGAAAGGTTTCTCCAGGAATGAAGTCCTATTGCCAGCTGTTCTCCAGGATTGCCAATCAAAGCTTGGGAACATAGAATTCAGGATAACACTTCAGTTCTTTCCTCAGTTGTGGGTTCCCTGGAAAAATGGTATGGACTTTGCTAGGAGACCATGTTTCCCAGATCCCTCAGGGGTCACCACTAGGTAGAGCCTCTTCATGGAAAGGCTGTCCTAAGGAACTGCACCCTGAGTTGGCAGAAGTCATCACTGAATGAAGAACCTGCTACATTTTTGTGATGTGCTAAAACTTGTTAGAACAGCTCAATGAACAGGGATTGGAAGAAGAATGGAATACTCTGGAGTTTATGGAATCTTCTGGCATTCCCCAGAAGGTTCCACTGACTGACTGACTGACTGACTGACTGACTGACTGACTGACTGACTGACTGACTTAATGACTGACTGATGGATGATTTAAATAATAATAATAATTAAGAATTATATATGCAATGGATTAGAGACCCCCTGAATATTTTGGGGCCACAATGGAACCTACTGACATATCCAATTCCCTCATGGAAAAGACTCGGCTCAATCCAACATTGAGCCATTGGATGGAACAGCTCAATAAACAAGGATTGGAAGAAGAATGGAATATTCTGGAGTTCATGAATCTTCTGGAATTCCCTAGAAGGTTCCGCTAACTGACTGACTGACTTAATGACTGACTGACTGACTGACTGACTGACTGACTGACTGACTGACTGACTGAATGAATGAATGAATGAATCAATCAATGATTTTTTAAAAAATTAAGAATTATATATACAATGGATTAGAGACCCCCTGAATATTTTGGGCCCACAATGGAACCTTTTGACATATCCAATTTCTTCCCCTCTCTGAAAAATTTCCTCACAGAAAAGACTCGGCTAAATGACCCATCTGGAGCAGAATATAGATTGTATCTCTAGCGTTGATAAATTCTAATTCTATCATATTTCCTAATCAAGACAACTATTCCAAGTTTTGGTTCAAACAGGGAAGAACCTGCAGGGGTCACTGTTGGAAAAGAGGATCAGTGGCGTCTCTGCATGATTTTGGATCTGACCTTCTGCATAAGTTCTTGTCTTTTATGAGGGGTTCATCCAAACCATTGACAACTGAGGGTGAAGCTCAACAGATACCCCTTTGTCTGAGTGGGTTGAGGTTCTAAGGGCAGCTCAAAGGCCTACTTAGGAGACCTGTTCAGAGAGAGCAAGAGAGTGAGAGAGAAGATGGTGTAATCTGGTGGTGGCCATTAAATGGCTTTAAAGGTGGATGAGATACCACCACGGAGGAGATGCCTACCGTGAGTTATTAGTCTTGAAAATTCAACATTAGTTGTATGGGATGGAGACCAACCTTCCAACGTTCTGTGGGGAACTCTGGGGACACAAAAGGGACAGATCTCCAAATTTCTCTTTGCAATCACCATAAAGGTTGACCTCTGGGAGAAACCAACTGTTGGACTAAGAAGGACCTTCACTTGGTTCATCTGAACTCATTTTAGGGTATTTGGAAACCTGGAAGGCAGATTTGCCATTGAACATAAGAATCTTCAACTTTAATTTAATTTACTCTAACTCATGCTACCAAGGGTGGAGCTCAAAGGAAGACAGAGACTTGGGTTCAAATCAAGCACATTTCATTTTATTGGAAGACACAGAGAAGTGACATTTAGAGACACACAAGATTTGGTGAAGGCTTGTTTTATATATAAGCAAGGGGGGAGCAGGGTTTGGAGCATTTTAAAGCAAGGATGGGAAACAAAGAAAGAGTAGGAGAAGTCCAACAGAGTCGTAAGAGGTCTTCCGTGCCAATTTTATCCATCTAAAGGCAAACGCAACCGGTTTGTCAAAGATCGATGCAGTCCAGAACAGGGCTCAGATACGCTTTATCCAATCTTCTCAAATCCGTTTTTTGGTCATGGAGAGTCCAGGGGAATTTAGCAGGGAAGGTTGCAGGGCAGAGAGCAGATGCTGCCACGGCGACCAAAACGTCCCAGGCGGCCTCCGAGATAGCCGGCGCCTAAGCTTCCGATACCTCCAGGGGCACATGGGGTTTGGCCTCCGACGGCAACGGGCTCACAGCTGGCGGAGAGGATGGGACCAGGGAGGGTGACCACAACTGCAGGTGGCTGGATGGTCACCTCCGATGCTGGGATCTGGTTGATGCAGGAGGGGACGATTCCGGCCAGGGTGCCCAGGCTTCCTGAGCTTGTAGCCAAGGCGCCAGCTCCGTAGCCGTAGCCCAAACCGTAGCCATGACCCAAACCCCAACCAAGACCTCTGGAACCAGCTGATCCGAAGCCAACAACTGGGGCAGAGGCGCAAGAGGGCACAGCACAAGAAGGTCCACAGTAAGCCATGTTTGCTTGGATGGATGAGCTGTTGGAAGAAGGAGAAGAAGAAGAAGCATGGGTTTTGTGATTTACACACAGCATGAGAAAAAACAAGAAGACTCTTCCTAATATCATGGACAGGTGGCCTTCAACGTACAATCACAATTGATTCTGTCATAAATACATCTAGTTGCCAAGCACCCAAATATTGATCACATGACTTATGATGGTCATAAGTCTGAGGATCGGCCACAAGGCACTTTTTACAACAACATCATCAGGAATCCTGCAACGATGTTTAGCCTGCCGTTCGGTGGATCACAAAATGGACCTCTTTTATTGGACAGTGACTTCCCACCTTGATGGAAGACCCTAAGACGTCTGTTCCACAGTTGCACCAATCTGGAAGTTTTTGCTAATTTTCAAATGAAATATAAGCAGGTCTTTCATTCTGAGATCAAGCATGTTTTCTGAAAGCTGCTTTAAGGTCAGAATGAAACATTTCTCTAGGTTCTTCCTAAGAGGAGGCAGAATTGTTCCTTCCTTCCTCCCTTCCTCCCACCCTCCCTCTCGCCGTCCCTTCCCTTCCCTTTCTCCTCCCTCCCTATTCCCTCCCTCCCTTATTCCCTCTCTCCTTCTCTCCCTTCCTCTCTTACTTCTCTTTCTCCTCTTTCTCCTCTATCCCTCCTTCCTTCCTCACTCCTTTCCTTCCTTCTCTTCCATCCTTATTCCTTCCTTCCTTCTAATCTTCCTCCCTTCTCTCTCTCCTCCATTCTTATCTCCTTCCTTCCTTCCTTCCCTCTAATCTTCCTCCCTTCTCTCTCTCCTCCATTCCTATCCCTCCCTCCCTCCCTCCCTTCCTTCCTTCCTTTCTTCTTTCCTTCCTTCCTTCCTTCCTTCCTTCCTTCCTTCCTTCTTTCCTTCTTTCCTTCTTTCCTTCCCACCCCAATTCACAACACAAAGAGCCATAACAGCCTATGAAGGCATCTGAGATGCAAGGGACTTACCAGAGAGACTCTCAGAGAAGCAGTCAAGAGGAGGAGATGAAGCTGATGGAAGCTCTCAGCATGAGAAGCTCTTTTATACTGTTTTTCTGTCCCCACCGCTAGTTTAGAGACGCCCCTTTTGGCTCCAGGGTTTCATTTATGTTTGTGCACAGTCTCATCAAACTGCCCAAAATTACTTTAATAATAGGAAATAAACATGAGTTTGAAGACTTAGCATTTTGTCAGTCCCACAAGATGCAGTTGCCACTTTGATCTTTTTCTTTCTTTCTTTCTTTCTTTCTTTCTTTCTTTCTTTCTTTCTTTCTTTCTTTCTTTCTTTCTTTCTTTCCTTTCTTGCTTGCTTGCTTGCTTGCTTGCTTGCTTGCTTTTAAACTCACTTTATTTCTAGCCTTGCTGAATGCAAAACAGCATTCATACATCCTGTTTATAATTTCAAATTTCAAAATTTTGTTCAATTATTCAATGGCTGCGGACAATATTTTCTCCTCATCCTTGTTGCATCAGGAGCCATGATTAAGCATCAGTAGATTCACTCATCTGGTCTACTTATAATAGCAATATTCAACAAATAATTATTTGATTTTGAGTCAGCCTATCCATTCAGAAGATAGAGGTCAGATTGTGGAGAGAAAGGGAGAAAAAGAGAGTGTCAAAGTGAGAGAGAAAGAGAAAGGGAGAGGAAGAGGGGGGAAGAGAGGGGGAGAATGGGGGAGAGAGGGGGGTGAACAAACAGGCTGCTACATAAGGTTTGGAACGGGGTGGTAATCACTTACCTTCCCTACCAGTTCGCAAATATGTGTGTGTGCGTGCACACATGCAAACTCCGCTCGCACACGCCATCTTCCATGCATGAGCAAGACCTTCTGAGCATGCGCAGAATGCCATAAATGTGGGAAAATGGGATGTCATGATGTCCGTGTGGGTGAGCAGGGCATCCTGTAGTCGGCCCTACCTGTTCGCCCGAATTGGATAGAACCGGCTGAATGCCACTACCGGTTTGGAAGCTTTCATAGGGGGCCTTCCAAGAAATCCTGAATGGTCACCTCTCAGAGTGATGTAGTAGAACATGTGCAGAACATGTACAGTGGGGAAAGGAAGGTCCCTTCCATTTCCGTGGTTCTAGAGAAGAAAGTGTAGTTTTGTTTTGTTTTTGAATCAAGTTTTATCAAATGTTCCCCCCACATTCACCCGCCTCATCTTTTTTTTTTTTTTGAACAGAGTATTGGCCATATCTTATCTTATACAATTTTTCAAGTTCAAATACATTTTACTCAATTACAATTTTGCCAAAACCTTCCCTTTCCCCCCTATTTTTTCTTTAATTCATATCTCAATATTTCTATGCTTATTTGTATAAACAACATCTTCATTTGCCTCTCAAATTCTAATTTTCCTACTTGCTCACATTTATTCTCTTTTATTTATTAACCATTCCTCCTTTATCTTAATATTTATATATGTGTTTGGGGTTGCCTTTCTTCCATTTCCTCTTTTTTTGTTATACAGCAGTCTTTCTTCTCAGTCTCTTCCCTCTCCCTCTCTTCCTTCCTTCCTTCTTACTTTCTTTCCCTCCTCTCCTGCTCCTTACTACTTCCCCTTCCTTTCTCCTCCTCCTCCTTTCTTCCTCCCTGACTAACCCTCTCTCCTACTCTGATTTCCCCTCTCTTCCTTCCTCCCCTCTTTTCTATCCCTCTCTCTCCTTCCCCTTCTCTTCCATCTCTCTACTTCTTCTTTCATCTTTCTTTATTGCTGTATACATTTTCAACTTAATATTTTTCAATATGGTGTCCAGGCAACCCCGACCAATAAAATGGGGTTTATCTACCCTGCTAAGCCATGTTAACTAATTTTTTTCCCCGAAGAAACCATAGTTATCAGAGTTTGAGAACTTGTGTGCCAACAGCTGTATGTGATCTTCACTCCGCTTCAAAAATATGCTCCGGAACTCATAGGTTTTCATGGCTCGATGAAAGCTTAACAAAGTTGGGTTGGTTAAAATATTTGGGTTAGGTAGTTCAGAAAGGGGGAACCACCATGGAGAAAGTTCAACTCTGGAGATGACAAGACCATCATGAGAAGGTTGAACACTGTAGTTCTGGAGGTGGCATTCCATTAGTGATGGGACCTCCAGGATGCTTCTCCTTCCAGTCAACACTGCAGTGTAGAGTCAACTTGGAGCAGGTAGCTTCAGGTTGAAAGTGAACTTGGGTGAACTGGTTTTCAACAAAGACTTGAAAATACTATTTTTCTATTTTCCCATGTATTGGGTAGGCTCAGGGATGCCTGCAGGTCACAAGCTCTCCGCCTTGAAGTCAAAGGTATCCTTGAGTCGCCGATGTGCTGATCCACAAAAATGTTGTCATTTTCACAGAGTCACTACTGAGGACAACAAACCCAGCTTTGATCTTGCCTTCATCTTCCACCCCATGGGTGTTGCTCACTTCCATGATCAGATAAACAGAAACATCTGACTTGCATATTTACAAAGGAAAAACAGAAGTAGTAGTAGCTTATTTGTGGTGACGTGATTATCGCACTTCACAATGGCAATGTGACAGTTTGTGCTGAGTGGAGTCCTTTTTGTTTCTTTTGAATGCCGGAAATGCAAATTGTAGGAAGCCTAATGAAGTTTTACGAGTTCTTTCTCAATTTCCCGGGGACACAGAGAGAATGGTATAAAAGCTCCCTCTGCTCTCTGGAGTGCCATCAGCTTCTGGTTGACTCTCCTATCTTCACTACTTCTCTCCGAAGCAGGTAAGAGAGAATCTTACTACTCAGAGAATCTACTCAGAGAGAATCCCTCCTGGTTGCGAGCAGATGAGGTAGATCTTCAAGCCAGAATCTGAGATTCTGCAAGATTTGGACCTCATCAGAGGCTAGAATGCTCCTGAAAGCTTCTGCTTTCAGAATCAGCTTCTGGCGTTCTATTTGAAGGAGTAGGAAGGCTTCATTTTGAGCTTCAGAAGATAGAGGTCAGAGTTTGGAGAGAAAGGGAGAAAAAGAGTGTCAAAAGGATGGAAAGAGAGGGAGAGGGAGAGAGAAAGATAGAGGAACAAAACCAATCCAATCTTTTTGAGACAGCTGAGGTAGATCTTCAAGTCAGAATCTGAGGCGCTTCAAAATGTGGACCTCATCACAGCCTAGAATTCTTCTCAATGTTTCTGATTTCGAGAAGACTTTTTTGGAGCTTGCTTGCTATTTGATTTTTCTTGGGCAAGTTATAGAACCAGACTGCCTCTGCTTTCTTCTACAACCTCTTTATTTTTTAACTTCTCACCATTAGCAGTGGAAGCCAGAAGGTCTAGAGCCATCCAAAGTGGACTTCAAAAATGATTGGGGAGATGAAAGAAAGCCAAGTTTTTAACGTCTAATAATTCTTCAAATTATTCTTCTCCCCTTTTAAGAAAAGGAAGGAATGGGTTTCCGGCTCTGCCTTCCAAAGTTCATGTCCGTACTGGTGAGCCTCCTGACCATTTTAGGTTGAGGAAGCCCAGCTGGAGAAGGTTAATTAGAGGTTACCATTCATCTCAGTTCTAGCAAATCAAATCCTCTTAAAGCTATCCTGTTGGTTGACCGAAGAAGCAAGGGGTGCGATGGTAAAAGGGAACGAATGCAATTCTCACAATCTCTCTCTATTTTGTACAATAGACTCACCTCACAACTCAACACCATGGCTTACTGTGGACCTTCTTGTGCTGTGCCCTCTTGCGCCTCCGCCCCAGTTGTTGGCTTCGGATCAGCTGGTTCCAGAGGTCTTGGTTGGGGTTTGGGTCATGGCTACGGTTTGGGCTACGGCTACGGAGCTGGCGCCTTGGCTACAAGCTCAGGAAGCCTGGGCACCCTGGCCGGAATCGTCCCCTCCTGCATCAACCAAATCCCAGCATCCGAGGTGACCATCCAGCCACCTGCAGTTGTGGTCACCCTCCCTGGTCCCATCCTCTCCGCCAGCTGTGAGCCCGTTGCCGTCGGAGGCCAAACCCCATGTGCCCCTGGAGGTATCGGAAGCTTAGGCGCCGGCTATCTCGGAGGCCGCCTGGGACGTTTTGGTCGCCGTGGCAGCATCTGCTCTCTGCCCTGCAACCTTCCCTGCTAAATTCCCCTGGACTCTCCATGACCAAAAAACGGATTTGAGAAGATTGGATAAAGTGTATCTGAGCCCTGTTCTGGACTGCATCGATCTTTGACAAACCGGTTGCGTTTGCCTTTAGATGGATAAAATTGGCACGGAAGACCTCTTGCGACTCTGTTGGACTTCTCCTACTCTTTCTTTGTTTCCCATCCTTGCTTTAAAATGCTCCAAACCCTGCTCCCCCCTTGTTTATATATAAAACAAGCCTTCACCAAATCTTGTGTGTCTCTAAATGTCACTTCTCTGTGTCTTCCAATAAAATGAAATGTGCTTGATTTGAACCCACGTCTCTGTCTTCCTTTGAGCTCCACCCTTGGTAGCATGAGTTAGAGTAAATTAAATTAAAGTTGAAGATTCTTGTGTTCAATGGCAAATCTGCCTTCCAGGTTTCCAAACACCCTAAAATGAGCTCAGATGAACCAAGTGAAGGTCCTTCTTAGTCCAACAGTTGGTTTCTCCCAGAGGTCAACCTTTATGGTGATTGCAAAGAGAAGCTTGGAGATCTGTCCCTTTTGTGCCCCCAGAATTCCCCACAGAACATTGGAAGGTTGGTCTCCATCCCCTACAGCTAATGTTGAATTTTCAAGACTAATAACTCATGGTAGGCATCTCCTCCATGGTGGTATCTCATCCATCTTTAAAGCCATTTAATGGCCACCACCAGATTACACCATCTTCTCTCTCTCTCTTGCTCTCTCTGAACAGGTCTCCTAAGTAGGCCTTTGAGCTGCCCTTAGAACCTCAACCCACTCAGACAAAGGGGTATCTGTTGAGCTTCACCCTCAGTTGTCAATGGTTTGGATGAACCCCTCATAAAAGACAAGAATTTAGGCAGAAGGTCAGATCCAAAATCATGCAGAGACGCCACTGATCCTCTTTTCCAACAGTGACCCCTGCAGGTTCTTCCCTGTTTGAACCAAAACTTGGAATAGTTGTCTTGATTAGGAAATATGATAGAATTAGAATTTATCAACGCTAGAGATACAATCTATATTCTGCTCCAGATGGGTCATTTAGCCGAGTCTTTTCTGTGAGGAAATTTTTCAGAGAGGGGAAGAAATTGGATATGTCAAAAGGTTCCATTGTGGGCCCAAAATATTCAGGGGGTCTCTAATCCATTGTATATATAATTCTTAATTTTTTAAAAAATCATTGATTGATTGATTCATTCATTCAGTCAGTCAGTCAGTCAGTCAGTCAGTCATTAAGTCAGTCAGTCAGTTAGCGGAACCTTCTAGGGAATTCCAGAAGATTCATGAACTCCAGAATATTCCATTCTTCTTCCAATCCTTGTTTATTGAGCTGTTCCATCCAATCGCTCAATGTTGGATTGAGCCGAGTCTTTTCCATGAGGGAATTGGATATGTCAGTAGGTTCCATTGTGGCCCCAAAATATTCAGGGGGTCTCTAATCCATTGCATATATAATTCTTAATTATTATTATTATTTAAATCATCCATCCATGTATTTATTTATTCAGTCAATCAATGTCAGTCATTAAGTCAGTCATTAAGTCAGTCAGTCAGTCAGTCAGTGGAACCTTCTGGGGAATGCCAGAAGATTCCATGAACTCCAGAGTATTCCATTCTTCTTCCAATCCCTGTTCATCCAGCGGTTCTAATAAATTTAGCACATCACAAAAATGTAGCAGGTTCTTCATTCAGTGATGATTTCTGCCAACTCAGGGTGCAGTTCCTTAACACAGCCTTTCCATGAAGAGGCTCTACCTAGCGGTCACCCCTGAGGGATCTGGGAAACATGGTCTCCTAGCAAAGTCCATACCATTTTTCCAGGGAACCCACAACTGAGGAAAGAACTGAAGTGTTATCCTGAATTCTATGTTCCCAAGCTTTGATTGGCAATCCTGGAGAACAGCTGGCAATAGGACTTCATTCCTGGAGAAACCTTTCTACTCTCTCATCATCATGATTGTCTACAGTAACAGTGAATCCCACAAGCTCTTTCTATCTTGAGTTGTCTGTTCTGAATAATCAAGGCAACCTTCCTTAAGCTCTCATAACAAAGAGCTTAGAAATAGCACAGAGATACCACATGCTCTATTAACAGAATGACACAATAACAAGAGTTGGGAGGGACCTGTGAGGTCTTCTAGTCCAACCCCCTGTTCAAGCAGGAGGCCCTCTACCACTTCAGACAAATGGTTGTCCAGTCTCTCCTTAAAAACCTCCAGTGTTGGAGCACTTACAACAGTTCCACTGATTCAGTGTTATCTATCAGGAAAATTCTCCTTATTTCTAAGTTAGATCTCTTCTTGATTAGTTTCTATCTGTTGCTTCTTGTCCGACCTTTGGGTGCTTTGGAGAATAAGTTGACTTATTCTTATGAGATGCCACCATCAGATGCCCTCTGCCACCATCTTTGAGGAAGGATTGTACATAGTGTATACCCTGTGTGTTCTCAGATAAAATGACCATAGAGGTATGATATTACTTTTTTCATCTTTATGAGGCATCTTCAGAGGTGAGTAGCCATATGTTGTTCTATGGGAGTTGAAAGCCCCTTCAAGGAATTAAACTCATTAACCTTCATGCTTTGGATAACTATATTTCATCAATTACATTTTAGAGGCCATCTAGATCTGGCAACCTGTACTTGTTACTCTGGTTTCGGGCCCCTAAGAGATGGTCCATGAACATCTTGATTGTACCTTCCCTTCATGATCCTGAACCTCATCCTATGATGGACCTACGCTGATCCCTTTAGGTTTGCTGACTTGAGACTAAATATCTCATGTTCCTTTGGCCCATCCTCATAAGACATGTCCTCAATCTAATAAATCAATTAGAATAGAGCTGGAAGGAACCTTGGAGGTCTTCTAGATCAACCTTCTGCTCAAGCAGGAAACCCTATACCAAAGAGACCCCCATGTCTTCCTGTCACCTTCCCCTGAACCTTCTCCAAATGGAATATCCTTTTCAATATGTGGTGCCCAGAATTGTACAAAGTTCTCCAGATGAGGTGTCAGCAAGGCAGGAGAACCCAAATTGTGATAGTCCTTCTAGCAGCTTTGACCCAGACCTGGCCCAGTTGACATGGATCAGTGCAAAGGGCAAACTCAACCAATGAGCTGCTTCACCCACCATGACTTATTCATCAGCAGGGCAACCTTAGCCACCCTTCTCTTTCCACCCCTACCCCACCCAGGCTCCATGGAAAAACCCTCCACGGCCACCAAGAGAAGACTTCACCCATCGTCAAATGACAACCAAGGAGAACGAGTAGTTTGCAATGCAGAATCACTTTTATTCAGGTGCAAAGAAAGAACATTGAGAAAAACCATCAGATGCGCCAAGTTGTCCAAAGCAATCCACATTTCCTGTTTGAGAAATAGTTTTAGAGAGCAGGGAAGGGACAAGGTCCTAAATGTCCACGGATCTTCTTTCCTTCATAACTTCATTCAAAAACCCTTCCCTTATCAATTTAGCAGGGGGCTCATTTCACAGGAAAGCATGGTACTATCTGCTGAAGGTGGCCAGGAGACAGAAGAAAGAGATTTGTGAAAGATAGATGTGGGCCAATGTAGGCCCCAGACATGCCTTAGCCAATCTTCTAAAATCGGGTTTGATCATAGAGAGTCCTGGTTTCCTTAACAGGGGAGGTTGCAAGGATTGCAGATGCTGCCATGGCGACCGAGACGTCCCAGGCGGCCTCCGAGGTAGCCATCACCCAAGCGTCCGAGACCTCCGGGGGCACATGGGTTGTAGCCTCCAACAGCGACGGGCTCACAGCTGGCGGAGAGGATGGGACCAGGGATGGTGACTATAGTTGCAGGTGGCTGGATGGTCACCTCGGATGGTGGGATCTGGTTGATGGGTTTGGGGATGATTCCGGCAAGGGTGCCCAGGTTTCTTGAGCTTTCAGCCAAGGCACCAGCTCCTAAACCAAGACCTCCAGGGAGAAGACCTCCAGAGCCAAGACCTCCATAGCCGAGACCTGCATAGCCGAGACCTCCGGCACCAGCTGACCCGAAGCCAACAACTGGGGCGGAGGCACAAGATGGCACAGCACAAGAGGGTCCACAGTAAGCCATGGCTGGATGGAAGAGCTGTTGGAAGAAGAAGAAGAACTATTTGTTTGGTGATTCACACACAGAGCATGAATTTCCTCAAGAAAAACCCTTCCTGGTATCATGGACAGGTAGCCCTCAACATAGAGAATGACTGAGTCGGAAGGGACCTCGGAGGTCTTCTAGTCCAGCCCCCTGCTCAAGCAGGAAGCCCTCTACCGTTTAAGGCAAGTGACTGTCCCATCTCTTCTTAAAAAGCTCCAGCGTTGGAGCACCTACAACTTCTGGTAGCAAGTCATGATCACACTTGGGACGGTCATTTTCAAACACTCAAATTTGGATCCCATTGCCCAGTGGTGCAGTCCTTAAGAGAGTCACACACTTGATTTTACAACCTGTTTTGCCTTGGTCATTAAAAGAGACCAGGTTTCCCTATTGACTTTGCTTCTTGGAGGTCACTTAGAAAGCTCATGAATTGTGATCATGTGAGATCCGGGGACATTCTAACTGGTTAAGCATGGGATGAAGAAGTAATTGTTTAGTCTTTTCTGAAAACTCTCCAGAGATGGAGAAGCTACAACCCCTATCAGATGGCTGCTCTACAGTTCTACAAATCTGGAAGTTTTTCCTAACGTCTGAATGAAATACAGGTCGCTGTAACTCTCAGTCTAAGACAAACGTGTTTTCTGAATGCTCGGAGCTCTGAAAGGTCAGAGCAAAACGATTTTCTAGGCTCTTCCTAAGAGGAGTCAGAACCTTCCTTCCTTCCTTCCTTCCTTCCTTCCTTCCTTCCTTCCTTCCTTCCTTCCTTCCTTCCTTCCTTCCTTCCTTCTTTCCTTCCTTCCTTCCTTCCCACCCCAATTCACAACACAAAGAGCCATAACAGCCTAGAAAGGCATCTGAGATGCAAGGGACTTACCAGAGAGACTCTTAAAGAAGCAGTCAAGAGGAGGAGATGAAGCTGATGGAAGCTCTCAGCATGAGAAGCTCTTTTATACTGTTTTTCTGTCCCCACCGGTAGATTAGAGACGCCCCCTTTTTGCCCCAGGGTTTCATTAATCAGCAGCTTCTGCACAGCTTATTACTTTAATAAGTAGAAATGAATAGTTGAAGACATGGCGTTTTCTCAACCACATAAGTTGCAGTTGTCCCTTTGATCTTTTCTTTTCTTGTTTCGATGGACGTCATTCATTCATCCATTCAAAACACAATGAATGAAGGCATGACATATGGAAATTGTTTCGGATGGACCTGGTCTATTCCTAGCATCACCACCTCTCTTTCGTGTTCTTAAAAGGTGAAGGCAACAATTGAAAATGGAAGGGGGAAAAAAAATCAAAACTCTTTTCTCAATATTTAAGACCAAGAAGAATTGGCATTCATCATGCCATCAATCGCTCCACAAAGTCAGGAGTCTCCCAGTGCTGATGGATGCCCATCAATGATAATAATTTTAAAATAATCTACTAGGATTCCTTGTTCATTTATTTACTGACTCTGGCTTGTAGGTCACTCCAGTCCCAGAAGAAACCAGCACAAAAAGAGACAAAAGCAACAGAAATAAGGAGAAGCGATTCTATAGGATATGATTGCACCAGATCCATGTCCCCCATCTCTGATCTTCACACCACTGCAAATGTGTTTCAGAAACAGCCACTGTTACATGCTTATTTGAAAGCTTACTAAACTTGGGTTGGTCAAAATATTTGTGATAAACCACGGGTCAGCAACCTGCAGCTCTGGAGCCGCATGTGGCTCTTTCACCCCTCTGCTGTGGCTCCCTGTCACTCAAAATATGCGTCACAACCGCCAATGTGCGACACCCACTGGCATGCGATATATTGAGCTTTTCGACCCACCAGTAGGCCAACCATGGATAAATCCAAGAAAAGAGAAGTTTCAGAAGAAAACAGAACATTTAATTCAACTACATATGCTAGTTCTGTGACCACTCAGGAAATAGTTAGGCACGGGAAGGGTTTTGTGGCTCCCGGTGTTTTCTTTTCTGTGGGAAATGGGTCCAAATGGCTCTTTGAGGGTTTAAGGTTGCAGACCCCTGGGATAAACCAAATAGTTGGACAGAGGACCTATCATGGAGAAGGTTGAACACTAAGCTTCTGGAGGTGACAAGACCATCATGAGAAGGTTGAACACTGAGGTTCTGGAGATGACACTCCATTGGTGATGAGACCTCCAGGATATCACTGCAGTGTTGGATTTATCTACCCTGCTAAGCCATGTTAACTAACTTATTTGAACAAACCATCGTTATCAGAGCTTGAGAACTTGTGTGCCAACATCAGTATGTGATCTTCACACTTCTTCAAACGTGCTCTGGAACAGACATGTTTTCATGGCTCCATGAAAGCTTACTAAAGTTGAGTTGGTCAAAATGTTTGGGTTAGATAGTTCAGAAAGGGGGGCCATCATGGAGAAAGTTCAGCTCTGAGGTTCTGGAATTGGTGATGGGACCTCCAGGGGACTTCACCCTCCAGACATTACTGAAGAGTAAAGTCAACCTGGAGCAGGTGGCCTTAGGATCAGAGTGAACTGGGGTTACTGGTTTTCAACAAGGCCTGGAGAACACCATTTTTCCATCTTCCCAACGTATTGGGTAGATTCAGGGATATCTGCAGAGTCATAATCTCCCCACCTTGAAGTCAGAGATATTCTGTGCTGATTCAAGGAAATGCTATCATTTTTGTGGAGTTGCTACTGAAGACAACAACCCAGCTTTGATCTTACTTTTATCCCCGCCCCATGGCAGTGGCACATTTCCAAGATCAGATAAACAGAAGCATTTGACCTGAAGTTGGCAAACTTAAAAGGATGCACAGTTCATCCAGTAGCTTATTTGTGGTGACATGATGATTGTACCACAGAATGCCAAGGCAACAATTTCTGCTGAGTGAAGAACCTTTTTTTTTCTTCTTTTAAATGACAGAAATGCAAATTGTAGGAAGCCTAATGAAGTTTTATAAGTCCCAACTTCCTGTGGACGCGATCCGAATCGTATAAAAGACGTCTCTGTTCTCTGTAGTGCCATCACTTTTTATTTGAAGGAGTAGGAAGGCTACATTTTGAAGAGAGAGGTCAGGGTTTGGAGAGAAAGGGAGAAAAAGAGAGTGTCAAAGGGATGGGGAGAGAGGGGGAGGATGAGAGGGAAAGAGAGAATAGAATAGAATAGAATAGAATAGAATAGAATAGAATAGAATAGAATAGAATAGAATAGAATAGAATAGAATAGAATTCTTTATTGGCCAAGTGTGATTGGACACACAAGGAATTTGTCTTGGTGCACACGCTCTCATAAAAGACAAGATACATTAGTCAAGAATCATAAGGTAGATAGATAGAGAAGACCGAAGCCTCCCATACCTCCAGGGAAACATGATGTGTTGCCTCCAAGAGCGATGGGCTCATAGCTGGCGTAGAGGATGGGACCAGGGATGGTGACCACAACTGAAGGTCGATGAATGGTCACCTCAGATGCTGGGATCTGGTTGATGGGTTGTGGGTTGACTGTGGCCAGGGTGCCCAAGCTTCCTGAGGTTTTGGCCAAGGCACCAGCTCCATAGCCATAATCTAAACCATAGCGAGCCCTCCACAGCCGAGACCCCAACCAAGGCCTCTGGCACCAGCTGATCTGAAGCCAATGACTGGGGCAGAGGCACAAGATGTCACAGCACAAGAGGGTCCACAGAAAGGCATGGCTGGAATGGAAGAGCTGTTGAAAGAAGAACCATGGATTTTGTGATTCACAGAGAACTCGAATTCCCTCAAGGAAAAAAGAAGACTCTTCCTGATATCATGAACAAGTAGCCATCAACATACAGAATAACAGAGTTGGAAGGGACCTCAGAAGTCTTCTAGTCCAACCCCCTGCTCAAGCAGGAGACCCTCTACCATTTCAGACAAATGACCTCCAGTGTTGGAGCACCTACAGCTTCTGGAAGCAAGTCATGATCGTACTTGGGATGGTCATAAATAACGTCCTTGTTTTCAAACACTCGAATTTGGATCCCATTGCCAAGTGGTGTGGTCGTTCAGTGAGTCACACTTGATTTTAGGGAATTAAACTCATTGGCCTTCATGCTTTGGACAACTAGGTTTGATCAATTACATTTTAGAGGCCATCTAGATCTGGCAACCTGTACTTGTTACTCTGGTTTGGGGTCCATAAGAGATAGTCCATGAACATCTTGAGTGTACCTTCCCTTCATGATCCTGAACCTCATCCTATGATGGACCTATGTTGCTCCCCATAAGTATATTGACTTCAGACTGAACATTTCATGTTCCTTAGGCCTATCCTCATAAGACATGTCCTCAAACTAATCAATCAATGAATCAATCAGAATACAGTGGAAGAGACCTTGGAGATCTTCTAGTCCAACCCCATGCTCAAGTAGGAGACCCTATTCCAAAGAAACCCCCATGTCTTCTTTGTCACCTTCCCCTGAACCTTCTCCAAATGGAATATCCTTTTCAAAATGTGGTGCCCAGAATTGTACAAAGTTCTCCAGGTGCCAGCAAGGCAGAATAGAGGGGAAGGAGAAGCCGAATTGTGATAGTCCTTCTAGTAGCTTTGACCCAGATCTGGCCCAGTTGACATGGATCAATGCAAAGGGCAAACTCAACCAATAATCTGCTTCACCCATCATGGCTTATTCATCAGCAGGGCAACCTTAGCTACCCTCCTCTTTCCACCCCTACCCCACCCAGGCTCCATGGAGGAAACCTCCACGGCCACCAAGAGAAGACTTCACCCACCTTCAAATGACAACCAAAGAGAACCACTAATTTGCAGTGCAGAATGATTTTTATTAAAGTGCAGAGGAAGAACATTGGAAGAAGCCACCAGGGGTTTCAAACAGTGCAAAGAAATGAACATCTCCCGTTTAACAAATAATCACAGAGGCCAGGGTGGAGACGAGGCCCTTAGATGTTTGCA
Organism: Pituophis catenifer annectens; assembly: GCF_029215685.1. Taxonomy (NCBI): domain Eukaryota; kingdom Metazoa; phylum Chordata; class Lepidosauria; order Squamata; family Colubridae; genus Pituophis; species Pituophis catenifer. The sequence goes on from NW_027256890.1 coordinate 18,482,104, forward strand.
GAGCTTTCATTCTTCACATGAAGCCCTTGAACTGATCACTTATCTGCCATAAGTGCTTGCTGGAATGCCAGAAAAAGAATACAAGCAATGGGATAACTTAGAGTAGACGGAGCTGTGATAGCTGTAGGCACACAGAGCAGGGCTCCGATACGACTTAGCCAAACTTCTGAAATCCGTTTTCGTCAGGGACAGTCCAGGTTCACTTAACAAGGGAGGGTGCAGATGCTGCCACGGCGCCCAAAACGCCCCAGGCGGCCTCCGTAGTAGCCACCATAATTTCCAAAACCTCCGGGGGCACATGGGGTGTGGCCTCCGACGGTGACGGACTCACAGCTGGCGGAGAGGATGGGACCAGGGAGGGTGACCACAACTGGAGGGGGCCGGATGGTCACTTCGGATGGTGGGATCTGGCTGACGCAGGAGGGGACGACTCCGGCCAAGGTGCCCAAGTTCCTGGCGGATTCACCGAACCTAGCGCCGCCGTAACCATAACCATAACCGTAGCCGAGACCGAGACCTTTGTAGCCGTATCCCCATGGTCCACAGCCAGCTGACCCCAGTCCGACGACGGGGGCGGAGGCACAAGATGGGATAGCACAAGATGGTGGACAGCAAGCCATTTTTGGTAGGACAATTAAGGTAGGTCTGAAATGAAACATTACACAACCAAGTTGTCCATGAGAGGAGACAAAGAATGTCAAAGAACAACAAAGACTCAGAGACGGTTCCAGAGGATGGGATCGTGTGCACACACACAAACATCTGTTCATTTGTATCATGTCAATCTTCTGTCTGGTTTTGCACAAGCGTGATTAATGAGATGATATCCCATCCTTTAGGTGCACAGAGTAATGAGTCATAAAGTCATTTCCCCCTCTTCCTCCTCCAAATTAACCACGCCCTTTTTTTATTTTAATAAAACTGGGGCCAAATTATTTAATATATTTTTAAATTGCTTTTAAATTTTTTTTGTATATATGTGTTTTAGTGTTGGCTGTGCACCGGCCTGAGTCCTTCGGGAGAAGGGCGGTATAAAAATTTAAATAATAAATAAATAAATAATAATACCGAAGCTTAGCATCTGCAAACACTAGATCTTCAACTGACTCCACCAAGCAAACCCAGCCTTTGTGATTCAAAAAACCCAACCCAACCTAAACTAAAATGGAAGGAAATGTCCATCTGGAACTGCTCTTGAGTTCCAAGTTCTGTGAAGATCCATTACAGGAAAGAACTTCCAGAGGATCTAGTACAAATGATCTGCATTTTTCTGAAGACCGCTTGAACGTTTTTTGGAGAAGCTCTGAGAGCTTCTGAAGTAGAGGCTGTGAAGCTATGAAGTGTCCTTCTATGTATCCTATCCTTGTTTATCATTGATAGACATTGTCTGTCCTCTAGTGTCTTTGTTAAAGGTAAAGGTTCACCTTGCACATAAGTGCTAGCCGTTCCTGACTCTAGGGGGCGCTGCTCATCTCCGTTTCAAAGCCAAAGAGCCAGCGCTGTCCAAAGACGTCTCTGTGGTCATGTGGCCGGCATGACTTAACACCAAAGGTGCACGAAGCGCTGTTCCCTTCCCACCAAAGGAGGTCCCTATTTTTCTTGTTCCATTTTTTACGTGCTTTCGAATTGCTAGGTTGACAGAAGCTGGGACAAGTCACGGGAGCTCACCCCGTTACGGAGCACTCAGGATTCGAACCGCTGAACTGCCGATCTTTCGATCGGCAAGCTCAGTGTCTTAGCCACCAAGCCACCATTTCATTCCCTCCAGAGGAGGCTTCTAAGATCTTAATTAAAGCTGAGCAGAAGAGATATCCTGGGCTCAAATTCCTCTCCCTTCAGCTGAACCCCCAAAAGTTATTCTTCTCCAGATCTTTCTTCACAGTGACTGCTCCTCCTAGCAAGAGCTTGGAGGGCTAATCCAGCCCCACTCTTATCCTATAAGTACTCTGCAGTTCTAACTGTCTAAGTTAACCTGCTCCAGTGAAGAAATTGACTTACCTGCTCAGAGGAGAAGAAGTAGAAAGGGAGCAAGCTGGTCAGAGAAGCTGTGAAGATCTCCCTGAGTAGAGAGGGCTTTTATACTATTCTGGTGGCATCTGAAGAAGACTTCCCACAGGGAATCTTTAATGAACCGCCAACGCAGTCTGACTCATAACATGTCAAGATAATAATTACAATTTTAGTTCCTTAGAATGCCGTGTGGGTGTTCCTCTATTTTTTGGTTGTTTGGGGTTTACGGATGTTTTGTAAAAATCTCATCTTACTGGGGTGTGTCTCACCACAGCAGGAACCACGGGGATTCACTCTCTTCCTTCCCAAAGAATAGGAAAAGATCAGGAATTCTTTTTCTCGCACTGACCTTCTTAACCCATTGTAGTAAGGAATAGGTAAGGATATGGAATATTAAATCAGGATCTGGGGTGGATTTGGTACTGGAAGGAGAAGAGAAGGATGTTGACCCTAAAGATGACATATATGTAGCAGTGGTGGGTTTCACTTAACTTTGCTACCAGTTCGCTTACGCGCATGTGCTCACTTCACTCATGTGTGTGCCACTTCTGTGCGTGCACAGAGCGTATTAGATGCGTCCAGGTGGATGGGCGAACCGGTAGCAACTCACCACTGATGTGTAACCATATTATTGTAGTCCTTGTCTATTCTTTTTTCTTAGCTTTTTACGTTTGCAAGTAAAGGGATTTAATGGTACTTCAGTCTCGCCACTCTCTAACAGTTGAAAGTGGGGTTATAGTGATAAGGGGGAATGTTATGTCTAGGTGGCATTCCTTCTTATCTCTATAACCCTCCTTTCAACTGTTAGAGACTGAGGTACCATTAAATTCCTTGACGATTTGATATGTACGGACTTTAATGGAAAAATGGATGCCTTTGACTGTATTTCATGGGACGTACTACTTGGCAGCTTGACAAAAAGGAGGAGAAGGGGAAGAAGGAGAAAGAAGTTGAGGAACAGAAGAAAGAGAAGGAGGAGAAGGAAAAGGAAAATGAGGAGAAGGAAGTCGAGGAGGAGGAGGAGAAGGAGAAGGAGAAAGAAGTTGAGGAGCAGAAGAAAGAGAAGGAGGACAAGGAAAATGAAGAGAAGGAAGTCAAGGAAAAGGAGGAGAAGGAGAAGAAGGAGAAGGAGAAAGAAGTTGAGGAGCCGAAAAAAGAGAAGGAGGAGAAGGAAGTCAAGGAGAAGGAAAAGGAGAAGAAAAGGAAGGAGAAAAATCAACAAAATATCAAGATTATAAAAATTAACACGGAAGGGAGCAAATCTCCAGATTTTTCTTTCAAGGAGATGGTCTTGGAATCTTCAGATCTAACCTTGAATCCCAAGAACTCAACGCTTCTTTGTTCCAACAGGAATAGCAGCTGTAACTAGATCCTGCTCCTCTCAGAGAAATCCACACATCACGTTATTCTCATTTCTCTTTCACTTCTAAAATTTACATTTTTTTAAAAAAAAAAGAGGGGTGCCATATCCTTTGTTCAGGCTTATTCCCTTGTTTCTGCTGTCAACAGAGATTAATCAACCATTTCAAAACATCTCCGTAGCTTTCTGCTGAATGTAAGATTGACGTGAGATGCTTTGGGGGCAAGGAGTTTTACTGGCATCGATTGAAGGATGAAAAAAAACCCCCAGAACCACAAATCGAAAAACAGGAAAAAAAATTAAAAACTAAAAACAAAATACCCCCACCTCCTCTCCGTTTGGGGAGGTGTTGCGACACAACTCACAACCATATCATTTCCGCAACTAAACAAACCAGAGTGAATTCGCACAACCCCAATTGTCCTAGAAATGCCAGGGAACCCCCTGAAAAAATTGTGAGATTCAACAAGTTGGTAAAAAAAAAACAACGACAGTAGTTTTTTCATCTACTGGTGTTTTTTTTACTAAATATCCTTCAAGCTACATGTGATAGTTTGAATTTCCTTTAAATATGCATTGATTCCCAGAAAAGACACAGGAATTGTCCTGGATTTCCAGAATGTCGCTGAGGAACCCAAAGAGTATTGATTGATCTTTAGTGTCAGTAATGGGACATCATGGCTCAGTGGCTCAGTGGTTGAACTTGTCGATCGAAAGGTCAGCAGTTCAGCGGTTCGAATCCCAAGTGCTGCATAATGGGATGAGCTCCTGTGACTTGTCCCAGCTTCTGCCAACCTAGCAGTTCAAAAGCAGGTAAAAAATGCAAGTAGAAAAATAGGGACCACCTTTGGTGGGAAGGGAACAGCGTTCTGTGCGCCTTTGGCATTGAGTCATGCCGGCCACATGACCACGGAGACGTCTTCGGACAGCGCTGGCTCTTCAGCTTAGAAATGAGCACCGCCCCCTAGAGTCGGGAACGACTAGCACATATGTGCGAGGGGAACCTTTAACTTTAGTGTCAGTAAGATTAAAAAATAATTGTCGAAAGAAAAACGAAATAGAGACAATCTCTCTGGCTCAACGCTCAAGACATTCTTGGTGGGGTAAATACCGTGTTGAAAAAGATAATCGAGTTCCATTCGGTTTTCCCAAATTCAAGGCCCGCCATTATGTTACACGTGGATGACCCAGGCGTATCAACACAAAAAGCTGACCTGTGGATTTTCACAAGTTGTTTAATCTGCGTGGACAAGATGTTTGCCATTCCACATAGCTGTCTTCTCTCCAGCTCATTTAAACAACCGAAGAGATCAAAAGCTTTGCCACGGGAATGCAATCTGCAATTATCCATCTCGCCGGTTCTAGCTTCCATTTCCAATTGGGCTGGTTGAATTTCCTTGGAGCCACACGTCAGCAGGAAAAAGAACCAAGAAAATAAATAGTTGACAGAATGACATTCCAGCAGTCAGATGCTTATCTCCCCTAGAAAACTTTGAGATAGGATCTTCTTATGGACAGGAACTTCCTTCCAAGTCAGCGACTACTCAGTGGAACTAAAGAAATTCCAAAGAGTATTAGAGCAGAGGAAGGAAATTGGGCCCCTGGCTCAAACATTGCAAAAAAAAAAAAAAATCCTGCTTTTTTGGCACCCGGTTCTCCTACTGGAAGAATGAGAAGGTGCTTTCTACATCTCCTCCAAAGATGGAGGGCATTTAGGAGAATTAAAAATTTATTGAGTTAGGGTGGTGGTGGGTATTTTGTTTCTCTCTTGTGAGGAGGAGGAGGAGGAGGAGGAGGAGGAGGAGGAGGAGCAGGAGGAGGAGGAGGAGGAGGAGGAGGAGGAGGAGAAGGAGGAGGAAACTGAGATCCTTGGTGGTCTTGGAGTTTGATGGTTTTCTTGTAGACATTTCATTACCCATCTAAGTAACATCATCAGTGCTAGAAAGGAGTGGGGTTTGGGTGGGGAGGAGGAGGAGGAGGAGGAGGAGGAGGAGGAGGAGAAAACTGTGGGATCCTTGGTCTCTGAGTTTGGCTGTTTTCTTGCAGACCCAACTGGATAACATCATTAGGGCTGGAAGGGAGGGGGTTATGTAGAGGAAGAGGAGGAGGAGTGGGAGGAGAAGGAGAAAGAGAAGGAGAAGGAAGGAGAAGGAGAAGGAGAAGGAGAAGGAAAGAGAAGGAAAGAGAAGGAGAAGGAGAAGGAGAAGGAAAGAGAAGGAGAAGGAGAAGGAGAAGGAGAAGGAGAAGGAGAAGGAGAAGGAGAAGGAGAAGGAGAAGGAGAAGGAGAAGGAGAAGGAGAAGGAGAAGGAGAAGGAGAAGGAGAAGGAAAGAGAAGGAAAGAGAAGGAGAAGGAGAAGGAAGGAGAAGGAGAGGATGATTTAGTTAGGATACAGTTTCCAAGGGTCACATATGGACAACTAGATCTTTGTACCCCAAATCTGACTCCAGGAGCCCCTGAAGCTGTCTCTTCCCCTGCAAAGTGGACTCTCTCCAGTTCACAAGATGTGTAGCGTAAAACATCCTGTTTTAATGTGGTCATTCCTTGCAAGAGTAAAAAAAAATAAAAAAAATCTACTCTCTTTATCCATAATGTCCCATATTTTTTTTTATTTGTTTCATGTCAGGGACATTTTGGAATTATATTAGAGGGAAAATTCACTGGTTTTTTTTTTTTTTTTTTTTAAAGTTTGTGTCATTTAATGAATCCAGAAATGATTGAAGACCTTCGTTGGGATGTGAGCTCAAGGTAAAGGTAAAGGTTCCCCATGGACATATGTGCTAGTCGTTCCCGACTCTAGGGGGCGGTGCTCATCCCCGTTTCAAAGCTGAAAAGCCAGCTCTGTCCGAAGACGTCTCCGTGGTCATGTGGCTGGCATGACTCAACGCCAAAAATGCATGGAATGCTGTTACCTTCCCATCCAAGGTGGTCCCTGTTTTTCTACTTGCATTTTTTACCTGCTTTCGAATTGCTAGGTTGGCAGAAGCTGGGACAAGTCACGGGAGCTCACCCCGTTACGCGGCACTCGGGATTCGAACCGCTGAACTGCCGACCTTTCGATCGACAAGCTCAGCGTCTTAGCCACTGAGCCACTACATCCCTCTGTTTTTAATTCTATTATCTGTAAATTAGAAAAGGTTCGATGTTTGGGTATAGCCTCAGCTTGATCTAAAAGAAAGAGGTGTAATGAAATGCCACGAAAACTTTCAATGTAGCCACCCCCGACCCCACTCCAAGCTCAAAAATATTTGCTACCAAACGGGGATTTAAAGGCGAGAGGCGAATTCTTATTATTACGAATAATAATGGGAAGTCAGAACCTACAATGCAGATTTAATTGCTCTTCAATGGCCAGTATATCCAGCTTCCTCTTTTGAAGCCAAGTTATGCCTTGCAATTCACTGACTCAGCCCAAACAAAATTGTGTGTGTCCATGGGAAAACGGTGTGTGTTTACACACCGGGAACAAGAGGTTCCACCCTCCGTAACTACTGGTGAAGGGTGGAGATGGCGTACCTGAGCGGAGAAAAACAGGAGATAATGTCTAAGATAGTATTGAAAAATGATTAAGTGAGTGGGAGGTACAAATGACTACAAACAGCAAGGATGCCTTTGAAGATGAGTTGCTGAGTGGATCTGAGTGGGTTCCTTCTTAGTTTGTTGAGTGGGAGAGATTCATGGCTAGTCAATTTCATCATCTCTGGACCTGAGTGGGCTCCTACCTCCTTGTTGAATGTCCCAAAAGTCCTTTTTCAAGAGGCAACTGGAATTCCTTTGCTTTTCCTTGAAGACATTTTACTTCTCATCCAAGAAGTTTCTGTCAAGCTTCGATGCTATCTCAAAATAAATGACTTTCTAAACTGCCAATCTTTAAGGAAATTTTCTCTTTATTCGAGTACAGCAACCGGATCATGACTCTGCGCGGTCAGTATTGACCTTTGCCCCCCAATCCCTCCTTTTCCGATCCCCAATTCTCTGCTTCTCATTGGCTATCTTCCAAGTCATTCTCCAGACTTCTTGTCTCGTCATTTCCCAGGAATGTCTCCCCCCTCCTCATTTCCATGACAGCCCGGCTTCAAAGGGATTTAGCAGGCAAAAGTTCAGAGCTTATCTCTCTCCTCTCTATGCCAGCGCTGAGATGCTGACAGTTTCTTCAGTTCTGAACTGAAGAACCGGAGAAATTTCTTAGATGAGAAATGAAGTGTCTTCAAGGAAAAAGAAAGGAAGTTCAGTTGCTTCTTGAAAAAGCATCTTTGGGACAACCATGACCTGAATGACTGAGGATCTCCATGTTGAGCGGGAGAGATTAAACAAAAGGTCAATTTCACCCTTTCTGGACCTGAGTGAGCTTGTCCTTCATTTCTTTCTCCCACCTGGTAACCAATTTCCCTTGCCTCATCCTTACTCGATTTTGTTCCTATCCGTTTTCGATTGCTTATTTGTACCCTATGACTATCATTAAGTGTTGTACCTTATGATTCTTGACAAATGTATCTTTTCTTTTAGGTACACTGAGAGCGTATGCACCAAAGACAATTTTTTTTTGAAAACAATTTTTTTTATTTTAAAACAAAAACAAAATATAAAACCATCATCATTCCAAAAATTACAGACAGTATATCGATCGGTTAACATCCTTTTGAGCTCAATCCCATCTTTAAAATATCAATATATGACCAAAGCTTATTTTCCATAGAAAAAAAAATCCACATATTTTATCTTAACTTCCACTTCATATTACATATTTCATCTCCATGTTTTATTATCTATCCATTGATAAAACAAATCCCGTATCAAATAATATTGTTTATCTTCCTGTTCTCTTATTTCAAATGTCAATTTACTCATTTCAGCACACTCCATCATTTTCTTAATAATTTCTTCATCAGTAGGTATCTTCTTTCCTTTCCAGTTTTTTTGTAAATACAATTCTAGCCGCTGTTAAAAGATTCACAATTAAATTTATTTCTAAGCCAGGCTGGGCTGGCTTAGAAAATGAATTTTAATTGGGTGTTTGTAGCTTTTAATATAAGGGCCAAATTTTTAATATATTTTAAACTGTTTTTAAATTTTATGGGTATATGTTGTTTTAGTATGGCTGTACACAGCCCTGAGTCCTTCGGGAGAAGGGCGGTATAAAAATTTAAATAAATAAATAAAACAAATAAATAAAAGATTCACAATTAAATATTGCAATTCTCTATTATATGTTTCCGGTAAGATCCCTCAAAGACAAATTTCTTGTGTGTCCAATCACACTTGGCCAATAAAGAATTCTATTCTATTCTATTCTATTCTATTCTATTCTATTCTATTCTATTCTATTCTATTCTATTCTATTCTATTCTATTCTATTCTATTTTCGACATGGTCACCTCTGACTCCCCTTCCATCCCGATACGGATTCACAATTGCATTGCGGCACGACTGAATTCACTCTACCTGGAGGGAAAAAAAAATATCTCCAGTTTACATCGGAATGTGGCTCAGCTAAGCATCATAGGAAAACTTCACAGAAATTTACATTCCTAATTTTTTCTTTCTTTTTTATCTTCCCAATCACCATACAGATCAACCTGTTACAGTAAATGACATGGACCGTTGCCAAGCTTTTAAAAATATGTTCATGCCCATTTCCTTTACGAGTAGAGAATTATACAACAAATCCAGCCCCTTTAATTAACACCGAGATGCTACCTGAAACAGAGGTCAGATTGCTACAGGGGTCAAAACACTTAAGATTTAATTTGGTTGCATCAACACTTCTGGAAAACTGTTTAAGGCTGTTCCACCAGGAAATAAATAGTAAAAAAAAAAAAAAAAAAGCTAGCAACACCCAAAAGGAAATGCAGATGGTTCCCACCGCAAAGTATTTGCCAATTTACTCAAGTGATGCTGACTGTGAGTTCTAACTGTGGGAAGTCATACTATCAGTTTAATCATCTGTAGGATTCATTTTTCCAAGAGGAAAAAAAAATTAAGGCTAGTTTTTCCTGAAAGGAGCTGAGAAAGCTGGCTCCGAGGTTTACAATATTGGCGAATATCTGGAATTAAGGTGTAGGACGAAGGTTCATTCTTGGAGGGCTGTAAAAGCACCACGAAGCGGCATATAAGTCTAAGTCAGGGGTCAGCAACCTGCGGCTCTGGAGCCACATGTGGCTCTTTCACCCCTCTGCTGAGGCTCCCTGTCACTCAAAATATGTGTCGCAACTGCCAATGTGTGACACCTGCCGGCATGTGATTTATTGAGCTTTTCGACCCCCAGTAGGCCAACCATGGATAAATCCCAAGAAAAGAAACTTTCAGAAGAAAACAGAATGTTTAATTCAACTATATATGCTAGTTTTGTGGCCGCTCAGGAAATAGTCAAGCATGGGAAGAGTTTTGTGACTCCCGGTGTTTTCTTTTCTGTGGGAAATGGGTCCAAATGGCTCTTTGAGTGTTTAAGGTTGCAGAACCCTGGTCTAAGTGCTATTGTGGGTTAGTTTCCTAACATTTCGTTACTAGGCTGGGTAACCTCTTCAGTGGAGTTTAAGGGAGGTCAGCGTTCTTCTGTTTATAAGGGTTTGTAGTTGTGTCAAATGAGGATCTTGTGAGCAACACAAAAATCATCGGCCACGCTACCACCCACCACGCTGATGAGTTCATCGAAGTCCAGCACTCCACAAGGAATTTGTTGTGGCCCGCCAGTGGCCAGAGAAGCTGGCAGCAGATTCGGACAGTGAGGAGGTTGGGGAGAACCATGGGCCAGTCCTGGAGTCTGGGGAGGGCTCTGCGTCGGAGGCAGAGAAGGGGCCAGGGCCGTCTGACAGTTGTCAGCTGCCTTCGGAGTCAGACATCAGTGAGGCAGAGGAACAGCTGGAGCCTGTTCCCAGAGCTGCCAGGCGAAGGGAACAGCTAAAGAACAAGGGTCGACTCAGGAGTAAAGCCACAGGTGGATGATGAATGGATTATTCCCTCCTATAGGGAATAAAAGAGGAGCAAAAGGGGAGGAGCGAAAAGAGGAGCAAAAGGGGAGGGAAGTTTGCAGGAGACAATTAGTTCGCTTAATTGGTTCGTGACTCTCAGGGAATCCTTGCCAAGTTTTGTAGATATCGCCCTGGCAGCTCTCCAAGCCAGATAAAGTCTGCGACTGTTAATACTCCCTTGAAAGACTTTGTTGGATGCGAATGTGAGAAATCCACAGAATCACAGTAACTTAATAAAAGGGGCTTTTGTTGGCACAAGGAGTTTGCATCGTGGTTTGGGAGAGCCTAGGTCACAACACAATTCCATCAACAGACACACAGACCTACAACCAGTCTACGAACCCCTCAGAATTCAGATCAACCCCACAGCCAGCCGGAGACACCACCGACCCTCAACCAAGCCACGCAAGACCCCCCTCCCCACCAGCAGTTCATTTCCCAGTAACCCTGACCTCCTTATCACAAGACCCATCACAAGGCTCACTGATGACTCACAGCTGACCCATCACAAGACCCTCACTTGACACCCACACCTGAAGCCCTTATAAACAGAAGAGCACTGACATCCCCTAAAAACTCTTCTGAAGATGTTAACCCAGCCTGGTAACAAGATGTCCAGAAACCAACCCACAAGAACCTTCACCCTCTTCTCAAGGTCTTCTTCAAGCTAAAGCATGGCTTTGGAAAGGTCCCACCACCAAGGAGGATGTCAGTGTGGAGACCCTTCTTCTCAAGAACTTCAATCTTGGACTTATATGGCAATGCTTTGCACTTTTTGAGCCGTATTTCTTGATGCCACTTGCACCACATGAATAACCAGTAATACACTTCTGTCAGGTGCTACAAAAACCCTTGCTCAGGTGCATAAAAGAATGTCCTAGGGAAGATAGAATTCTTTTCCATGGAGGATCAGAAGTAAAAAAAAAAAAAAAGGATAACTCTGGCCATCTAGAATTTTCATGGTCAGTTCTGTACACCAGTAAAAGATTTTGTTTTCTATGGAGGCATGACTTGGGATGCTGCCACATTTCTTTGTGGGTTCTCCACCTCTGGAGACTTCTGGGAAGAGGCTGGATGTCCACCTCTCGAGCCTGGTTTGTTTGGTTTTTCTTCATGTTGCAGAGGATTACACTAGATGTTCCTCATGATTGTCCCACCATTTTATGACTAGGCTAGTATTAAGTGTGGGAAGGACTTTTGTGTTGGTGTGTTGAAGAGCTCAATGATGACATTCATTTAGGGTGTATATATTGTGAGCACAAGGGACACGGTGGCTCAGTGGCTAAGATGCTGAGCTTGTCGATCAAAAGGTTGACAGTCCAGCAGTTCGAATCCCTAGTGCCGCATAACGGGGTGAGCTCCCATTACTTGTTCCAGCTTCTGCCAACCTAGCAGTTCGAAAGCAGGTAAAAAATGCAAGTAGAAAAATAGGGACCACCTTGGATGGGAAGGTAACAGCATTCCATGCACCTTTGGCATTGAGTCATGCCAGCCACATGACCACGGAGACGTCTTCAGGCAGTGCTGGCTCTTCGTCTTTGAAATGGAGATGAGCACCGACCCCTAGAGTCAGGAACGATTAGCACATATGTGCGAGGGGAACCTTTACCTTTACCTTTTATTGTGAGCGCTCCGAAAACCGATTGTGTGAGTGGAGCTGGTAGGTTTCGAGTTCCACCTCCCTTCTAGGATCAGACCAGGATTCTACATTAATGTACTTGCACAATCATTTGTGAAACACAGTATCCCCCATCGTTATTGTTAAAAACTCATTCCATCAAACTATGGCTCCTTTGACCCTGATCTAGAGAGCTCACACCCTCTGTCCATTGATTGGTCCATCAGAGAATCTAAGTTTATTCAGCACATAGAAGCAAAACCAATTTTAGATGGAGTCTGTTGTGTGAATATGGCTTCAGAGAAAAGGTGAGTTCCAGATCATCCAAATTAAGCCTCCAAATGGGACTCTTTATATTGGGATACAATGCCAAGTGCTGCAGAAAGAAACACGGATATTCATGGAGATGGCCTATCCCTCTATGGTGGGCCAGATGCTTCTCCAGAAAACAAAGGATCAGCACTCCATAATACGTGTGAACATTGACCTATCTGCTACTGCATGGACATTGCTGGTGGTGGGTTGCCAAAGCTTCGTCCACCTGACAATTCCACAACGTCCTTTCAACCGTGACTCCCTGGCTGCCCCAAAATCAGGTAGGCAGCTGAGAATCTGCTGCAGCTTGTTCAATAAACCATGGTCAAAATCAAGGAGGCTAAGATGTGATACACGAGGAACAATAAATAAGAGGACTCAATCCAGAGGTGGGCTGCTGGGGGTTCGCTGGGGTTCGGGAGAACCCCCAAATCACATTCCTGGCTGACCCCCGCCCATCCCACCCCGCTCCTCCCAGGAGTCTCCACGCAGCCCATTTTGGATGCAGGTAAGTGCAGGGCATGCATGGAGGCTCAGGGAGGGCAAAAAAGGGGGCCTACCGGAAGTTCGGGAAAGCAAAAGGCCTCCGGAGCCTGGGGAGGCCACTTTTGCCCTCTCGGAGGCTCGAGGAATGCCTCCAGAGCCCAGAGAGGGCAAAAATGCCCTCCCCCCTGCCATGGTGCAGGAGACTGACTAGGCCACACCCACCATGGCCACACCCACCCAACAACTGGGCAAAGAATCCCTTGCTAAAAAAATTTGAAGCCCCCCCCCAACTCAATCCCACTGTTTGCTTTCAGATTCATTCGAAAGACTCTGCCGAGCTTTCTCCCATTTGCAAATCTCAACTTTTCTCCCTACATCCCGCTTCCGATCTTGAAAGTTGCAAGCTTCTGTAAAAAAATTTAAAAAGAAAGGAAGGAAGTATTCTAACAGGTTTCAGGCCATTTGTGTCCTCCTGTGCTGACAACAGCGGAATCTTTTTTCCGCGGAAAGCCCTCGGGGTTTCAAAGTAATTTTTTCAAAGGACAGGAACAGCAGATTTTAATGGTGATTAATTACCAGTTAGCCAGGCGAAGGCATTCTTGCCCGCTCCTCGGGACGCTAGGAAGACAGTATAAAAAGACCAGGCCTTCACACAGAATCTCCAACAGCTTCACATCTCGTCTTCTCTTCCCTTCTCCTCCTCAAAGGAACAGGTAAGCCGATCTCTCGTACTTTTGTAGGAAACAGAAGGTTTATCGACAGCTTGGGATTAACTCAAGACTTGGGCAGTAGCATCTGCCTGTCTGAATTTGCTGGAAAGGCTAAACAGGATGAAGTCGGGGAATCTATAGTGGGGCACCTCCATGAAATCTCTGTAGGCTAGACTGGAAAGTTGGAACCAGAGGTGGGTTTCAGCAGGTTCTGACCAGTTCTGGCGAACTGGTAGCGGAAATTTTGAGTAGTTCGGAGAACCGGTAAATACCATCTCTGACTGGCCCTGCCCCCATCTATTCTCTGCCTCCAAATGGATAATTCAGAATATCCCTAATTTTCTTGATTTTGGAAGCCATCCCCTCTCCTGGATGGGATACCATAACTATGTTCTTCCCTTTCGGGTCAGCCTTGGTGGGTGTACGTCAACACTGTCTCCTTCTTCTTTCAGTCCTATCACCAGACATGACTTACTGTGGACCTACTTGTGCTGTCCCATCCTGTGCTTCCGCCCCAGTTGTCGGACTTGGGTCAGCTGGATGTGGACCTTGGGGATACGGCTACAGAGGTCTCGGATATGGCTATGGAGCTGGAGCTGGAGCCCTGGCTGAAACTTCCAGAAGCCTGGGCACCCTGGCCGGAGTCGTCCCCTCCTGCATCAACCAGATCCCAGCATCTGAGGTGACCATCCAGCCCCCTTCAGTTGTAGTCACCCTCCCTGGTCCCATCCTCTCCGCCAGCTGTGAGCCCGTCGCTGTTGGAGGCCACACCCCATGTGCCTCCGGAAGTTACGGACCTTACGGTGGCTACTACGGAGGCCGCCTGGGACGTCTCGGTCACCGGGGGAGCATCTGCTCTCTCCCCTGCAACCTCCCTTGTTAAGTTAACCGGATTCTCCATGACCAAAACGGACTTCAGAAAGTTAGCTAAGGTGTGTCTGGCCCTTCCACGGGCCTGCATTTAGCTCTCACAGCTCTCTTCCGTCTACTCTAAAGTCACCCCACCTCTTGTATCCTCCTTTGATATTCCAACAAGCATTAGAACTGTGCCTTCCTGTGAAATTAGCCCTCTGCCAAACTGATCGGTCAGGGACTTCACGTGAAGTTTTGAACGAACGACGCTCTCCAAACATCTGGGGCCTCGTCTCCTCTTGGCAGCTCTACCATTATTTGTCTAAAAGGGAGACATTCATTTCTCGGCACTATTTGGAATCCTCGATGGCTCCTTCCAATGTTCTTTCTTTGCACTTGAATAAAAAACCATTCTGCTTTGCAAACTAATGTTTCTCCTTGGTTGTCATTTGAAGATGGGCCAACTCTTCTCTTGGTGGCCGTGGAGGGTTTTCTCCACGGAGCCTGGGTGGGGTAGGGGTGGAAAGAGAAGGGTAGCTAAGGTTCCCCTGCTGATGTATAAGCCATGGTGGGAGAAGCAGATCATTGATTGGGTTTGTCCATGTCAACTGGGCCAGGTCTTGGTCAAAGCTTCTAGAAGGCTGTAGGAAGTGAGCACCTACCTCTCTCCTAGAAAAATGAAATATTAATTTCTAGGAAATATTAAAAAGGCAGAATGTTATACCTTCCTGGATGAGAAAAGGAGAAACATGCTCTTGGAAAGCGGCCCCCACCTTTGTTAATACCCCCAGAAAGACCAAAGACATCCTATCTACAACACAAAAGACCTTCAGCTCCAGGGTGATGGGATTAAGACATGGCCCTCAGGACTTGATAGGATTAGCCCTCTACCCATCTCACTACATGGCACCTGGGAAGACTACATCACCTAGGAAGGCTCAACCAAGCTTGGGACTCAGGACAGCCTACAGAGTTGCCCCTGCATGGCCCCATGGGAGTCTGACAACCAATCAGAATACAAGCTCAAATTCAAAAGCCCAGAGAGGGTATAAAACTTAGGCACTCTCCGCATCTCTGCCCCTTTTTTCCCTCTATGCCCAACATCATCAAGGCATGTGATCCTCCTGTCCATCATCAAAACCATCTTTCCAAGCAACTTCCATGAATCCAGTGTCTTTTTCCCCACTTGGAACTGAACCCAGATGGGCATTTCTTCCAACAAGGCTATCACAGTTCTGCTTCTCCTCCTCTGTTTTGACTCCCCACTTGGAGAACATTCTGGACACCACATCTCCAGAAGGATGTTTAGCCTGGAGACAGTTCAGAAGAAGGTGACAAAGAGGACACGGGGGCTTGAGGCCAAGGGGTGAAATGCTCCCGGTTCGGTTCGGCTGAAGACGTTATAGAAAAAAATGCTTTTAAAAGCCTCTGATGATCCCAGCTGAGTTGCCTGATCGTCAGAGGTTTTTAAAAGCATTTTTTAACAACCTCTTTGGCCGAAGAGGTTGTAGGAAAAAAAAAAAATGCTTTTAAAAGTTTAAAAAAAAAAATTGGCCACGTCCACCCAGTCACATTACACATTCACATAGTCACAAAGCCACAAGAAGAATAACTGGTGTAATATGCAAGATCTAAATGGCCCTTGAAGCTTCATTCACTATACATTAATGGCCAAAATTGTTGAAATGGAAACGTTTTGGGAAAAGTGTATTTTTGAGGTTTGATGGCTAATAACATCACTTTTTGGGGGGGGAGTTTCAAGATAATCCTATTCCACTGCTGGAATGGCCTGGGAATAGCCCAGACCTTCATCTAATTGAAAATCGATGGAGCCGACTAAAGAAACTGGTTAGTCAGAAGCGACCCAGCAATAAAACCCAGTTAATAGAAGCCATCATTCCATCTTGGTTTCACATTAGAATAGCTGCAGAACTAAAAGACTTGGTTCACTCCATGGGAAGACGTTGTAAGGCTGTCATTCATGCTAAAGGTTATCCAGCTAAGTATTGACTGACATGGTGACAATTTCTGCATATCTTGTTTTTTTTCTACGTGTTTCCCTTTTCTTCTTTATACCATCACTGCTATTCTAATAGCAAATCCTTCCTAAAAGTTATTGCATTGCATTCTTTGATTAAATTATCTTTCCATTGATATATAATTTTATGGTACTACTCCAAAAAAAAAAAAAAAAAAGTAGTGTTATTAGCTAGTTTTAGAAAATACACTTTTCCCAAAAAAGTTTCCACAATTTTGGCCACTACTGTATATAGTCCTCCAAAACATGAATGAGTTGAATTCTCAAACTGGGACCTTCATGGAAAAAAACTGGTCTGCCAAAACGGATGAAACTGGTCCCACAGTGCCTCCTTGTGGACATTGTAACTCAAAACACACAAGGTGTAGACTAAAAATAGAAAATAATTCTCCTTACTCCAAGCTACTGGTGGAAGAATCCACTTGGTGGAGAAACCACATTTCCACAATATCTTAGCTTAGTCAAGGAATGATGTAGCTGCTACGTTTGTGTAAGAAGCTAAGCTTTGTTAGAACAGCTGGATAAACAGCGTCCAGAAGAAGGTTCTGGAGTTCATGGAATGTTCTGGAGTTCCCAGGAAGGTTAATAGAGTAAGAGAGTTGGAAGGGACATTTGGAGGTCTTCTAGTCTAATCCCCTTCTCAAACAACCCCTTCTCAAACAAGAGACCTTCGGCCCTTCTGTGTAGGCCAGGTGTCGTGGTTCCTTTGAATGAGTAATTGAATGAATGAATGAATGAATGAATGAATAAATGGATGGATGGATGGATGACAATAATGAGACAAGCACTGTTGATGTTACCTACTTTGGTAATGAAACGTCTGTAGGATAGCAACCAAGCTCAGAGAGCATCAAGGATCCCATAATCCTCCTCCTCTTCCTCCTCCTCCTCCTCCTCCTACTACTACTACTATACCAGAGAAGATGGTATAATCTGGTGATGGGCCATTAAATTGCTTTAAAAGGGAAGTAGATACCACGGTGAAGGAGAAGGCTACCATGAGCTATTAGTCTTGACAATTCAATGTTAGCTTCAGACATGAGGAACTATGGCAGCATGAAAGGGACACACCTGCAGAAACAACGGATGGAAACTAACAACGGATGGAGAAATAATGGATGGAAACTAACCATGGAGAGAAGGAACCTAGAACTAAGGAGAAATTTCCTACAGGTGAGAGCCTTCAGTGGAATCCAAAGTGCCTTTTCATTTTTTTCCAAGATTTATTTATTTATTTATTTATTTATTTATTTATTTATTTATTTATTTATTTTTACAAACATATCAAATCAATGCGTGGGCAGGGTGGCACCTGGGTGTCATACATTCTAATACAAAATAAAACTAGTAGAATTAATCCTAGTTATTGCATTCAATCAACTTACACATTTTTGATAATGATACACATTAAGTTGCAATCTTAACAGTGTTCAATTATTCTATGTTTTCTCTTGTTCTTACCGTATTTTTCAGAGTATAAGATGCACCTTCCCCCACCCCCAAAAGAAGCTGAAAATTTGGGTGTGTCTGATACTCCGAACGTAGCTTTTTTGAAGCTTTTTTTCAGCCCTAACGAGGCGCTAACGAGGCGCTAGGAAGTGAAGCTATCTTCCCAGCTTTGCCTGCTCCCTCGACTCTCCGCTGTGCTTTAGTGAGGCACTAGCGAGTGAAGCAATCTCCATGCTTTGCTCCGACTCTCAGCTGTTCTTTAGAAGCTTTTTTTTTTCAGCCCTAACTAGGTGCTAGCTGAGTGAAGCGATCTCCCCCCATGCTTTGCCTGCTTTTCTCATTGCTGCTTCCTCTCAGCTGTGCCATAGAAGCTGTTTTTTTATTCCCAAAAAAGGAATAAAAAACCAGCAAACTAATGTGCTGAAGCTGACCAGAGTAAGGACTCTAGCCAGATGAATACCTGGTAGGCAGATTTTTTTCCCCTCCTATTTTCCTCCCCAAATCTAAGCTGCGTCTTATACTCCAAAAAATATGGCACTTTTATTTTAATATATAAAAGTGTATGCACTAATATTCCCCCTTCTCTTATTTCTATCACTTATTTTAATTTTTAATCATGTCATCCTTTATTAAAAGACTTTTTCTTTCTATCCTACTTAACTTCTATTCATGTCACCTACCTTAAAAAAAGAAAAGAAGGAAAGAGGAGAGGAGAAGCAAATCCGAACAACAGCATAAAAGATAAATAATCTATCCATCATCTCTTGCCCGCTTCAATACTTTAATTGCTATGCTTTTTTTTGACTTGCCTCCCAAATTCCTCTCTTGGATCTTTATCTCTGTCTGCATCTGCTTCTTGGCTGTTGAGACTAGATATTTCTCTCACCTCTACCCTTTTCCACTGCCTAGTTTACAAAATTTCTGCCCAGGCCCCTATCTCCCTTTCAAACGTATCTTCCAACTCTCAAAAGTGCTTTTTCAAGAGGCAACTGGACCTTCTGGTTTTTCTTTGAAGACATTTCGCTTCCCATTCCAGAAGCTTCTTCAGCTCTCTGAGAATCTCCATAGACAACCAATGGAACAGCTTGCCTTCAGAAATTGTGGGTACTCCATCACTGGAAGCTTTCAAAAAGAGACTGGACATCCATTTATCTGTAATGATATAGGGTCTCCTGCTCGAGCAGAGGGTTGGACTAGAAGACCTCCAAAGTCCCTTCCAACTCTATTATTCTATCTTCTATTCTATATTCTGTGACATCAATTTGCAAGTACCATAAAGGTTGACCTCGGGCAGAAACCAACTGTTGGACTAAGAAGGATTTTGACTTGGTTCATCTGAGCTCTTCTTAGGTTCTTTGGATTGTCTGAAGGCAGACATGGCTTTGATTCACTGCACCTCATGCTACAGAGGCTGGAGATCAAAGGAAGACAGAGACGTGGGTTCAAATGATTCACATTTCATTTTATTGGAAAACAGAGAGAAGCTACATTAAGAGACACACAAGAGCTGGCGAAGGTATGTTTTATATATAACATATATATATATATATATATATATATATATATATATATATATATATATATATGTAGGTCTTTGGTTATTCGGGTCTTCTCCCACGTAAAATTGGAAGTGTCTTGGTGACGTTTCGACGAAGTCTCATTCGTCATCTTCAGGCTGGTGTTCTCGGCTTCGTGCTTCTTCGTGCTCCTGGAAGCACGAAGCCGAGAACACCAGCCTGAAGATGACGAATGAGACTTTGTCGAAACATCGCCAAGACACTTCCAATTTTACGCGGGAGAAAACCCGAATAACCAAAGACCTACATACAAACACCCGCGAAAACCTGAGAAAACATATATATATATATATGCAAAGGGGGTGGGAACCTGAGCAATTTAAAGCAAAGGTGGGGGAAACCAACAAGAGGAGTGAGTCCAAAACCATTGTAGTATCAAAGGGGGTTCTTCGATGCCAATGTCATCCATTTACAGGCAGATGCTACCACGACGGCTCAGACAGATGCTTCCTCTACGGTTCCATGGGTACCTTTTCCCAAGAAGACCTCCGTAACCCTTGAAGCCAAGACCTCCATAGCCCCAGCTGCCTCTCAGCCCAGAACCACCAACGGCACATGGGGTGTTGCCTCCAACAGCGACGGGTTCACAGCTGGCGGACAGGATGGCACCAGGGATGGTCACCACAGAAGAAGGAGGCTGGATGGTCACCTCTGATGTTGGGATCTGGTTGATGCAGGAAGGGATGACTCCGGCCAGGGTTCCCAGGCTTCTAGAAGATTCAGCCCATCCACCAGGGTGGTAGCCGTAGCCCAAGCCATAGCCGTAGCCGTAGCCCAAACCAGAGCCATAGCCATAGCCCAGACCGGAGCCCAGACCCCAACCAAGACCTCTGGAACCACATGATCCAAAGCCAACAACTGGGGCAGAGGCACAGGAAGGCACAGCACAAGTAGGTCCACAGTAGGCCATTGTGGTGAGTTGTGAAGTGAGTCTAGTATTAAAAAAAAATGGAGAGACATCATTAGAATTGCATTCCATTCAGTTTCCCCATTCCATCTCCCATCTCTTCCTACAACCAGCAAATACTTCAACAAGTTTAACTAGAACTGAGTTGAGCTAACTGATCTTCTCAAGTTCGGCTTCTCCAACATAAAAATAGCCCAGAGAAGATTCACTAGGGTGGGCCATGAAATTTGGAAGGGATGCCTGGAAAACCAACCCTTGTTTTTATTTAAAAGGGAGAAGAAAAAAAAGAATCGAAGAAAAGACTTAAGACTTCCCTCAACTTCTCCTCATTTTGGAAGCCCACTTTGGACCCAACATGATGGTCCTTGACCAAATGACTTCTTCTGACTACAGTGAGAAGTCAAAAGAAAAAAAGTTCTAGAGGAAATCAGAGGTAATCTGCTTCTTTAACCCTGCCAAAAAATAAATAAATAAATGCATGGTTGAAGTCATCACAACTCAACTCATTCTAGCCTCTGATGAGGTCCAAATCTTGCAGAATCTCAGATTCTGGCTTGAAGATCTACCTCAGCTATCTCAAAAAGACTGAATTGCTTTTGTACCCCCCTCCCTCCCCTCCTCCCTCCCTCCCTCTCTCTCCCTTCCTTCCCCACTCTCCACCTCTCTCCCCTCTCTCTCCCTCCCTTTGACACTCTCTTTTTCTCCCTTTCTCTCCAAACCCTGACCTCTATCTTCTGAAACTCAAAATGAAGCCTTCCTACTCCTTCAAATAGAACGCCAGAAGCTGATTCTGAAAGCAGAAGCTTTCAGAAGCATTCTAGCCTCTGATGAGGTCCAAATCTCGCAGAATCTCAGAGTCTGGCTTGAAGATCTATCTCATCTGCTCGCAACCAGGAGGGATTCTCTCTGAGTCTTACCTGCTTCGGAGTGAAGTAGTGAAGATAGGAGAGTCAACCAGAAGCTGATGGCACTGCAGAGAGCAGAGAGGGCTTTTATACGATTCGGATGGCGTCCCCAGGAAGTTGGGACTCGTAAAACTTCATTTGGCTTCCAACAATTTTCTTTTCCGGCATTTAAAAGGGGGAAAAAAAGGACTTCACTCAGCACAAACTGTCATATCGCCATTGTGAGGCACAATAATCATGTCACCGTAAATAAAATAAAACTATTTCTTTTGCGCTCCCTTTCAAGTTTGTTGACCTCAAGGCAAATGTTTCTGTTTATCTGATCGTGGAAGTGAGCAACACCCACAGGTGGAGAGGAAGATCAAAGCTGGATTGTTGTCCTCAGTAGCAACTCCTCAAAAAACAAAAAATGGCAACTTTTCCTTGAATCAGCACAGAGACTCACAGATAACTTTGAGTTCAAGGTGGAGAACTTGTCACCCTGCAGCTATCCTTGAATCTACCCAATACATGGGAAAATGGGAAAAGTAACATTCCCAAGGTCTTGTTCAAAACTAGCAAGCCAAACTCACTTTGGACCTGAGACCCCCTGCTCTGGGTTGAATCTACTCTGCGGTAACATCTGGAGGATAAAGCATCCTGAAGATCCCATCACCATTAGAACGTCAGCTCCAGAACCTCAAGTGTTCAACCTTCTCCATGATGGTCTTCATTCCAAAGCTCAAACATTTCAACCAACCCAACTTTAGTAAGCTTTCTATGAAAAAATCTATGAGTTCTAGAGCACATAGAATAGAATAGAATAGAATAGAATAGAATAGAATAGAATAGAATAGAATAGAATAGAATAGAATAGAATAGAATAGAATAGAATAGAATTCTTTATTGGCCAAGTGTGATTGGACACACAAGGAATTTGTCTTGGTGTATACGCTCTCAGTGTACATAAAAAGACAAGATACATTCGTCAAGAATCATAAGGTACAACACTTAATGATAGTCATAGGGTACAAATAAGCAATCAGGAAACAATCAATATCAATTGTAAGGATACAAGCATCAAAGTTACAGTCATGCAGTCATAAGTGGGAGGAGATGAGTGATAGGAACAATGAGAAGACTAATAGGAACAGTCATGCAGTCTTAGTGAATAGTTTTACAGTGTAGAGGGAATTATTTGTTTAGCAAAATGATGGCATTCAGGAAAAAACTGTTCTTGTGTCTAGTTGTTCTGATGTTCTCTATAGTGTCGTTTTGAGGGTAGAAGTTGAAACAATTTATGTCCAAGATATGAGGGGTCTGTAAATATTTTCACAGCCCTCTTTTTGACTCGTGCAGTAGACAGGTCCTCCATGGAAGGCAGGTTGGTAGCCATTGTTTTTTCTGCATTCTAATGATCCTCTGAAGTCTGTGTCTGTCTTGTTGCGTTGCAGAACCAAACCAGACAGTTATGGAGGTGCAGATGACAGACTCAATGATTCCTCTGTAGAACTGTTATCAGCAGCTCCTTGGGCAGTTTGAACTTTCTGAGTTGGCGCAGAAAGAACATTCTTTGTTGTGCTTTTTTGAGGACGTTTTTGATGTTAGGTGTCCATTTTAGGTCTTGAGATACGATAGAACCTAGAAATTTGAAGGTCTCTACTGTTGATACTGTGTTGTCTATTATTGTGATAGGTGGAAGTATGGAAGGGTTTCTCCTAAAGTCTACCGCCATTTTTACGGTTTTGAGTGTGTTCAGTTCCAGATTGTTCCAGTTGCACCACGAGGTTAATTGTTCAACCTTCCATCTGTATGCAGATTCATCGTTGTCTCGAACGAGACCAATCACTGTTGTATCCTCTGCAAACTTCAGTAGTTTAACAGATGGATCGTTTGAGATGCAGTCATCGGTATAGAGAGAGAAGAGACTTGGAGAGAGCACACAGCCTTGGGGGGCCCCTGTGTTAATTGTACAGATCCACCTGGGGTAGACCAGGTGTCTCGATAGAAAACCACTTGATATATATATATATATATATATAATTTTTATTCATAAACATTTTTGAAAAACAGTGCATTGTCAGATTATACCATTTACAAGTAAGAAAAACCCAAAGGAAAGTTAATAGTAAATATTAACACTCAAACTAATAACAATAGTAATACTATAGTAGCAGTAATAATAATATCACCAAAAAGCTTAAACTAAATTTCTTCCTACAATAGTTTATTTAGATTTTTATTGATTACTAGCCATTCATAAAATTTATTCCACGTCCGATAGTATTCTGAGCCTTCTTTATCTTTCATTTTTAACGTTAATCTGTCCATTTCGGCACAGTCCCAACTTTTTTGGATTACTACCTCTTCTGGTGGGGTGTTCACATTTTTCCAGTATTTAGCATAGATACTCCTTGCTGCTGTCAATATATGTAACACTCAGTACATCTCATAGCCCTCCGATAATATCCCTACGATTCTTAATAACTGCTCCTGATGCAACAGGCAGGAAGAGAAAGAAGAAACGTCAGTAGCAATTGAATAATTGAATGAAATTTTGACATTTGAAATTGTAAACAGGGTGTATGAATGCAGCTTGTGATCAGTAGACATCAAGTGCATTTACCTCTGCGGAAAGAACAAAAGAAGAAAAGAGGAAGCAAAGATAAGATCAGAATGACAACTGTGTCGCATGAGGCTGACAAAACGCCAAGTCTTCAATTCATAAGTTTATTTCACCTTATTAAAGTAATTTGGAGTAAAAGAGATGAGTCTGTGTACAAACATCTCGTTAATGAAACCCTGGAGCCAAAAGGGGCGTCTCTAAGATAGCGGTGGGGACAGAAAAACAGTATAAAAGAGCTTCTCGTGCTGAGAGCTTCCATCAGCTTCATCTCCTCCTCTTGACTGCTTCTTTAAGAGTCTCTCTGGTAAGTCCCTTGCATCTCAGATGCCTTCATAGGCTGTTATGGCTCTTTGTGTTGTGAATTGGGGTGGGAAGGAAGGAAGGAAGGAAGGAAGGAAGGAAGGAAGGAAGGAAGGAAGGAAGGAAGGAAGGAAGGGATAGGAATGGAGGAGAGAGAGAAGGGAGGAAGATTAGAGGGAAGGAAGGGGATAAGAATGGAGGGGAGGATTAGAAGGAAGGAAGGAATAAGGATGGAAGAGAAAGAGAAGGAAGGAAAGGAGTGAGGAAGGAAGGAGGGATAGAGGAGAAAGAGAAGTAAGAGAGGAAAGGAGAGAAGGAGAGAGGGAATAAGGAAGGAAGGGAGGGAATAGGGAGGGAGGAGAAAGGGAAGGGAAGGGAAAGGAGGGAGGGAGGAAGAAGGGGATAGGAATGGAGGAGAGAGAGAAGGGAGGAAGATTAGAAGGAAGGAAAGAATAAGGATGGAAGAGAAAGAGAAGGAAGGAAAGGAGTGAGGAAGGAAGGAAGGAAATAGGAATAGAGGTGAAAGAGAAGTAAGAGAGGAAAGGAGAGAAGGAGAGAGGGAATAAGGAAGGGAGGGAGAGAATAGGGAGGGAGGAGAAAGGGAAGGGAAAGGAGGGAGGGAGGAGGAAGGAAGGAAGGAAGGAAGGAAGGAAGGAAGGAAGGAAGGAAGGAAGGAAGGATTTGAAACAATTCTGCCTCTTCTTAGGAAGAGCCTAGTGAAATGTTTCATTCTGACCTTAAAGCAGTCTTCAGAAAACATGCTTGATCTCAGATTGATACACCTGCTTACCGTGTTTCCCCAAAAATAAGACCCTGTCTTATATTTTTTTTTGAACCCTGAAATAAGCGCTTGGCCTTATTGCCATGCGCTCAAAACCCCGATTGGGCTTATTATCAGGGGATGCCTTATTTGGGGAGAAACAGAGTATATTTCATTTGAATATTAGCAAAAACTTCCAGATTGGTGCAACTGTGGAACAGACGTCTTAGGGTCTTCCATCAAGGTGGGAAGTCACTGTCCAATAAAAGAGGTCCATTTTGTGATCCACCGAACGGCAGACTAAACTTCGTTGCAGGATTCCTGACGATGTTGTTGTAAAAAGTGCCTTGTGGCCGATCCTCAGACTTATGACCATCATAAGTCATGTGATCAATATTTGGGTGCTTGGCAGCTAGATGTATTTATGGCAGAATCAGTTGTGGTTGTACGTTGAAGGCCACCTGTCCATGATACCAGGAAGAGTCTTCTTGTTTTTTCTCATGCTGTGTGTGAATCACAAAACCCATGCTTCTTCTTCTTCTCCTTCTTCCAACAGCTCATCCATCCAGCCATGGCTTACTGTGGACCTTCTTGTGCTGTCCCCTCTTGCGCCTCTGCCCCAGTTGTTGGCTTCGGATCAGCTGGTTCCAAAGGTCTTGGTTGGGGTTTGGGTCATGGCTACGGTTTGGGCTACGGCTTGGGTTATGGCCACGGTTTGGGCTACGGCTACGGAGCTGGCGCCTTGGTTGAAAGCTCAAGAAGCCTGGGCACCCTGGCCGGAGTCGTCCCCTCCTGCATCAACCAGATCCCAGCATCGGAGGTGACCATCCAGCCACCTGCAGTTGTGGTCACCCTCCCTGGTCCCATCCTCTCCGCCAGCTGTGAGCCCGTCGCCGTCGGAGGCCAAACCCCATGTGCCCCCGGAGGTATCGGAAGCTTCGGTGCCGGTTACTTCGGAGGCCGCCTGGGACGTCTCGGACACCGTGGCAGCATCTGCTCTCTCGGCCGCCGAGGTAGCATCTGCAACCTCCCCTGTTAAGTTAACCCGGACTCTCCATGACCAAAAACGGATTTGAGAAAACCGGCTGAGCCCTTTTCTGGGCTGCCTGTGGCTTTTATGACTCTCTTCTTTCTGCCCCGTTGCTCTCCTGCGATTCCAACAACTATTAGCACAAATTAGCCTCCTCCTAAATCGATCGGCCCAGAGCTTCATGCGAAGTTTGAAGGAAAGAAGCTCAGCCAACATCTAAGGACAACTCGTGTCCTCTCCGACACATGAAATTATTTGTCAAAGAAAATATGTCCCTTGCTTTGGACTGCTTGGAAGACCTCATGATTTATTCCCAATGTTCATTCTTTGCCCCTTAATAAATGTGACTCTGCATGATAAACTATTGGCTCTTGTGTGGTTGTAATTAAAAGACGGGGAAATCTCTTCTCTTGGGTGACCATGGAGGTTTTCTCCAGGTGGGTTGGGTGGGTAGGGGTGGAAAGTGAAAGCTGGCCACGTTTTTCTCTGCTGAGGTATAAACCATGATGGGTGAAGCAGATCACGGGTTGTGTGATTGTGTGAAATGGTCTGAACCATTTTTTTTCCAATCGGAAGGCCTGAGTTCATACAATAGTTTCAGCCAGTATTAAACAAGCCACATTTTCCTCTCCCTTCCTTCCTTCTCCTCATTCCCATCCCTTTCCTTCCTTCGTTCCTTCCTTCCTTCGTTCCTTCGTTCCTTCCTTCTATCATCCTTCCTTCTTTCTTCTCATTCCCATCTCCTTCCTTCCTTCTCCTCATTCCCATCGCCTTCTTTCCTTCCTTCCTTCCTCCCTCCCTTCCTTCCTTCTATCATCTTCCTTCCTTCTCCTCATTCCCATCACCTTCCTTCCTCCCTCCCTCCCTTCCTTCCTTCTATCATCTTCCTTCTTTCTCCTCATTCCCATCTCCTTCCTTTCTTCTTTCCTTTCTTCTCCTCATTCCCATCACCTTCCTTCCTTCCTTCCTTCCTTCCTTCCATCATCTTCCTCCTTTCTCCTCATTCCTATCTCCTTCCTCCCTCCCTCCCTCCCTTTCTTCCTTCTATCATCTTCCTCCTTTCTCCTCATTCCCATCTCCTTCCTTCCTTCCTTCTTCCTTCCCTCTCTTCCTCTTCCCTCTCTCTTCCTCCCTCTCTCCCTCCATACCTCCTCCTTTTATCTTTCTTTCATCCACCCTTCTCTTTCATATTTCATTCATGCTTATAAAAGGCCTGCCTTGAAATCAGCTGACACCCTCATCGCTATTTTAAAACTCAACAATGAATTGGCTTCACTGGCTGCAAAAATCTTCATCCTTTTGAGAACAAAGCCTTTTGCTGCCCCTTAATGGACTCAAGCTGCCAAGTCAACTTCCTATAAACCATTATACACTTTCAAAGTTTATTTAAAAGGGGGAGGAAAATGTTTTGACCCGAAGTTCAACAATTTGGTGCTGCAGAAGGAAAACTCACACCAATGTCATCATTCATTGATCATCTCCATTTTAAAAATATCCCAATACAGCTCTGTGAATTGATTTCCCATCAAAGCAATATTTTTTAAAAAGCCAATCCGTATTGAGTATTGAGCGGTGGCTCAGTGGATAAGACGCTGAGCTTGTCGATCGAAAGGTCGGCAGTTCAGCGGTTCGAATCCCTGGTGCCGCGTAACGGGGTGAGCTCCCGTGACTTGTCCCAGCTTCTGCCAACCTAGCAGTTCGAAAGCACGTAAAAAAAATGCAAGTAGAAAAATAGGGACCACCTTTGGTGGGAAGGGAACAGCGTTCCGTGCGCCTTCGGCGTTGAGTCATGCTGGCCACATGACCATGAAGATGTCTTCGGACAACGCTGGCTCTTTGGCTTTGAAACAGAGATGAGCACCGCCCCCTAGAGTCGGGAACAACTAGCACATAAGTGCGAGGGGAACCTTTACCTTGATTGAGTTAATTTTCTTCTTTTTAAAATCACCAGTACAATAAAATGTTCAAATAATCTACCAATTCTTTAAAAGGAAATTTTACCTGGATTCATAGACCATCCTACACTCAATTTCTTTCAACCAGAGTTTGTTGACTAAGCCAAAACCAATCATAGTTTACAGATCCCAATGGGTAAATTCTCAAATATTCCTGTGTCCTTAATTTTTTTTCCCCCTTCTCTTTCATTTTCTTCCTCCTTCTGAAGGGATAAGTACCAACCACAAATCCTATTAGGGATGAAAGATTCCCTAATTCTCCTTTTTTATTTTTTCCCCCCTTTTATTATCAAATTTTCTCTGTGTTAAGAAGATCAGCAAAAGACTTAAAGAGCTGCAGTGACACAAAGCACAAAATTTTACTCGAGTTGGGCTGTGTGCTTAAGCAGGGTAGGTGAAGCTCTCTCACTGAATCTACCATGCCAAGCTAGAAAAAAAATGGGTTCCTTCGGAAAGCCTTATGTGAATGTAGCCTCTGAGTATGTCAAGAGGGCCAAAGACGAAGAAAAAAGAGGGCTGGAAAGAGGAGCTGGAGAGAAGAGAAACTAGAACAAGAGTGAAAAAGTGGGAAGGTTATGTAATTTCTTCTCCATCTTGATGTTTCCTCCACTTGTCCATCATTTTTGACGAGGTACTAGAGGATCTTCTAGTGGCAAGGAGGTCCACAGGGTAGGGAAAGTTTAGGGATTGGCTGCTAAGTCCAACACATCAAACTTGGTTTATTTATTTATTTATTTATTTATTTATTTATTTATTTATTTATTTATTTATTTATTTATTTATTTATTGAATAAGTGGCTAGTTTCTTTTTGACATATTATTTTTTTTTATTGAAAAGTTTTATGAAAAATACAAACATTTTCACCCCCCCCACCCTTCCCCCCTCAACCCCCCCTCCCCTTCCCACCCTCCCTTCCCCTCCCTCCCCCCCACCCCCCTCCCTAGACTTCCCAGAACGAGCACAGGGTATAGCATTCACAAACCAAGAACTAAAATGTGCTAACAAATTATTACATTTCATATTCTCCCTAGGTCCTTAACTCCTTATAACTCAGAAAAAACAAACATAAACTACTTAATATTATTTCATTCATAATCTATATGAATCTTCTTATTCGGATACTTCTTCTGTATGTAATCAATCCATTTTCTCCATTCCGATATATATCTCTCATTTGAATGGTCTTTAAGGTATGATGAAATTTTTGCCATTTCCGCCAAATGCACAACTTTTAATGTCCATTCCTCAATAGTAGGTGGATCTTCCTTCTTCCAGTACTGTGCCACCAGTAACCTGGCAGCTGTTATTAAGTTCAAAACCAGCTTAGTCTCTATTACAGTACAATCCGTAACTATTCCCAACAGAAAAAACTGTGGTGTAAATTTAATTTTTTTCTTCAAAATATTTTGAATAATCCACCATATTTTTATCCAAAAAGCCTTAATCTTTTTACATGTCCACCATATATGAAAATATGTAGCATCTTCACACTCACATCGCCAACACTTGGGTTGTAAATTTGGATACATACAAGCTAGTTTTTTTGGGGTCTAAATGCCATCTATAAAACATTTTGTAAAAATTCTCCCTTAAATTTTGTGCTTGTGTAAATCTTACATTTCTAACCCATATCTTTTCCCATGTTTCCATCATTATTGGTTCACCTACATTTTGTGCCCATTTTATCATACAATCCTTGACTAAGTCTGTTTCTGAATCTATTTCCAATAATGCATTGTACAACCTTTTTATGTGCATTTGACCTTCATCTCTTATTTGCTTTATCAAATTCTCATCCTGCTGCAAAATACCAATTTTTTGATCTTCTCTCCATCTGGCCAGCAGCTGTCCATATTGAAACCAAGTCTTAATAATCCCTTCTTCTTTTAATTGTTCCATGGATTTTAACTGTAGTCTGACTCCTTCCTTATAAAGGAGTTCCTTATATGTAATCTTATCTTGTTTTTGACATATTATTTGAAGCAGGAAGAACGAGTTAATTTCTTTAGCGTGTTGGCCAAACCCAACAAGTGATTCTTCTAAAGAAGAAGTCGAAGACCAATTACGATGCCAAGGAAATTTTTATTAAGAAAGAGTGTGAACAAACTGCAACCAACAGGATTTTGCACAGATGAAGGACAAGAAAACAAGCAAACCACTTTTGCCTTTACAAATCTGTCGGGTGACAGAATGGGAGACAATTCATATCTGTAGAACATTCTGCATTGTCTCCGTGGTAATTCAGCTCCAATTCAACGGAAAGGATTATTTTGAAAGCGTAAAGATTTTAGAGGCTCGGTTCCCGAGCTGCGTTAATAAATCAGAAAAGATCGCGAAATCAAGATTGAAAAACAGAGTCCGGAATGATATACGCAGACCCTGGTCAGAATTCAGGGCCCACCAATCTTCTACTCATCCTTTTGTTGGCCGCTCAGATGAGTTTAACAAGGAGAATAGCAGATGCTGCCCCTTTTCCCGATGAAGTTATAACGGCGACCAGGACGAGACCCCAGCAGACCCCCTCCTAGGAGACCGGTGGGCAACCCTTGGCCAAAACCACCAGGAGCACATGGGTTGTAGCCTCCAACAGCGACGGGTTCACAGCTGGCGGACAGGATGGGACCAGGGATGGTGACCACGACTGCAGGTGGCTGGATGGTCACCTCAGATGCTGGGATCTGGTTGATGCAAGAAGGGACGATTCCGGACAAGGTGCCCAAGCTGCTTGAAGACTCACCGAAGGGGGAGGGGGAGAGACCCAAGCTTCTGGAGGCCAGGCCTCCCAAACCAGCAGATCCAAACCCAACGGTTGGGGCTGAGGCACAAGAGGGGATGGCACAGGAAGGTCCACAGAGAGCCATGGTGGTGAAGTGATGAAGGTGAGCTGAAAGAACCGAAGAAGAGAACCATGGTTACAATATGCATGAAGGCCATGATCATCTGTAGATCTCTTGGCCAACCCAATCCCTTGTTCAATGCTTCTTCACTTCTCTTTGGGATTCCTTCCTGGGGGGGGGGGTTCCCTACCCTTTCTCACAGTTTTTGCACACTTGGATCAGCAGACTTGGAGCCCACATTAGTGGGCCAAGAGAAAGTCCAAAGCAAAGCACTAAAGGACACCACTTATCTACCGCGTTTCCCCGAAAATAAGACATCCCCTGATAATAAGCCCAATCGGGCTTTTGAGCGCATGCACTAAAATAAGCCCCCCTCTCCTGAAAATAAGCCCTCCCCGAAAATATTTAACTGCATGCACAGATGGTCCCCACCATTTCCTCTGTTTAGGGTTAGGGAGACTTGCTCCACGCGCCCCAAAATAATAAGACCTCTCCGAAAATAAGGCCAAGCGCTTATTTCAGGGTTCAAAAAGAAATAGAAGACAGTGTCTTGTTTTTTGGGAAACATGGGTAGGTGCATAAAATTAATCTCCTAGTGTGAATCCTATTTCGCCTACAAATATTGGCTAAAGTCGCTGCCATGGGTCCCACTCACCTATTCTTCTTTTCTGCCACAAATTTTGATTCAAGATCGTCCAGAAATTAATTTCTGGTTCATTTTTAGACTTCCCTCCCCCCCAAAAAAACCTCTTTTCTAGCAGATAATCCACTAAATAACCCCTCCCTTTGCAAAGCAAGCAGAAAAATACACATCCAAATATTTCTTGTCGTGTTTTTTTTTTTAATTTGATTTATATGCCGCCCTTCTCCGGAGACTCAGGGCGGCTTACAATGCGTTAAGCAATAGCCTTCATACTTTTGTATATTTATACAAAGTCAGCTTA
Source organism: Pituophis catenifer annectens (assembly GCF_029215685.1). NCBI lineage: Eukaryota > Metazoa > Chordata > Lepidosauria > Squamata > Colubridae > Pituophis > Pituophis catenifer. The sequence continues at coordinate 18,513,729 of NW_027256890.1, forward strand.
TTGCCCCCACAAACTGGGTCCTCAATTTATCCACCTTAGAAAGGATGGAAGGCTGAGTCAACCTTGAGCCTTGGCGAGATTCGAACCCTGCAGTAATTGCAGGCAGCTGGTCTTAATAACCAGCTTAATAACAGGGTGCCTTAAACCCCTGTACTACCAAGGCTCTTTTGTGGAATCACTTCCTCCAAATCTGATTAATTTCAAAATTAAGGAAGAAAAATAATAATAACCGTCACCCTTAAATTCCCATCCTGAGCTGAGCATCCAGTTGTGAATGCTCCAACACTGGAAATTTTTAAGAAGATGTTGGATAACCATTGGTCTGAAGTGGTGTAGGGTTTCCTGCCTGGGCAGGGGGTTGGACTAGAAGACCTCTAAGGTCCCTTCCAACTCTGTTATTCTGAATTCTAAATCCAAATTTACCCAGCCTTGCTAACAGGGTTCCAGAATTTCCAAGGCCTTCCTAAAACCTGGGAGCCTTGGTGGCGCAGCAGACTAAAGCACTGTTAAGATAACACCAGCTGCCTGCAATTATTGCAAGTTCAAATCTCACCAGGCTCAAGGTTGACTCAGTCTTCCATCCTTTTCGAAGGTAGGTAAAATGAGGACCCAGTTTGTGGGGGCAATAAGCTGACTTTGTATAAAAAAATAACACCGCTTTGGCGGGGGGGTTAAAGTCCTACTAAGCAGGTATATCTAAAAGTATAAAGGCTATTGCTTAACGCATTGTAAGCCGCCCTGAGTCTCCAGAAAAGGGCGGCATATAAATCGAACCAATAAATAAATAAATAAATAAATAAATAAATAAATAAATAAATAAATAAATAAATAAATAAAAGTCTCCCGTGTGGGGAAATGAGAAAAGCATCAATTCCTCCCGAGCGTGCAATTAAATTTCGGCCGAGTTTAGTTGCAAAAAAAAAAAAAAAAAAATTCAGCCAAGGTTCGTTAGACTTGCTGCGCTCAAGACAAACTTACCTGATTCAGGTGAGGTTCTGAAGCTGTTTGAGAACTGCAGAGGGTCTAACGTCTTATATACGCCTTCAAATCCCTCCCCTTGGCTTTCATTAATTCATAATTATCCCATCTCTCATATTCTGCTGGATTCATCAAGGCCCCAATTATTTTAATCACCCCCAACTTTTTCATTGTCATCAGCTCAAAGCTTTGTGAATCACAAAAATTAGCTTCCTTTAATTTCTCCCTCCCTCTCTCTCTCTTCATAAAGTTTCTTTTAGGATGGCATTTCAATCCCCACCTGGAGCTAAGAGTCCATTCTACCGTGCGTAACATTTTCCCTTCTGAGTTTAAAGTATTTTAATTGCAAAACAATGCTTTTTTTTTTTTTTTGCTTTCTTTTCTTGAGTTGGAGGACAAAATGTTGAACACCAGGAGCCCAATATAGAGGTGAAATTTACTTACCTTCCCTACTTCTCCGGGAATGCAATTTTGGACTCTCTGCACATGTGGAAAGCATGCGCAGAGGGTAAAAAAACAGGTTACTTCTTGGTTAAAGACAGGAAGTAATGATATAGGGGTGAGTGAGCAGAGCCTTGCGCCGTCACCACCACCACTACCGATTCTCCGAACCATCTTCCACCACCACTACCTCTTCGCCCGAACCGCCTGCTGCCCGCCCCTACCGATTCAGCTGAACTGGTCCAAACCGATAGCATTTTACTCCTGGCCCAACATGACTCATAAAAAAAAAAAGGATAAAGAGGTTTTTACTGGAAGAAACCAACTTAAAATTGGGCACCTGAATTAACCTTCTGGGTTGGTCCAGCCTAAACAGATTGGGTTTGAGAGGTCCTTGGTGCTCCCTCAGCTTGGCTGTTTTCCTGCAGATGTTTCATTACCCAAACTAGGGAACATCACCGGCATTGACGATGTAGCCCAGTTGGGTTATGAAACATCTGCAGCGGAGGTGGGATTCATTTACCTTCCCTACTGGTTCGCAAATGTGAGCGCGCACACGCGGGCGGTCGCTTCTTTCTCATGTGCCACCTCTGCGCACGCACTAATGCTTGCACATTAGGTTCGGGTGGGTGGGCGGAGCATCCCACAGTCGCTACTACCAGTTCGCCTGAACCTGACAGAACTGGCTGAATCCCACCACTGGGATCGTCGTCCTCCTCCTCCCTGCAAACCTCACTCCCTTCTGTCCTTGATGATGTTACTTAGTTGGGTCATGAAATGTCTGTAAGAAAACCACCAAGCTCAGAGAGCACTAAGGACCCTTCTCCTTCTCTCTCTCTCTCCCTCTCTCCCTCTTTCTTTCTTTCTTTCTTTCTTTCTTTCCTTTTTTCTTTCCTTTTGCTATTTTCTTTCTTTTTCTTTCTTTCCTTTTTCTTCTTTCTTTCTTTCTTTCTTTCTTTCTTTCTTTCTTTCTTTCTTTCTTTCTTTCTTTCTTTCTTCTCCTCTCTGCAAACACCTCTCACTTCTAGCACTGATGATGTTACTTACTTGGGTCATGAAATGTCTGCAAGAAAACCACCCAGCTCAGAGAGGACCAAGGACCCTTCTCCTTCTCTCTCTCTCCCTCTCTCCCTCTTTCTTTCTTTCTTTCTTTCCTTTTTTCTTTCCTTTTTTCTTTCCTTTTGCTATTTTCTTTCTTTTTCTTTCTTTCCTTTTTCTTCTTCCTTCCTTCCTTCCTTCCTTCCTTCCTTCCTTCCTTCCTTTCTTTCTTTCTTTCTTTCTTTCTTTCTTTCTTCTCCTCTCTGCAAACACCTCTCACTTCTAGCACTGATGATGTTCAGAGAGGACCAAGGACCCCGCAGTTCAACCCCGAGCTTCAAAGATTCACCTGTATTGGATTGGGTTTGCTAAGCAAGCATAACACTCAACGCGTTTAAACGAAAAACAAAACTAGGAAAATAATCCAGGTCAGCTGAAATATACGTGGATGATACCTACAAACTCGGCTAGGAATCCCGTGCAATTTAAGCTCAGGTTTCGTCTTTTTCTCATGGGTTGCTGAGACATCAGTTTGGGCTTCCAAGAGATGGACAATGGGCAATTAAGGTTGATTTTTTTTTTTCAGACTAGCCTTTATCCCTTCGCAGAAAGAATTCAGATGAGCTCGGCTTTCAGAAATACTTTGATCTTTGCAAAAAAATAAAGGCTTGGAAAATGCAAAACATCCTTGATTGCAAGCATTCTGGGTAGGTTTAATTATTATTTCTTAAAAGTTAACCATAAACCACAAGGAAGGCGAAGGTTTCAGGGTAATCGCTGCCTGAAACCTGAGATCTTTACCGCAAGTTTATACAAATGAATTTTTTTTTGGGGGGGGGGAAGTTTCCTCTATTTAATTTTTATTTTTTTGGAGACAGAAATCCACCATCCTTCCTGTAAACATATGAGTTCAGAAAAAGTCATTTTTAGCCTGTCTTTGAGAAATGTGCTGAATCATATTACTTAAACCAGCATCTTTCTTTGACTGACTTCCTCATATTATCAATCTTAACCATAGTTTGTGAGTTCGTGGGGGCTACATCCTCAGAGTTTGATTCATTTAGAATCCGGTGCAGAGATTGTGGGTGAATTTCATGACCAGGTTAGATGAAATGGGGCAAATGCAAGCAGGGGGGGAAAAATTGACTGTGGACAAGCTGCTTAGTTGATCTCCAGATTAATGTTGAGAAAATAATCCATGGTTTTTGGGGACAAAAAATGGAAGGTAGATCGATAGATGGGAGGGAGGGAGGGAGGGAAAGGGAGGGAGGGAGGAAGATAGGGAGGGAGTGGGATGGAGAGACAGAAGAAGAAAGGGAGGGAGAGAGGGAGAGAAGGAGAGAGGGAGGAAGGAAGGAAGGAAGGAAGGAAGGAAGGAAGGAAGGAAGGAAGGAAGGAAGGAAGAGGGAGGGAGCAAGAGAGATAGGGAGGGAGAGGGACAGAGGGACAGAAGAAGAAAGGGAGGGAGGGAAGGAGAGAGGGAGGGCGGAAGGGAGGAAGGATGTTGGAATAGGAGAAAGAAGGAAGATGATGGAAGGAAGGAAGGAAGGAAGGAAGGAAGGAAGGAAGGAAGGAAGGAAGGAAGGAAGGGAAAGGGAGGGAGGGAGATAGGGAGGGAGAGGGATGGAGAGACAGAAGAAGAAAGGGAGGGAGGGAAGGAGGGAGGGAGGAAGGAAGGAAGGAAGGAAAGAAGGAAGGAAGGAAGGAAGGAAGGAAGGAAGGAAGGAAGGAAGGAAGGAAGGAAGGAGAACAAAGTTTGAAAATGTAAGCTTCTAAGAAATTGGAAACGGGATTATTAAAGAAGCCAAATTTGTCCTGAATCTTCACGATTATTAAAACAATTTGTTATAAGTGATGCTGATGATACAATTTGCTACTGCCTAATTAAAGCTTCAGGCCTCATCAAGGCCATGGAGGAGGAGACCTCTGAGAGTATATAAGCCCATGCTTTGGACTGTCTTCTCAAACAGCTTCACCAGAACCTCTCAGCTTCTCAGCTTCCAAAACAGGTAAGGTTGAGTTGAGGTGAGTCTGCTGGAAGAAGAGAAACATCTTCTTCTCCCAATTTGGTAGGGCTTTCAACAAAAGTTCTCTCTGCTCTTTGGGTGGGTGATGGAGACAGACCTGGAAGCTAGCTGAGACCTGGTCCATGGAGAACATGACTAGGTTCCTTCTCCATGGACGTTGCAAAATTAATTATAATATAACCATGGATGTTCTCTTGGGTTCTTTCAGGTCATCTCTCCACCACCATGGCTCTCTGTGGACCATCCTGTGCCGTCCCCTCTTGTGCCTCCATCCCAACCGTTGGGTTTGGATCTGCCGGTTTGGGAGCCTTGGCCTCCAGGGGCCTGGGTCTCTCACCCTTCTCCTTGGGTGAATCTGCAAGCGGCCTGGGCACCTTGTCCGGAATCGTCCCTTCTTGCATCAACCAAATCCCAGCATCTGAGGTGACCATCCAGCCATCTGCAGTTGTGGTCACCATCCCTGGTCCCATCCTCTCCGCCAGCTGTGAACCCGTCGCTGTTGGAGGCTACAACCCATGTGCTCCTGGTGGTTTTGGCCAAGGGTTGCCCACCGGTCTCCTAGGAGGAGGCCAACCTCGCCTGGGCTCCCGTTACGGATTTGTCGGTAACCCGGGCAGCATCTGTTATACCCCTTGTTAAACTCACCCGGATGGTCAAAAAACAAAACAAAACAGGAAGACAGAGGACCTGAAAGGATCAAAGGCAGAGGCTTTGGTGCCAAAGAGATCTACTAGAGGTTCCTCACTCCATATCATCATCCCTCATCTTTCCTTAACCTGAATGTATTCTTTTCTCTCCCGTTTTTTTTTTTTTTTAAGCAAGTGCTTTTCTGGTGATTGTTTATTCACAGCTTTTTTTTTTTCCACGACACACATTTTAAAGGAACCTCAGCTTGTTGTGCTTCTCCTGGTGAATCACGCAGGAGGAAAGAGACAACTGTTTTTGGCAAGAGAAATCTCCTGGTTTTTCTTTTTTTGCTCCACCGCGAAATCTCCAAAGGGAAATTTTTCAATGTGTCTCCCTCTCTATGCTTTTCTCCTTCCCACACCGTGTTTTAAGAATATGTTTCTTTCACCCTTCCTTCCTAATAAAAGGTTGCATCTTAATTTTGGTCCCTTCAGTTTCTTTTTTAACAACGTCGAGATAGTAGTCCCCAATTTACAACAGTTCATTTAATGACCATTCAAAGTTGCAATGCCAAAGAGAAAAGTGACTTACGGTGGTTTTCCACACTTATGACCGTTGCGGCATCCCCCCCCCACTGTCACATCTTCAAAATTCAGACACTTGGCAACTGACTCGGATTTATGATGGCTGCAATGGCCTGGGATCATCTTTTGCAACCTTCAATCTTCAATGGGGAAGCTGGATTCGCTTAACAACTGGGTGACTCGCTTAACAACTGCAGTTGTTTAATGAAGAGAAGGACTAGGGGAGACATGGTAGCAGTCTTCCAGTATCTCAGGGGCTGCCCCAAAGAAGGGGGAGTCAAGCTATTCTCCAAAGCACCTGAGGGCAGGACAAGAAGCAATGGGTGGAAACTAAACAAGGAGAGAAGCAACTTAGAACTAAGGAGAAATTTCCTGACAGTTAGAACAATTCATCAGTGGAACAACTTGCCTCCAGAAGTTGTGAATGCTCCAACACTGGAAGTTTTTAAGAAGATGTTGGATAGCCATTTGTCTGCAGTGGTGTAGGGTTTCCTAACTAAGGAGGGGATTGGACTACAAGACCTCCAAGGTCCCTTCCAACTCTGTTATTCTATTCTATTCTATTCTATTCTATTCTATTCTATTCTATTCTATTCTATTCTATTCTATTCTATTCTATTCTATTCCATTCCATTCCATTCCATTCCATTCCATTCCATATTTTCTATTCTATTCTATTCTATTCTATTCTATTCTATTCTATTCTATTCTATTCCATTCCATTCCATTCCATTCCATTCCATTCCATTCCATTCCATTCCATTCCATATTTTCTATTCTATTCCATTCCATTCCATTCCATTCCATTCCATTCCATATTTTCTATTCTATTCTATTCTATTCTATTCTATTCTATTCTATTCTATTCTATTCTATTCTATTCCATTCCATTCCATTCCATTCCATTCCATTCCATATTTTCTATTCTATTCTATTCTATTCTATTCTATTCTATTCTATTCTATTCTATTCTATTCTATTCTATTCTATTCCATTCCATTCCATTCTATTCTATTCTATTCTATTGGCATTTGGAAGGTTGAAGTGGGGCACCCAATGTCCATGCAGAGATGTTAAGTTTTCCATCTGGGATCAGGTTGAATATAACTTGATTGATCTTCTAATTTATTTATCGGATTCCTATAGCCATCCATCTCAATCAATACGCAAATATAGACCCTGACAGACAACCTTAAATATATATATATATATAGAGAGAGAGAGAAAACAGAAGTTATGATGCTGCAACAAGCTTTATTGTGAAAGAGTGTGAGATCAGAAGGCGATACATGTGTGCTAAGGAACAATGTACACAAGGCAGAAATGGACAATATTGTTCTGTTGGGTTTTTTTTTCACAGCTATTCAAAGGAGGGGCTTCCTAACCAGGTTACAAACGGTGTATTTGAAATGAGTAAAGGGGGAGTAAATTGGGGAGAGAACTTTCCAGCTTTCCGTAGCTCCGTGGAGCTATCTTCGGCGCAAACTGGAAATGATGGAGCTGGAAGAACTTAGCAAGCATCACATAGACCGAGAACAACACAACAGGCCAAAATGGAGATCTCGTTTTCCTTTCCAGGTGATTCCACACCATGGTGGGGTCCGGTTAAGCCTTCACGAGGTTCTCAGTTGTACGTCAGGCATTTGCGGCTGTATCTTCTCCAACCTCCGGAGTTTCCGTAATTTCCGTAGCCCAAGTATCCAAGCCGGCCGTACACCCCGTAGGAGTTCAGCGGGTGGGTGTAACTACATGGAGACACTTGGCCCACCGAGACAGGATCGTGAGTGGAGGATATCACGGGACCTGGGATGGTCACCACCGAAGCTGGAGGTTGGATGATGAGTTCCGATCCGGTGAGTTGGCTGGCACAATTGACGTGGCCGCTGGTGTAGTAGTTGGATGGAAGACTGGTGAGGGCACCGGATCCATACGATGAGACCAGGGCATAGGATCCGCTATTGGAAGCATAAGGCGTGTAGGAGACGGAGCCACAATAAGACATCTTGGGGGTCTTCTGGAAGGCAGGCGATGCAAAAGAAGAAAAAAGAGAGAGAGCAGTGAAGACCAAGATGGAAAGGGTGAGAAGTAGCGAACCTAATTGAGGAATTACCAAGGAGAAAACCAAACTCCCACTCCCACTGTAGAAATACAGAACAAACCCCACTCCCTTCTAGCACTGATGATGTTCCTTAGTTGGGTCATGAAATGTTGGCAAGGAAACAACCAACTCAGAGAGCACCAAGGACCCCCCACCCCCGTTCTTCTTCTCTTCCTCCTCCTCTTTTCCCTTCATTTGTTCTCCTTCCTTCTTCCTCTTCTCCTTCTCTTCCTTGCAAACCCTGCTCCCTTCTAGCACTGATGACATTCCCTAATTGGCTCATGAAACGTCAGCAAGCAAACAACCAACTCAGAGGGCACCAAGGAAACCACGTTAGAAACTGATTAGAAACTGATCCAAATTAATCTGATGATGATAAACTAGAATTTTGTTGACTCTTCTGACACCTCCATCTTTTCTTTTAGATTCTCACTCCCTTCCAATCTTGGATACCTTCTATGTCTCTTTCTACTTTTTATTTTATTCCCTTGATAATGACTGTAGCCCGTCTCCTGATGATGGTGTCTAAGACCTTGATAAAGCTTGATTTGATTTGACGGATAAAATCAGAGTTGGGATAAATGAGAATGGAAAGATCTTGAGATCCTGAAGCTTCCAACTGGAGAGACTTCTGATCCAACCCGCTTGGGATTTCTTGATGTTCTTCAGTAGGACATAAAACCTCTTAACCCCCACCATAAAAATTTTCATGGACAGGAGAGATGCACCCAGCGAGAACTATGATTTACCTTCCCCTTTATGATGGTCTAGGACCAGGATAAAGCTTGATTTGATGGATGAAATCAGAGATGCAACAAATGGCCCTGAAAAGTTCTTGAGATCTTGAAGCCTCCTAATGTAGCCTCCCGGAGAGACTTTGGATCCAACCCGCCTGAGATCTCTTGATGTTCTTCACAAGAGATCCCAGGTAAACCTCTTAACCTCCATGGATGATGGAGCTAACAGAGACACGGAGAAAGCCAACCCAACCTCCTGCCAGAAGAGATGGATTTTGAATTTAGCTTACCTGGTTCTCGGAGGAACAGAACGGAGACGGTGAGAGGAAGCGGACGCTTACTGTGAAAAGTCTTCTGGCTTTTAAGTCCTTTTATACCCTTCTCCTGACCTCGCATGGGGTGGGAGATGGGAGCGCCAATCCCCTCCCACACAGGCCCTCCTTAATGAGAGGACAGGAGGCGAGATGAAACGAATTATCAAATCATTTTCGATTTTGTTTACCTCTCTGACCATTTGGCATCCGTTTGGATTAGTTACACCGGGTTACATCAATCCAGAAATGTTACACCCTGAAGACGGGCTGATCTTGCAACAACTGAAACCGCTTCTATTGTGGTGCCAAAGTTGATGTCCAAACCTTTTTTGGTTCTTGCAGCAATAGAATCAAGAGTGAAGTTTCGGGGACTCGCCGATCTCTCGCGCTGGCCAAGTTTGAGGCAGCTAGACTTCCCTCCCCAATACCGACATAAGCAATATTGCTTATGGCGAAATCCGTGGGGAGTTTTGCACTTGTTTTGGAAGAGCAAGAGGGGGGAAAATCCCCAAGCTGGTTATATCAAACATTCTTAAGAAGATGGGCCTCAGGCCAAGGTTTCTAAGGACTACCGAATCCTGCTTACTGCAGAATGTCAGCTGATTTTGGGGGAAGGCATATGGGAGATACTTCTAAAGAGAAATAAATAATTTCCAGAAGTTGAAGAAGCCAATGAGTATTGTGTTTAAATTTCCAGCCAGTTGACTTATAAGTCATTAAGTCTGCTTAAGTTCAAGGACGTTTAAAATTCCTTCCTTCCTTCCTTCCTCAATTCTTGTTATCCTTAGTTCCTTTATTCTTTCCTTCTTTCCTTTCTTCCTCCCTCCCTCCTTTCTTGTTCTCCTTCCTTTCTTCTCTATTCCTTTTCTCCATTCTTGTTCTCCTCCCTTCCTTCTCTATTCCTTCCTTCCTCCATTCTTGTTCTCCTTCCTTCATTCCTTTATTTCTTTATTCTTTCCTTCTTTCCTTTCTTCCTTTTCTTCCTCCCTCCCTCCCTTCTTATTCTCCTTCCTTTCTTCTCTATTCCTTCTTTTCTCCATTCTTGTTCTCCTCCCCTCCTTCTCTATTCCTTCCTTCCTCCATTCTTGTTCTCCTCCATTCATTCTTTCATTCCTTTATTCTTTCCTTCTTTCCTTTGTTCCCTTTCCTCCTCCCTCCCTCCTTTCTTGTTCTCCTTCCTTTCTTCTCTATTCCTTCTTTTCTCCATTCTTGTTCTCCTCCTTTCCTTCTCTATTCCTTCCTTCCTCCATTCTTGTTCTCATTAATTCATTAATTCATCCCTTTATTCTTCCCTTCTTTCCTTTCATCCTCCCTCCCTCCCTCCCTCCATTCTTGTTCTCCTTCCTTCCTTCTCTATTCCTTCCTTCCTTCCTTTCTCTCTCTCTCTTTCCTCCCTCCCTCCCTTCTTTCCAATAGACCGAGATAACTCCTTCCTCTGAGTGAGCCAAAATGTTCCTTTTCTTGGTCCTCTAGGACACCATCTCAAGCTGTTGGAATCCAGCCTTGGAGCAACTGGATTGACGTCACATGACCCACGCTGACCCAGATCATTGAATTTTCTAGCTTGTCCCAATGTGTGGTGCCATACACAAACCACACCTCTTCACATAGCTTTGCATTTTGCCAGAAGGAAACCTAAGATTAATATGGGTGCTAAAGGGCCACTCATCCTATTTCCTTCCTTACATTCATGGATTACCCAAAGTGTAGTATTGGATTAGGTTAAAAACAAAAATATGATCAAGTTCTTCTAGAGTCCAGCAGGGGGAGCTGCTGGGCCTTCTGAGCAACCATTCCCATCGTTCTCAGCCAATGAGGTTGATGGAAGTTGGAATCCCTTTGCATTTTGACAGTACAGATTCTCCCCTTCTGAGTAGATTCATTTACACCAGGGATCAGCAACCTGTGACTCTGGAGCCACATGTGGCTCTTTCACCCCTCTGCTGCAGCTCCCTCTCACACAAAATATGCATCATAACCGCCAATGTGCGACACCCGCCGGAACATGATTTATTGAGCTTTTCAAACCCCGGTTAGGCCAACCATGGATAAATCCAAGAAAAGAAAAGTTTCAGAAGAAAACAGAACATTTAATTCAATTACATATGCTAGTTTTGTGGCCGCTCAAGAAATAGTCAGGCACGGGAAGGGTTTTGTGGCTCCTGGTGTTTTCTTTTCTGTGGGAAACGAGTCCAAATGGCTCTTTGAGTGTTTAAGGTTGCAGATCCCTGATTTACACATTCAATGCTTCCCACCCCATGAATTGATAAATAACACTTCTTTACGGCAAGCCCATAAATCTCTGATCTGAAGCAGATCTGCTCTTGGAGAAGAAACTTGTCATTTGCAAGTAATTAAACAACTGGATGTGAAAAAGCTTCGTTGGGAAAGTGTCAATCAATGGAGAATATCTCCAGGGGAAATAAATGCTTGTTTTGAATTTCTTTCTTTCTTTTTTTCTTTCTTTCTTTGGCACAACAATGAAGGTGTTTGCAAAGCTCTGGACCCAAAATTTCACACCTGGAATTTTAGAATTCCTGGAACTTCAGGCCAAGGAAATGGATTAGAAGCTTGTCAGGGAAGTCCCCGACAACAGAAGCTTGCTAGGGAAGTCCTCATGCAACCCAAGTTCTCCATTCTTTGGAGAGGTCAACAAAGCCATCACAAGGACACTGGGAGAGCCTTCCTATGAACGATGGGCCATACCAGGACATAACTAAGCCTATTAAACAAGGATTACAAGGGATAATGTAAAAGAGTGTGGGAAAATGCCGAGTACAAGACTTGTGGGCAAACCGCCGCTGAGATCTTATCAAGTCTTTCTCCCATGGCCTCGGGGGAAGGTGAGTCTCTCTTCAGAAACACCCAACCAAAACCACAGTGGCTACATTTTTGCCCCCGTTCCAGCCCTTACTCAGAAGCACCTCGTGTTCTAAGAAAGGATTGTAGGCCACGGATACCACTTGAGGTCAGATGTGGGACTGAAGCTGCCCCATCCTTGAAAGGGTGAACCTCAAAGCCTGCTCCACTCCACTACAAAACTGGAATACTCCGCTGTGAATAATGCCTTGACTAAAGATTCCATTTAGATATCTCCAACCTTGAACTTTCAAACCCATCTTCTTCCTTTCGGGATCTTCTGTGGTCCAGAAATGAGGGCAAATTATGGATTTTTTTTTTCAACTACGTGGAGAAAACCGAAGCCACAGTGAGATCCAACCACAATTAGTGTTGACCGAACTTACAACTTCTTAAGAATGGAAAACCGGAGGTGGTGGAAATGTTAAGCAAAAGATGTTGTCCTTTGAGCAATGTGCTGGACTAGGAGACCGACTAGCAGACCCATGAAAAGGCCCATTAAAAGACCCTTTCCTTTGATACGATCCACTTTTTTTTTACACTAAGCTACATTTGACTTGATTTATGGAAGCAAGAACCATCTGCCAGTGCTTGCAACCACATGACTTGACTAAAACCATGGAAAGAGGGGAATTCTTGAGCCACTCTCTTAGGGGTAAGAATAACATGGGTTCGATGTGTCTCTGCTTTTGATTATTGTGTTGGGCAAAAATGGAAGGAAGCCAGAACACCAGTTATTAAGGATGCAAAGTTGAAGTTTTAATGGATGATAAAGAAGAACTCGAATGCAAATTGAGTCAAAGCAAATTAAACATTGGAAGCAAGCAAAGAACATATTCTACAGGATAAGAGAAAGTCTAAGAATATGGCATAGGTAAGAACCAATGAAAAGAACTTCAGGAGTTGAAATAGTTCCTACGCGTTCTCACCATTTCTGAGATACTTAGCATGGCTTTCTAATTAATTTTTCCAATTTCCTCCTTTTTTTTTTAATAAGGTCCACTTTTGCCAGAAGATGACTTTTGGCCACTGTCAGAACATGACCCAATCCCATTATGATATCTTCTGCTAGATCTGTAGCCATAACCTGGAGAGGCACATTCTCCACAGCTAAGGGCACAGGGAGAATTTTGAGTTATAGCAATGGGTTCAGTGCTGGCACTAAGAATGGGTCCTGGAATGGTCAGAGCAACTCGGGGAGGTTGGATGACCACTTCCGAAGATGGAATTTGAGAGACGCAGGACACGTTGATGCCACAGAGCCTGGAATTGAAGCTGCCGTAGTCCCGAAAGGCCATCTTGCAACAAGGAGGAAAGACCTGAAGAAGAAGAAGACAGTTAGGAATGTGAGATCTTCCAGAAATAATTGGAAGAAGACTAATCTTTTCAATAGAAGTGAATCTATGAAGTTCAAGGTTGAACTATGGAGTCTTTGGAAGGACTCCATAGTTGGAAGGAAGGAAGGAAGGAAGGAAGGAAGGAAGGAAGGAAGGAAGGAAGGAAGGAAGGAAGGAGGGAGGGAGGGAGGGAGGGAGGGAGGGAGGAAGGAAGGAAGGAAGGAAGGAAGGAAGGAAGGAAGGAAGGAAGGAAGGAAAAAAAGAAAGAAGGAATAGAATCCATCAAAAAATCCAGCAAAACACATCAATCATTTGGGGTCTTTCTATGAAAGATAGATGTGAATCTCCCTAAACCAGAATGAACCATACATGCTTCACAAATCCAAATTGACTTACCAAATTCTCCAAGGCGAAGATCAGGATGGAGTCGCCGGTGAGTTAGCGAGGATGCTAAAAGCGATTTCCAGTAAAGGACATTTTATACCTTCTCTTGAGACCGTGCGATGACGAAGCCTGAAATTACAGATCATTTCAAACCTGCTGTCCACGCAAGACATCCAAATTGTTCTATTGACGAACTAGTGTGATGTTTAGTATTCTAATGATCTAACACAACTACAGGTTGAAGGACAACATGTCATTTTTTCCCCCTTCATTGGCGTGACAATCAGACAAAGAAAACTTAGGTCTCCTTCATTACATGGGTGTCTCCTGTCTGGTCTGGATTGTCCCCTCCTACTGAGGGTGTCATGCTGAAATTTTGGATGATGTTGTAAGTGAGGAATCTCAAAATATGTTCTCCACATTGAATTGTTGGAAAAGAGTCCAGATCTTTGAAGATCTGGACTCTAGAATGGGAGCCGTACAACACTCTTGGAGGACTTTCTGGAGCTTGGCCAGATAGATGACCTACAAACTAGAACTAAATTGTCCATCCTGAGGAGGCAAGATCTCCCAAACTTGATCTTCTGTAATGGGCTTCACAATGATGTTTTGTTAATTGGGAAAAAGAGACACTTGGTTGGACTGTGGTTGCATTTCTACCAAGTCCCCAATCTTACCTTTTGGGTCAAGACAAAAAGCAATATGACTATCATTAAGTGTTGTACCTTACGATTCTTGATGAACGTATCTTTCCTTTTATGTACACTGAGAGCGTATGCACCAAAGACAAATTCCTTGTGTGTCCTATCACATTTGGCCAATAAAGAATTCTATTTTATTCTATTCCACCACAAGGTCACATTTTTCATAAAGAAATCCAAAGATCAGTCCAGTGGATATCTCAGGGGGTTCCATATTCAGCAAGGCTGTCTCATTTATGTATAAAGCGAATGAATCAGCCTACCATCTAAAGAGTAAGGATGGATGGCCATCACAAGATAGCTCTCCCTACATATTGGTGGGATGGGAAGGTCTTAACTTTGAGTGACCTCAGAAATCTAAGCAGGTGTGAACTTGGTTTGAGTTTAGCAGTGTCCCTCACAAGGAGTGAAGGTCCTACATTTCCTCCCATCAGACCTTAGAGTGGATGTTTCTCCTGAGCAGGGGTTAGCTAAAGTCTGTGTAGACTTTCTGTGACCTACAAGAATACGATGATGCAGTCTTGGCGGGTGAAGAATTAGGAGACAGAATACAGAACAACAGAACTCGAAGGGACCTTGGAGGTCTTCTAGTCCAACTCCCTGCCTAGGCAGGAAACCTTACACCACTTCAGACAAATGGTTATCCAATATCTTCTTAAAGACGGGACTGGAATACTTATTTTGTCCAGTTTTGGTCACCACATTACAAAAAGAGACAAAAGAGATGTTGAGATGTTGATGTTGAGACTTTGGGAAAAAAATGCAGAGAAGAGCAACGAAGACGATTAAAGTCCTGGAGACAAAAAAAAAAAAATAATGATTGCAGGAATTGGGATTTGGCCAGTCTAGAGAAAAGAAGGAATGTGTGTGTGTGTGTGTGTGTGTGTGTGTGTGTGTGTGTGTGTGTGTGGAGGGCGGGACATGATAGCAGTCTTCCAGTATTTGA
Source organism: Pituophis catenifer annectens (assembly GCF_029215685.1). Taxonomy (NCBI): domain Eukaryota; kingdom Metazoa; phylum Chordata; class Lepidosauria; order Squamata; family Colubridae; genus Pituophis; species Pituophis catenifer. The sequence goes on from NW_027256890.1 coordinate 18,528,800, forward strand.
GGGGCTGCCCCAAAGAAGAAGGGGCCAACCTATTCTCCAAGGCCCCAGAAGTTATAACAAGAAGCAATGGATGGAAACTAATCAAGGAGAGAACCTACCTTGAATTAAGGAGAATAATAGTGAGAACAATTGGCCTTCGGAAGTTGTAGGTGCTCCATCACTGGAAGTTTTTAAGAAAAGTCTGGACGGCCACTTGTCCGAAATGCTATAGGGTCTCCTGTTTGAGCAGGGGGCTGGACTAGAAGACCTCCAAGGTCCCTTCCAACTCTCTTTCTGATTCAGAGCTTTGTGTATTGCAGCACGCAACTCAGGGCCTTTCCTGTTGTTGGTTCTCTCGCTTACGCAGCATGGCCTGAGCCCAGAATTCTATCATGTCATCTTTAACTCAAGGATCATGTAAAACACAGATAAGAATTCTGAAGAAAGGGAGTAGGCTTTCAGGACAGAAAAATATCAAAGGCAAAAGGCGGCGGTTGTGATTAGCCCTGGGGAAAATAACCTATAATTGCTACTCGCTGATCAAGCAGTTACACCCGGATTACTCCATTCCGGCTTCCTTCTCCAATCAGCCAGATTTCAACTCTGCGTTGAAAGTTACGAAGCCGTCACCAGACAAACAATTGTAAGCGAAGGACTGCTCGTAGACCCCAACCTGGCTGAGTTGGAACCACAGAAAAGATTTTGTAGATTGCCCCATGGGAGAAAACCTCATCCGACATTAAATTTCGGGCATAAAACGGTTGCAACGGGGAGAGGTTTGAAACCTGGGCAAATGGGGAGAGGTTTGAAACCTGGGCTGTTGGTTTGAGCTACAAGCTTGGCAATTTGGTTGCAAATATGTCGTCACCATTCGAGGAGACATTGTCAGTGTGCTTTGAATTGTGCTTGAGCACGGACGGCATCTCCTCGAACGGTGATGACACGTTTGCAACCAAGTTGCTAAGCTCGGAGCTCAAACCGACAGCTCGACAGCCAACCCGCGCTACTAATATTCAAATATATTTCAGTCTGAAACCTAAACTAGAAAAAGTTGATTGATTCTCTCTCTCTGTCAATCCTCAGATTGAATTGGAATAGAGTAACCCAGGAAATAGACCATTATTCTTGTAGGATGCCCGGAGTCACCGAGAGTGAGTTTCGTGGTTAAAAACATCTTCATCAATCAATCCATCAATAAATGTCAACAGCTGGAGAAAAACAGATCAAAGGTATCTCCTTTTTGATGTGTAAGGACATTAAAACCCCGAGGGTTTGTTTAGCTAGGCCTGGACCAGCTGAGCATCCGTTGCCCAATGCTTAGGGACAAGAAGCATCTTGCCTCCAGTTGCCTACGAAAAACCTACTTCACTGTCCAAATAATATTACAGAAACCAGAATGAAAGCAGATTGCCAACCTGAAGGCTGCCGCTGGGATTTGGGATTGCCAACTTCAGCGGGAATGAAAGCTCGAGATCTCGAGAGGCACGCGGTGGATTTGAGAGCCAGCCAATCTCCCTATTTCTTTGGCATTTTCGAGTGCTGAGATTTGCAGCACCTGCAAGACCAAAAAATAAAATCATGAGAAAATCCAAGAAGTCCATTTTTTTTTTTTTTTGCGGAGCAGGAAGCGGAAAAATGGCAAAGACGCCGGTGGGACCTCGGGAGAAAGTTTCTTAAAAATGAGAAATTTAGGCAGCAGGACCAATGCCAAAGGGCCTTTGAGCCAGGGGTGGGCTTCAAAAATTCAAAAAATTTTTAGCAAGGGGTTCTCTGCCTGTTGCTGGGTGGGCATGGCCTAATTGCCTTCCTGCACCATGGCTGGGGGAGGGCTCCTCGAGCCTCCAGGAGGGTGAAAACGGCCTCCCCAGGTTCTGGAGGCCCTCTGGAGGCTGGAAACAGGCCCATTTCCGGCCTTCCTGAACTTTCAGTAGGTCTGTTTTTTGCCCTCCCCAAGCCTCCACATGCCCCCTGCACTTATCTGCATCCAAAATGGGGCACGTGGGAACTCCTGGGTGGGGTAGGATGGGGTGGGTGGGGCCAGCCAGGAATGGGATTTGGGGGTTCTCTGAACTCCACAAAATCTTAGCTAGAAGTTCTCCTGAACTCCTGCGAACCCCCAGCAGTCCACCCCTGCTTTGAACCGAACTGGGATTGTACACATGAGGACTAGAAACCCATTTCAAATTAAAGCAGCAGTTTTTTTTCATCCAACTTGGTGTTATTTCCCTAGTATATGTATCGTTCTTGTTATTATTCAGTGTTTTTAGTCCAGTGTTTATTGCAAAATGTGGGAAATCGTAGCGTAATTACAGGGAAGGCACATACAATGCACACGCGTGCACACTGACACACGGCATGCTTAAAAGGGCAGATCCCCAGAAGTATAACTCCAGCAAAAAAAAAGATTTATTCTCAATTCGTTCAGTAAATCCTAATTCTTTTCATCTGTATCTCAAATGCTCAGGGCAAGCATTTTCTCCAAAACCTTAAATATCCTAAGGACTAGGCACTTTAGTTTAAAAGTATCTCCTTGTCTGCTGCTGCCCACTAGTGGTGTTTGCCAAGTATCACACATCTGCGACACACCCTTAAAATAATCGGAAATAAATCTGGAAATACGAAGAGAATCCACCAGAGGTCAGGCTGATGCTTCACTATAATATCCCAGATGTTATACTTAGATGATAGGTTAGATGGATAGGTGTAAAATATATAGGAAAAAAATAGGTATTACTAAGAGCATTTAAACAGAGATTTCTAGTTTTTATTGATTGTATTGATTTTGGATGGAAAGAGCTTGAACCCCACGGTGAATTTGCATTTTAGAGCATGATAAGGACAAGAATTTTAAGAATTCTGCCTGCTTTTTTCTTCTTCCCTCCCTGCGCCTTGCTTTTCTTCTCAGAGTTAAAAAACACACCGAAAGTCAGGATTAAGTGTACAATTTATGAGTCACAAAAAATGGGCACCTGAGCACATGCAGAGTGAGGTTTCTTTGCAAGAGGGGAAGGGGAGATTTGATCAGTGCAAACATTTTGCAAACCAGGTTGGGAAGATTTCAGGATTGGGAAGAGGCTGGCTCAAAAGCATTTTTCCCCCTCTAAATAAAATGCTAAAGACTGTGTTTTATTTAATTCTGCCCAAGCTGTATCGATTCGACCCCCAATTTAGAATAGAATAGAATAGAATAGAATAGAATAGAATAGAATAGAACAGAACAGAACAGAACAGAACAGAATAGAATAGAATAGAATAGAATAGAATAGAATAGAATAGAATAGAATAGAATAGAATAGAATATGGAATGGAAGTAGAGTAGAGTAGAGTAGAGTAGGGTAGGGTAGGGTAGAGTAGAGTAGAGTAGAGTAGAGTAGGGTAGGGTAGAGTAGAGTAGAGTAGAGTAGAAGAGAAGAGAAGAGAAGAGAAGAGAAGAGAAGAGAAGAGAAGAGAAGAGAAGAGAATATGAAATGGAAGTAGAGTAGAGTAGAGTAGGGTAGGATAGGGTAGGGTAGGGTAGGGTAGAGTAGGGTAGGGTAGGGTAAAGTAGAGTAGAGTAGAATAGAATAGAATAGAATAGAATAGAATAGAATAGAATAGAATAGAATAGAATAGAATAGAATAGAATAGAATTCTTTATTGGCCAAGTGTGATAGGACACACAAGGAATTTGTCTTGGGTACATACGCTCTCAGTGTACATAAAAGAAAAGATACGTTCGTCAGGAATCATAAGGTACAACACTTAATGATAATCATAGGGAAGAAATAAGCAATCAGGAAACAATATCAATATAAATCGTAAGGATACCAGCAACAAAATTACAGTCATACAGTCATAAATGGAAGGAGATGGGTGGTGGGAACGATGAGAAGATTAATAGTAGTGCAGACTTAGTAAATAGTTTGACAGTGTTGTGGGAATTAGTTGTTTAGCAGAGTGATGGCACTCGGGAAAAAAACTGTTCTTGTGTCTAGTTGTTCTGGTGTGCAGTGCTTTATAGCGTCGTTTTGAGGGTAGGAGTTGAAACAGTTTATGTCCAGGATGTGAGGGGTCTGTAGATAATTTCCCAGCCCTCTTTTTGACTTGTACAGGATACAGGTCATCCATGGAAGGCAGGTTGGTAGCCATTGTTTTTTCTGCATTCTAATGATCCGTTGAAGTCTGTGTCTTTCTTGTTGGGTTGCAGAGCCAAACCAGACAGTTATGGAGGTGCAGATGACAGACTCAATAATTTCTCTGTAGAACTGGATCAGCAGCTCCTTGGGCAGTTTGAACTTTCTGAGTTGGCGCAGAAAGAAAATTGAGATGAACAAATTGCAAGTGGTACCATTTGGACATGAGTCCTGTCCTTAAGGTCCATCCAAAACTTGAAGGACAACATTTTTTTGGCCAAGGGCTGTAGTTAGCCTTAAAACGGTGCCCTCTGAAAGGGACCTGGGTCCAGTACCAAAGCCTCAACTTAATTTCATTTATCGAATTAATCCTAAATGCAAATGATGGATCCCCTCTATATTTCATCATCTTCCTATTCCATCACATGGAAAAATTGAGGGTGGAGAATCCAGAGGTTACATTCTATTCTGCACGGACCCATCTCCTCCATCAGTTTCTTGGTGACCCTCCAATGGGACAGGACTTTGGGGAGAAACCTACATAAGATCACCTTGTCTGTATGAAGAGGCAGTCAACCTATTCTCCAAAGCAACTAAAGGCAGAAGAAGAAGCAATGGATGGAAACTATTGTATTTTTCGGAGTATAAGACACACCTTTTTCCCCCAAAAAAGAGATTGAAAATCTGGGTGCGTTTTATACTCCGAATGTAGCCCTGCCCAGCTTCTCAAACGGAGGTTTCAGAGGCTGAAAAAAGCATCAGAAATGAAGCTTCAGGAAAGAAGCCCCCAAAAAGAGCTTCAGAAAAAAAGCCCCCCAAACAGAGCTTCAGAAAAAAAATCCCCAGAGCTTCAGAAAAAAAGCCACCAAACAGAGCTTCAGAAAAAAAGCCACCAAACAGAGCTTCGGAAAAAAGGCCACCAAACAGAGTTTGAGAAAAGAAGCCCCCAAACAGAGCTTCAGAAAAAAAAAACCCAAACAGAGCTTCAGAAATAAAACCTCCAAACAGAGCTTCAGAAAAAAAGCCTCCAAACAGAGCTTCGGAAAAAAAGCCACCAAACAGAGCTTGAGAAAAGAAGCCCCCAAACAGAGCTTCAGAAAAAAAGCCACCAAACAGAGCTTGAGAAAAAAAGCCACCAAACAGAGCTTCAGAAAAGAAGCCACCAAACAGAGCTTCGGAAAAAAAGCCACCAAACAGAGCTTCAGAGGCTTTTTTTCTGAAGCTCTGTTTCGGAGGCTTTCAGAGGCAGAAAAAAAAATGTTTTTTTTTCTGAAACAGAGTTTCAGAAGTTTCAGAGGCAGAAAAAAAAGGGGGGAGGGAATCAAGGCACAGAGCTCACAACCAAGGAACCTGTTGCTAAAATTCACCTCTGGGAACAGCTGATTGGGGGTATTCCAGGAGGCCGATCCACCAGCCAATCAGCTTTTTTCTTATTTTCCTCCCCAAAAACTAAGGTGCGCCTTATACTCCGATGCATCTTATACTCCGAAAAATACGATAACTAAGGAGAGAACCAACCTAGAACTAAGGAGAAATTTCCTGACAGTGAGAACAACTAACCAGTGGAACGGATTCCTTCCAGAAGTTGTAGGTACCTCAACACTGGAGGTTTTTAAGAAGAGCCATTTGTCTGAAAAGTTACAGGGCTTTCTGCTTGAGCAGGGATTAGACTAGAAGACCTCTGGAGTTCCTTCCAAGTCTGTTATTCTGTTACTTTCACTCTGGAGTGAGAATCAGTGGTGGGATTCAGCCGGTTCTGTCCGGTTCGGGCGAATCGTTAGTGGTGATTGCGGGAGACTCCGCCCACCCACCCGGATGTAATGTGTGAGTAAAGAGCAGGCGCGGAAGGTTGTGTGCATCCGCAGAGGAGCTCACATTTGCGAACCGGAAGGGAAGGGAATCCCACCTCTGGCGAGAACCTGATAGTAAACTTGGATCACATCACAAAACGCAAAGAAGACCAAAACTGTCATGCAAAGCAAGCTTTATTTTATGCCCCGTCATAAAATTCATTCAGGAGCAGAAATAACAAATAAGCATCAAGACGGATTTTTGCGGACCGGGTTGTGCCATCAAAGGAGAGATGATACATTTTTCACACGCGCCCTTAGAGGTGGGTCAGCAAAGTCCTTGAAGGATGGACATCGGGAGAAGAACGTCATAGAAAATAGAAAAAACAACAACAACAAAAAAGGCAGATGACGAGGTAGCTTTCAAGAAGAGCCAAGACGTCGTACGTACGTCGTTCGGGAGGTTCTGAAGACTTGGCCGTTTGGAAAACCACCTTTGGAGAGCTTCTCGTGTCACGCAGCAAATCTTCATCGATTCTTCAGGGGTTAGCAGGGCCAGCAGAAGCTGCCACGCCTGGACCCGTATTGATACCTAGGATACCCATAACACGGGTCGTAGCAGATGGATTGACGACGGCCGTAGAGCCCACCACCATATTTACATCCGTAGTCGTAACCTCCGGAACCGTAGCCCCCGTAGCACACAGGTGGGCAGTATTTGCTGCCGTAACGGTAACCATAACCGCAGTCGTAACCTATAGGCTGGTAGCAGATACCTCCATAGGCTGGCCTTTGATAACCACCGTATCCGTAACCACAAGTGGGGAAGTAACGGACACCCCGGCCGTAACTACCATAGCAGCTTCCGCTACTCCAGCGAGTTCTAAGCTTGGACCCGCTGAGGCTGCTTCCAGATGAGAAACGCCTGGGACGGCATGGATCATAACAGGACTGGTTTGGATAGCAGGACATCTTGCTTCAAAGAAGATGGGTAGGTCTGAAACGAGACAATGAAGACAATGAAAGGACATCACGTTCAGCTCAGAAGAACCTTTGTTGACTTGAGGAAGGATCTCAGAAAGAAGAAACATGTCCTCATTCATTCCTCTAAGACAGGGGTCCTCAAACTATGGCCCGTGGGCCGGATACGGCCCACCAAAGCCATTAATCCGGCCCACACGGGACCATGAGGCTGCTACACCCACATCACCCCACCTACCCGCCGGCCCCCACCTACCTTCTGGAGGCTGAGGAGGCCAAAAACGGGATGCACGGAGGCCCCAGGAGGCCAAAAACGGGCCCTGTTTTTGGCCTCCCCGGCCTCCAGAGAGAGAGAGAGAGAGAGAGGGAGGGAAAGAGAGGGAGAGACACACACACACAAACAGAAGCCCCTCACACACACCCCAAGGCAGCCACATCCCTTCACTAACCTGATTTCCACCCCCAGGAGCATAACAAATTAAAGTTTAATTTGTGTGTATTGTTTAATGGACTGCTAAATTGGCAGTCCAAGCACCTAGCCACACCCATCCAGCAGGTCCGCCCCCCCCCAAAAAAATCTGAGGGACCATGAATTGGCCCCCTGTTTTAAAAGTTTGAGGACCCCTGCTCTAAGATAACATTCCTACTTTCCCGAAAGAGTGGACTCCAACTCCCCAAATTCCTCAGCCCCCATCAGATGATTTAGAAGGGGTCCGATCCAATACCCTGGTTGAAATTCAGACCTTCCATCTTCAGAAGGCAACCCAATTTCTCAAGAGGGACAACCCTAGGTTGTTCGTTTTGAGATGTTCCACCAAGAGACCCAAGAGGAGATATTTTAAAGAAGGACAGTTGAGAATTGAGGCGATTCTCTAAGCCAAGAAGAGCGTAAGAGGACAGGTGAAGTCTCAGTAAAGAAGACTCCTTACAAGAACTTACTTGGATATCCGTCAGAAGATTGGAAAGCCCAAGTGAAGCTGATGAAGCTCTCCTGTCTGTCCTCTCCTTTTATACTTCTCTGATCACGAGGCAGCTCTAGCACGCTAGATTTTTCTAATCTCAATTAATTATAAATCTTGATATGTTAAGCAGGCAACGTCCTAATTGCTTTAATTGTTTGTTTTTTTTCTCCTTCTTTGAAGGCATTAGATTATCAAAGGCATCTTGCTGTAAAGTCAGCATGATGCTAGCTAACACCCTCAACTGCCTTTCACATGATTGAGTTTATGACTGGACTTAATTTCACAGCTGTTTGGAAGTTCCATCCCACACCAAACTCGGTGGACCTAACGCTGGAAGAGAATATGGAATAATAGAGTTGGAAGGGATCTTGGAGGTCTTCTAGTCCTCAAGCAGGAGACACCTAGTCCATTCCAGTCAAATGGCTGTCCAGTCTCTTCTCCATCTCCTCCAGTGATGGAGCACTCACAACTTCTGGAGGCGACTTCTGTTCCCCTGGTTGAAGATCAACTGAAGTCCAACATATTGTTGAAGGTCCATCTAGTCCAATATTTCTTATGGCGGCCACCAAGAGGCCATCACTATGGGATTGAATACAATCTCTCTGGTGGCTCTCCAGAGTTTTAATTTCGCTGATATGGTGGCCTTGTTGACATAACATGCTTTATTTGAGTTTGGAATCGTGCATTGCATGACCTGTGGCTCATAAACCATGGTTTGTACCACACTTTCTATGAAAACACTTCGTTGTGCTTCGGTCAATAAATTGTTATAATTATTAAATTAGATTATTAGAAGGGAATGAACTAACCTGATTTTATCCAAACCATCATTTCAGTTGGGGTTGCTAAAGGGAATCCCCATGGATTATATGACCAACTCATTTAGCTCCATCTGATTGGACAAGAAAGCCATCTCGAGATCCAACGCACAACTTTGTGAGCTCACTCCAAGGTATGAAGGATTGGGGGAATTATTTTGCAAACCTATTAACAGCAATGAATGGATAGGATACCTATAATTTATTTTTAACTCATTTCTCATTAACATTAATTTCAGCTAAATCCCGTAATAGTGCCCTTTTGACTCATTCATTTTTTTTTTTTTTACTTAATCTGGTAATAATTTGGCATCCAGACAGGACAGCAGGTTGCTCAGTTTTAAAGAGAATTTACACACTAGCATTGCTTCACCTGCAACTGAATTTAAAATGAATCACAAATCCTATGAAGTCACAATGTAAAGTCAGAACGATGAAGCAAATGTGTTATTCCCCATTTAGGGTGGAGGATTGGATCTTTTTCCCTTTATGACATCAAGTTATTCCTACCAGGTCTTTGGTTTCCGCCCAATTTTTAATCGTCCCCCTGTTTAATTTTTTTTTTAAAAAAAAAAAATTAAGGTCTAAAAATTAATTTAGCTAATCCAGGAGAGGGACAACTAACTCAATTCAATGTAGGAAATTATTATAATTATTATTACACTTTATTGTCAAGGCACAACATATGTACAGTGAGATTGTTCATAGAGGCATATCAATCATCCAGGCCAAAGCTGTCTAAAGGTTGAATTATGGCAACTGGACCAAACTTTGGGCCAGGGTTATGACCGATGCCCTAATTAAATCATGAGCCTCAAGCCAAGCTTCAAAAGAAATCCAGTTATTTATCAGGACCTTCATGTTGGCACGTTCCAAGTGAAGCCAACTTTCAACCGATGGAACAGAAGTTGTGGGAGCTTCATCACTTGAGACTTTCAAGAGAAGATTGGACTGTCAGAAATGGTGTAGGGTTTCCTGCTTAGAAGGGGGGTTGGACTAAATGACCTATAAGGCCCCTTCCAACCCTGTTAATATGTGCATCCATAGTCATAATTACTGGGTTGACCCATAACCTTAAACCATATCGGACTACATTTGAAAAGGTAGCAAGTTCTCCCTTTGTAGAAGTCTTCAAGAAGCAGTTGGTAGGCTCCTATCCCAGGCAGCCTTTCTCCAAATCTCTTATGTTTTGCAGGTGTGCACAAATACTTCCCAATCCACCTCCCTGTTCTAAGGACTACAACATCATAAATCAGTCCGGAGACCAATTAATGTTACATTCTGCTGTTCTCGTTCAGTTTATTGCGTCTGTTCTTTCCACTTTGTTATATTGTGATTCAGATTCATTTTCCTTCTCTACACTTGCCTCTCCCTTCTGAGACCATTATAAATATAATTAGCGTGGTCTGTTTCCACTTGCAAACAAAATACTGCCTTTGCAATAAAACCAGTTTCTCCCAATATATTTGGGATCAAATCTGCTTCTGTTTCTTCTTTGAATCAGGTAGGTAGTTCCAAGATGCTCTCCTCAAGTCAGTCCTGGAAGCCATCTTTTACTTTGGATCTTCTGGGCTGCCACATTTAGTGCTGTGGCCATAATAACATTCTTTTCTCTGAGAGTCAAGGACATCCTGCCCTGCACCTGGAGTAGTGTAACTGGGAGGCATCTCCAGTTGGGACAGTGCATTGATTGGTCCATGTGATGGACATATGGGTGCAGGGGAAGGGATTTGGACTTCCTTGGGTGAGGAAAACCTTGAAACTTTCAGATTCGGGTTTTCCCAGATGTGCCAATATTATGTCTTTAATAAAATGGAACTTTGAGAAACTTCTAGCCTCTGAGTCTTCTTTCGTTGGGGGTGTTACTTGGAACCCCGACATTAACCCGAATTAACCCGACATTAAATTCCATCAGCTTGGAGACTTGCCAACAGTTAATGTCTATACCACCAAAAAATCTGTGCTAAGAAGGGGGAAAAAAGCATTTGATAGAGTAGAAATTAGATAAAGCGGAGATTATGGCTTAGCTTTTTGGCCAGCAAACTTGGACAGTTGAGGTTTGTTCAAGAAACAGCAGTTTGGCTAACCGTGCTTTAATCCATGGTGTGAACCTAGCTAGGTATTTGAATTTTGATAGGCCTGGTCCAGAAGTGATTTTTCCTTTTCGCCGCTCTCACGCTTGCAATCTGTGTAGCTTCCTTCCAACGAATTTCAGTATCCAATATGGATTTCTTTTCCAAGGCAGATGCTTAGAAGCGTCTTCTAACATGCTGAAAAGTGAAGACAAAGCAATTGAGAGGTTGTATCCAAGGAAGGGATAACAAAGGATGTTGGTTAAACACATCAATCCAAGCAAAGAAAGGAGATCATTGCTTCGGTCAACCTTTGCTCAGGATGGAGTGAATAAAACCTAATAATGAAAGAACATCATCCTTTGTCTGTTAGGATAAATCTGTATTATTTATCCTAACTGACAGGATAAACAATACAGACGTCCCCTACCCCCAATTTTTTTCCTGCATTGAGTTTGTTTGTTTTCTCGCTGTGAAGGAGGAAGTTTGGCACAAGGTGGATGGATGGATGGATGGATGAAAAGAGGGAGGGAGGGTGGGAGAAAGGAAGGAAGGAAGATTGCAATAGGAGATGATATCAGTAAGTCGGGGTTGAACTGTGGAGTGCTGTCTGAGCTTGGTTGGAGGGAGTGTGGGGTTTGCTCTCTGTTTATCTACAGTAGCTTATTCTGCTAGGGTTGATGGAGATATGGTGTTTTCTCTTGGTAGTTCCTTGATCAGGGTATTGTTTTCTGCTTGTTTGACTGGTATTAATCCCTGCTTATCAGGGTGTTGCCTGCTGGAGAGGATATGTTTTGGTCTTTTTGTTTTCTTCTTAGTTTTTTTTTTTAAAAAAAATCTCTTTCGAACGGTATGTAAGTGTAGTTTATCTCTGTGAGTCTATTGATGGCTGGTTTTTTCTGAATGAAAAAGAATCCCCTTGAATTTTTGGATTTAGTTTGGTCGAGGATGAAAGATAGTCTATCCAAGTCTCTGAGAGCTTCGGTACCTCAAATCAAGATGGAATTGAACGATACTTTCCTATGATTGGGGCGTTATAGTAGTTGCCGTTGAAAACTATCAGGCAATCTCATTCTTTGCAAATGACAATCGTGGCAGATAAGCCAGATGAGTCAAAAGATAAAAAGAGTTCTTGATGGACATGTTCTGTGACTGGTTGACATTTGAATGTGGAAAGATGCCTGGCTTGTGAGCAACTTCCTTTCGATGTCAAGACAAATCTGATATCTGGGGTGTATGCCCAGGAATATCTCCCAGACGCTATCTTTTGAGAGATACACCATCTCCACACCAACCAGGTAATCCATTTATGGTGAGAAGGTGGAGGGAAGCAGATCAGGAGACCTCAAATACAGAGGCTTCCATATTTCCTTTTTCTTCCAGGCCTTCTCCTTCTTCTCCTCTTTCCTTTTCTTTCCTTTTCTTTTCTTTTTTCCTCCTTCTCCTCCTCCTCCTCCTCCTCCTTCTCTTTCTCCTCCTTCTCCTTCTCCTTCTCCTTCTCCTTCTCCTTCTCCTTCTCCTTCTCCTTCTCTTCTTCTTCCTTTCCCTTCCTTTCCTTTCCTTCCTTCCTTCCTTCCTTCCTTTCTTCTTCTCCTCCTCCTCCTCCCTCTCCTTCTCCTTCTCCTTCTATTCTATTTCTTCTTCCCTTCTTTTCCTTTCCTTCCTTTTTTCTTCCTCCTCCTCTTCTTCTCCCCCCTCCTTTCTATTTCTGCTATTTCTTCTTCCCTTTCCTTCCCTCCTTTCTTTCTTTCTTTTTCTTTCTTTCTTTCTTTCTTTCTTTCTTTCTTTCTTCTTTCTTCTTCTTTTCCTTTTCCCTCTCCTTCTCCTTCTCCTTGTCCTTCTCCCTCTCCCTCTCCCTCTCCTTCTCTTTCTCTTTTATCACTTTGGGTGTCAAGAGATTTTTTCTGGGTGCCAAACCATAAATCTCCAACACAATGGTCTACTAGGATGGGATGGAAATAACCCTAGTTACCAATGTTTGAAAAATATGAGCAGTGGGTTTATTTTTGTATCTATTTCTGACTGTGATTTATATATATATTATTTCTGAGCTGCTTAGGGGAAATACAGAAATAAAAAGAAGAGGATTCCTTATCAATCTCATTTGTAGTTGTGAAAATAACTCCATCTCACAGATCTCCAAAAAGATTTCTCTTTTTTGTCGACATGATAGTGATCAGCGATGACCATTGCAACTTTCTTTGCAACTTCTTTCCCTGGGAAAATTTGGAAAGATTCATCTCCCACACCCTTTCAAATTTTGTTCAGAGAACTTGCTTTGGCTCCTCCAAAAATAACAAAACACGTCAGCTTGTAAATCAGGTTTAGTAGCTTCCTCAGCTAATGAGTTTTTCACCGAATTCTAGGGAACTCCAATATTTTCATCCTTTCGAGTGGGATGGAGAATTAACTCTCACCATCATGTAGCTTCTCTGTTTTGTTTTGTTTTTCTAAAGAGCTCTTTCTTGTTTAAAAAGCTGCTTAGAAAAAAAAAGATGGTTAAAAAAAGATAATACAAGTGAAAAGAAAAATAGAAAGTGCCAAAAAGGAAAAAAAAAATAGAAAGGATGTAGGATGTAGTAAAGAAAATTAAAAAAAAAATACTTTTGTTTTGTATGTCCAGTATTATATCTTTTTCCATTGTCATTTTGTAATGTCTCATTTTTAAATTAAGTCTCAGTTTTGTCAGATAATACTTAACAGAATAATAGAGTTGGAAGGGACAATGGTCAAGTAGGAGAGCCTTGTTCTTGTTCCATAACCTCTTTTAAACACAATCTATTTATAGTAGCAGATACTGTTAAAATTAACTTCTGGGTCCACTGTACAAAAATATTCTTCCATATCTTTCAAAGTTCAAATATTTTCCTTCCTTCATTCTGTGTTTTACATTCAAAGGATGAAAGATTAAAAACGCGAACAGGATTTTTAAGAACATCAGCAGTTAAAATTATCAACCATTATCTAATTAAATCACATGCAACTTTTCTGCACGTACTTTTTCCCCCTCTGGAGTAGAAAAGAAGTTCTTGCGATTCAGACATCGCATTTTAAACTTAACTTCCTTTATTCATTTGTTTCATCCGAGCCTAATTATCTACACTAATGCATCTTAATGAGGTATCTTCTGAAAACGCTCCAGAAATTATAGGAGTAACAATACGCTTCTTTCATTGCTACTTATTGCTAAAAAAAGTTTCTTTTTCTTTTTTCCCCCCTTTTTACTTAATCGTTTGCCTTTTTATTTATTTTTTTTGCCATCAATTTTTCCTGGGGGTGATGGAGAAGTTGGCAAATCAGCTCTTCATTTTAAACTCCAGAGGAAAATAATTGCAATAGTTTATCAAGTTAACACGGAACTTTTAGTGGTTGCCAGATAATTAAATAACAAAGGATGTTTCATATTTCTCCCTTAGGCTCCCAAGGAAGACATATAAAGACGCTAAACATTTTTTGCTAAAAAAAAATTCCTTCTCTCTGCGCTGAAGCCGGTAAGTCTGTTTGATTCATTTCTTTAGCAAAAATATATATATATATCTGTTTTTATTGGGCTTCTACTCTTCATCTTTTTCTTGTGTATCTGTTCAGACAACTTTTTTTTACAAGTTTTTCCCAGAAATGAGTTCAATCTTGGGGGTGGGGAGCAAAGCATATTTATTAAGCAAGTATTGATTGTCTTCCTCCCTTCTCTATTTCACGGCTTTCTCCCTCTCCAGGAACTTCCAATTTGGGGCAATACTTTTCTGCATCTTTGCAAAATAAAAATGTCTGGAGATTTTTGCTTCCCTTCATCGTTAGGACAGGTTCACTGCATCTTGGTTTAAATATTTCTTTTTCAGAAGCCAGATCCTTTAATTCACCCAAGCTGCTCTTCGAGGTAGGTACGGTTAAAGATCATAGCTCCAAAATAAATCCACTCCGTGAGAAGTAAAACTCTTTGATTTTTAAGAGGAAAGTAATTCACGGATAAATAAAGCTGCATTGGCAAACCCAGCCCTGTAGAGGGCAGCACCAAACAATTCTCAAATAAAACATGGAATCATAGGGAAGGAAGGGACCTCAGTGGAACATCCGATCTGGAGACCACCAGGAGATCCAAACTGGGAATTAATTTCAATTTTAATTGTAAGTTAAAAGGAAAACAAGACAAAAGGACATTTTCTGGCAAGAAAAATGGATGGTTGTGTCTGTGAGATGAGAAATCAAATGCAGCTCTGCTTGATTTCCTTAGAATAGTTTAGAGTCCTGTAGGATCGTTATGTCCCTTTTAAATATTATCTTTGAACATTAATCCAAAAGGAAACTTTTGAACATGGGGGTTTGAAGGATACGGACAATAGGAAGGACACAGACAATAGCTGGAGAACAGCTTGGTAAATAATGGTTTTAACTAAAATAAATCGGTAAACTGTGTTTGAACAAATGATGTAAAGACTAACTTTAAAAAAAAATGTTCAATATTCAGAAGGTAAATATACAACCATTAGCCTGATTTGTAAAGAAGTAGGTTCATATCACCGTGTGTGTGTGTGTGTGTGTGTGTGTGTGTGTGTGTGTGTGAGAGAGAGAGAGAGAGAGAGAGAGAGAGAGAGAGAGAGAGAGAGAGAGAGAGAGAGAGAGAGAGAGAGAGAGGTGGGGGAGGGAGGGAGGGAGGGAGGGAGGGAGAGAGGTGAAATCCAAATATTTTTACTACCGGTTCTGTGGGCGTGGCTTGGTGGGTGTCGCAGGGGAAGGATACTGCAAAATCTCCATTCCCAGCCCACTCCAGGGGAAGGATACTGCAAAATCCCCATTCCCTCCCCACTCCTGGGGCAAGGCAGAGGTGGTATTTGCCGGTTCTCCGAACTATTCAAAATTTCCGCTACCGGTTCGCCAGAACCTGTCAGAACCTGCTGGATTTCACCCCAGGTGTGTGTGTATGTATATATGTATATGTATGTATGTATGTATGTGTGTGTGTGTGTGTGTGTGTGTGTGTATGTATATATATATATATACACACATATAATATATATGTGTATATATTATATTTCGCTGATAAAGAAATAAAGGGAGACTAGTATAGATCTATTTCAAGCTATTTAGTTCTCATCAGCTAGCCATACCCTTACTTGGATTCGAACTTGTATGGCTAGCTGATGAGAGCTAAATAGCTTGAAATAGATCTATACTAGTCTCCCTTTATTTCTTTATCAGCGAAATATAAATTTGGTATAAAATGGTTTGTCATGAATGCTTGGGGGCTCCTGGATTGGAGCTGAAAGGCGAAAGGGATGCAGTATGCTCCCGCCCATATGTTAGGGTAGACCAGGTGCCTCGATAGAAAAAAAAGTCTCAGACTTCCTAGGAGGTTGATTGTCATAATTGTCCACATTTTCTACGTGACTTTTGAAGGCTTGATGTTTGGAAACTGGTTTGGGTTGTTTTCCAACATCTGGTTAGTTGGCAACATTTTTTTTAAAAAAAATGCTCCTCAATTAGAATTACCCCTCCCTTCCTTCAAGGATTTCATGAAAACACAAGTGGTTTCCAAAAAGTCATATGCCTTTCTGGAATTGTTGCCGAGAACATGTTCAACTTGCTCAGCCTATGAATTCTTGGGCTGCAAAATGAAACATTAAACATTTTAATTAAATTAAACATTTGCTCCCTCTAGTCAATTTAGGAGCACCAAGTTCCAAGTCCTTGTTTTGCCTACTTGGTCCTCCAAGACACAAAGTTGGAAAGGAAGAGCGACCAGTAGAGCAAAGATCTCTACGGCAACAAAACGCCCCAAAGTGATTGAGCGCAATAACCAAGCCAGGAATATGGCTTCCTCTCTAGCCAAGAAGGAGACCAGAGAGCTACAAAAGAAAAAGAAAAAATCCTGACAGTTAGAACAATTAATCAGTGGAACAACTGACCTCCAGAAGTTGTGAATCCCCCAATACTGGTTTTAAGAAGAGATTAGACAACCATTTGTCTGAAGTGGTGTAGGGTTTCCTGTCTGAGCAGGGGGTTGGACTAGAAGACCTCCAAGGTCCCTTCCAACTATTCTATTCTATTCTATTCTATTCTATTCTATTCTATTCTATTCTATTCTATTCTATTCTATTCTATTCTATTCTATTCTATTCTATTCTACTCTACTCTACTCTACTCTATTCTACTCTATTCTTCACTCCAATATTTATTCTATTCTATTCTATTCTATTCTATTCTATTCTATTCTATTCTATTCTATTCTATTCTATTCCATTCCATTCCATTCCATATTTTCTATTCTATTCTATTCTATTCTATTCTATTCTATTCCATTCCATTCCATTCCATTCCATATTTTCTATTCTATTCTATTCTATTCTATTCTATTCTATTCTATTCTATTCTATTCCATTCCATTCCATATTTTCTATTCTATTCTATTCTATTCTATTCTATTCTATTCTATTCTATTCTATTCTATTCTATTCTATTCCATTCCATTCCATATTTTCTATTCTATTCTATTCTATTCTATTCTATTCTATCCTATCCTATCCTATCCTATCCTATCCTATCCTATCCTATTCTATAATATTCTACTCTACTCTACTCTACTCTTCATTCCAATATTTATTCTATTCTATTCTATTCTATTCTATTCTATTCTATTCTATTCTATTCTATTCTATTCTATTCTATTCTACTCTACTCTACTCTACTCTTCATTCCAATATTTATTCTATTCTATTCTATTCTATTCTATTCTATTCTATTCTATTCTATTCTACTCTACTCTACTCTATTCTACTCTATTTTTCATTCCAATATTTATTCTATTCTATTCTATTCTATTCTATTCTATTCTATTCTATTCTATTCTATTCTATTCTATTCTATTCTATTCTACTCTACTCTACTCTACTCTACTCTACTCTACTCTACTCTACTCTTCATTCCAATATTCTATTCTATTCTATTCTATTCTATTCTATTCTATTCTATTCTATTCTATTCTATTCTATCCTACTCTACTCTACTCTACTCTACTCTACTCTATTCTTCATTCCAATATTTATTCTATTCTATTCTATTCTATTCTATTCTATTCTATTCTATTCTATTCTATTCTATTCTATTCTATTCTATTCTATTCTATTCTATTCTATTCTTCTATTCTATTCTATAGATCTGCCTGAGTTTTGCCAGTGACCTCCTAGTGCAGAATTCGTGAGATACCACTATTTCTTGGAAAAAGTGATAGGCACCGACATATTTCTCAAAGGGCAACTTTTAAATCTTGTAGGTGAGATTGGGAGCATGCAGTAAGGAGATCTGACCAGGTCAAATTAAGGTTGTTGATGATGAGATCCATCAGCTACATTTGCATAAGTAATCTGTTTATTGAATGAACTGCACCTGGCTTGACTTGACACAACTATACACTCATGCTCTTGACAGCTCTGGGTCGCCCACAAAACGCATACCTGAACAGAGAGGTGGCCTCTGTTTCCTTATGCTAAGTCACGGGAGAGATTAAGTCAGCGGATCTCAACCTTTCATCTCCAACACCCCCTTTAAAGACATTTTGTGACCACGGATCATGGCCACGGATCCCCCCAAGTCGTAAGATTTAGATCGTAACATTTCTTCATGCCTTTGAGAACCCCTTGTGATGACAACATGGCCCGCTAAATGTCTGTGGAACACAGGTTGAGAACCTCTAAGTCAGTGTTTCTCAACCTTGGAAGCTTGAAGATGGGTGAAGTCCCCCCATCTTCAAGCTACCAAGGTTGAGAAATACTGCTCTAAGTCATGGGAGATACCTCTTGAAGATGAGGTTGGTCTATAGTTCTCATCAGCCATGGTCTCCAGTTGGTTTTTCTCCTTCAGGATCTGAGCAGGCTCCATTCCCCGTCCTTTCATCTCTTTGATCCAAAGGGGTTGTGGGTGGTGTCCAGAAAGATATTGATGAAAAATATGAAGCTCACTTGATATGAAATCCTGTCTTTTCAGATCTACCTCTGCTTCCAGGATCATGAACTTCTACACTCAACCAGAATGCATTGAGTCTTATCTACCATACTATCTCTCGTGTTATCCGCCATGTTATGCTCCTTGCTATCCCCAGTATGGTTATGGCAGTGGGACCAGCTACCGTGACCCGAGTGATGGCTACAACCCTGGCTATCAACCGTATGGCTACGGTTCAGGGGGTTTAAACACATGTTCCACATCACCTTGTAGTTATGGTTACCGATACACCACCAGAGGAAGCTGCTACGAACCTTGGAGCTACCGGATGGGCTATGGAGCCAGGCGCAACTTCCCATCCAGGAGATACCGTAGCCCCAACCCCTGGTAAACTCCAGGTAGACCTTCCAGAAGATTGAAGATTCAGCAACCATCGCTAGTGGCCACAGAGGACCTGGTGTTTTTGAAAAGCTGAAGATGAGCAGCTCCCTTGTCCCTCTTTAGATGTTGAAATGTGGCTTCTCCAACTTGGGGAGAATGGGTTGTGAGTTAACCATGATGGGAATTGTAGTACGGTTATATCTAGAAGTCATCAAACTTGGAAACGCTTAGTCTTTCTGATTGCCAGTTCTTTCCCAGGATGAAAGCTGACCCAATCCGCAACCCATTTTCGTCCATCTCTGTGGCCACCACCTGTTTTCAAGACCATATCTTTTCAAGAGAAGAACCTAGCTTGGAGGAACATATCACATTTCACACCACCTTCTTAACCATGTCTAACCAGCTTAGAGAAGAACTTGCTGTAATCTTCTCCTGCAATAAAACTCTCCCTACAATATCAAACCATCTCCTCTATTATCCAATTTATTGTGCATTGTTTTCATCCCAATACTCTGGTGGGGATGTGGGTTGGCGGGAAAAACATTCGTTGGAGCCCCTCCCACCGACCTATGTGTCAGACCTGGAAGCCATCTTTTACATTTGGGCCTTCAGGCCTGCCACATTTACTGCTGTGGGAAACTGGGAAGGGGGATTGTATGGAGCAAGGGTGATACGTAGTCATAATAACATTCCTTTCTCAGAGAGTCAAGGACATCTTGCCCTGCGCCTGGGAGGCTGGACCTGGGAGGCATCTCCAGTTGGGACGGTGCTTTGATTGGATCATGTGATGGATTTTTTTGGGGGGGGGCAGGGGAAGGGACTTGGATTTTCCTTTGGGTGGGGGGCAAAACCTGGAAACTTTCAGATTTGGGTTTTCCCAGATGTGCCAATATGACATCTCTAATGAAATGGAACTTTGAGAAAACTCAAGTTTTTCTTTGGGGGTGTTACTTCGAACCAATTGTCCTTTAGAAAGGTGTGAAAAACCTGGTTTCTACCTTGGCTTCTGAACGGTCTGGAGTTTCTCCTGGAGAAGAAGAGAAATGACAAATCCCAGAAGCCTCTTCAAGTTTTCCTACTCCATCTTAATGGGATCTATTTATCTTGTCTTGGTTTTTCGGCTTATTGTAAGCCACTGGGAGTGCAGGGTTGAAGTGGGGTGGCCGTATGACTTTAACAAATAAATAAATAAAGGGAGGGGAAATGACTTTGTAGGGGCTTATAGAATAGAATAACAGAGCCGGAAGGGACCTTGGAGGTCTTCTAGTCCAACCCCCTCCTTAGGCAGGAAGCCCTACACCACTTCAGACAAATGGTTATCCAATCTCTTCTTAAAAACTTCCAGTCTTTGGGCTGGTATGGATCTTTGTTCAGACTGCCTTAAATCTACATATCTTTTACTTTGCTTTTATTAATTTGTCAAATTTAAGGACTGCCCCCATCTCTCGCAGAGCAACTCTGGATGCTTCTTCAATTTAGCGCCCTCTAGGGAAAAATGGACAGTATGACGCATGTATATGTATGAATAAATATACATACAGTACACAAACACAGAGAGAGAGAGAGAGAGAGAGGGAGAGAGAGAGGGAGGGAGGGAGAGAGAGAGAAAGAGAGAGAAAGAGAGAGGGAGAGAAAGAAAGAGAGAGAAAGAGAGAGGAAGGGAGAGAGAGAGAGAGAGAGAGAGAAAGAAAGAGAGGGAGAGACTGACAAAAGACTGTTTTAAATTATGGACCAAATTTCATTTAATTAGTTTTAATAATTATTTTAACTTTTGTGTACAAATGTTTTTATTTTGGCTGTTCACCGCCCTGAGTCCGAAAGGAGAAGGGCGGTATACAAATTTAAATAATAAATAAATAATAAAATAAATAAAAAGGTTTTGGGGTACAATGTGGCTTTGTAGAACATTTCTGTGCCAGTCAGGCAACTGGTCCATCCTTCCCACTTGATTTTTTCACACTTAATCATTAGTCACAATTGTCACAGCAATGACAATTGTCTTAGGTTTTTGCTTTACTTTATTATAGTCCGGTCCCATAAACTTTCCTCTCTGGATACTATATTGTGTACATCAGGAATGTCTATCTTCTTCTCTATCGCGTCTATCGCGTCTATTGTTTTGCCTAACAAACAATCCTCATTTGGTGAGTGAGGTAAGTATTACAGGCAATAAAAAAAACCATGATTAACCTTCAGTATATGACTCTGAAAATTAGGTTATCGTCTATAAAAAATTAAAGGTAAAGGTTCCCCTCACACATATGTGCTAGTCGTTCCCAACTCTAGGGGACGGTGCTCATCCCCGTTTCAAAGCCGAAGAGCCAGCGCCGTCCGAAGATGTCTCCGTGGTCATGTGGCCGGCATGACTCAACGCCAAAGGCGCAGGGAACGCTGTTCCCTTCCCACCAAAGGTGGTCCCTATTTTTCTACTTGCATTTTTTTTACGTGCTTTCGAACTGCTAGGTTGGCAGAAGCTGGGACAAGTCACGGGAGCTCACCCCGTTACGTGGCACTCAGGATTCGAACCGCTGAACTGCCGACCTTTCGATCAACAAGCTCCTATACTTGGGGATGAAGTGAGAATTTTAGATTCCAAAATCAAAATCAATCAAAATTTGATTTATCCACCAATGGTTTAATCTGCAAATATATACAATAATGTTTTTATAAAGATATTCAAATATCCAGCACATCTGTGGATAAGATGAACCTTGAATTTTTAAACCAGAAAAGAGCCATCTGCAAACTAGCCGATTGTAAAAAATGAAAACACGCTCTACAAAAATGGCATCGGTTTATCCATGCACGATACAATTTTTAGTGGCATTTTGGCCTAAAAACAATCAGCTTAAGGAGTAAATTAAAAAAGAGTTTTAAGGGATCTGGTGAGGCAGAACTCTACAAGGACGTCATGAAAATATTATGAGGTACTCATGACCAATGAAAACCGAATCAAAATATTTTCCCACTAAGGTTGAATCAGTAATTAATTAACCATGTGGAAAAGGCACTCCCAAAATACTAACAGGCGTAATTGCAAATCACAGGCATAATTTGGATTGAATGGATCCAATCCTTCTACAGTTGTATTGTCAAGATCGTGTTGAACATTGGAGGTGTTCAAGAAGAAGAGAGAAGTTATCCAGTCCCACTTGACTCCATTCTGCAGGTTCCTTTCCTTGTAATCTGCAAAACACACCTCATATCTGCCAAGAACCACCTGTACGGAGCGCTCAAGGTGTAATTACACATCCTACTTTACTCTGACTCACATCAATCGTGACAAAAAGCCAACGTGTTAGGTGGAAACATACGGTAGTCAGCTGCCCATGAGACAAACTCATGACAATCCCGAAATTAACAACTGTGTAGGCTGGTTGAGTGGCAGAAGAGCAGGGAGATAGGATCCTGCCTGCTTTTGATCTCGTCTAATCTGGTTCTATCTCAAGCGTCAGGAAAAAGCATCTCCCATTTTCCATTGGGGATGCCAAAGCGCTGAACCTCAAGCCTTCTGTACATCATGAATAATCTCTGCAGCTGAACTGTGAAATTGCAACCAGATCAAAAAAAAACAACAACAAGATAGCTGATGTGTCATTCGGTTAATTAACATCACAGACCTATTTACTTTAATGTAACAGGATCTACAAGAATCTGCATATTGTGTAGGAGATAAGTAGCACAAGATTGGTCATGAGCCTCTTCTTATTTTAAAGGAAGGCAAGCTGGACCCAAACAGAAGTTGAAGGTCATATAATAACTTCTGCCTACCTCCAAAAGTGTGGATGGATGATCTCGAATTCTCCCTGCTCTGATTCATCAACCCCATAATTCACATCCCAGCCCCTCAGGATCTAGACAATGGTGCAGCTTGGTGATTTATGGTCCTCATTTGATATCAAAGTGTCCACCAGAAGGATGGTGAAGATGGAAATGTGTCCTGTTGCATCCAGAACCACTCCCTGAGTTGAGTCACAGTGTCCTTCGTTGCCTTCTGAAAAAAGAAGCCCATTTTTTTGACTCAGCGTAAACACTCTGTAAATGAAGAGCAGGTGTTTGTGGAGAACAGAGATGGTTCAAATCCTGCCAATGGAAGGTGTAAGAATGAACACCAGAGGGAAAAAATGGACGTAGTACAAGGAAAATACCTTCTTGAACTACAGAAGTTGAAACCATTGGAGATCAAGAGTTTTCATGTTGGTTTCATGCAGGGGTGAAATCCAGCAGGTTCTGACAGGTTCTGGAGAACCGGTAGCAGAAATTTTGAGTAGTTTGGAGAACCGGCAAATGCCACCTCTGGCTGGCCCCAGAGTGGGGAGGGAATGGAGATTTTGCAATATCCTTCCCCCAGGAGTGGGGAGGGAATGGAGATTTTTCAGTATCCTTCCCTTGCCATGCCCACCAAGCCACGCCCACCAAACCATGCCCACAGAACCGGTAGTAAAAAATTTTGGATTTCACCACTGGTTTCATGCAATATGCCGAGCTTCCATGTGTGTCTAGATTGAGTTTCATGTGTCCTGCAAAATCAGCCACTTATAAACCAAGATCAAGAAAAAAATCTTGGTTTCAATGTGTGAACTGTTGATTCTGAAGCTGGCCATGATAAGAAGCCTGGTGCTAATTTAGGTGGCTGATGAAGTTTAGTTTTTGGTCTATACAGATTTTTTTCTTGCCTACATTCCTATTTGGCATTGGAGAAATATGTTTAGTTTAATTGAGTTTACTTTATTATGATTGCACCTCGTACAACGAAATTAAATGCCATCTTCAGTGTACATTATAACTATAAAAATAAACCACAAACACACATCCTTCACAGTCTATCTATACAATTGAATTGCAAACCCCCGATTTTGCATTTATGTTGCATGATAGAAGCTATTTTTCAGTCTGTTTATCCTTGTTTTTATTGTCCTGTACAGTCTGCCAGATGGTAACAGTTCAAAAAAAAAGGGGATGCCCAGGATGAGATGGATCTTTAAGAATGTTTTGAACTTTCTTAAGGCAGCGGGAGCTATGAAGCTCTTCCAAAGAGGGGAGAGGGCAACCAAATGATCCTCTGGGCAATGATGTTCACCATCTGGAGCAGGGGTCTCCAACCTTGGCAACTTTACGACTTGTGGACTTCAACTCCCAGAATTCCTCAGCCAGCATGGGAGTTGAAGTCCACAAGTCGTAAAGTTGGCAAGGTCAGAGATCCTTGTTCTGGAGCGCTGTCCTATCTGCCAACTGTGCAATTGGCAAACCATACACAGATGTGGTAAGTTAAAATACTCTCTACAGTGCAGTGGTAGAAGGTCACCAGCAGTTTCTCAAGATGGAAGAAATGTTCTCCAACTCCAAATATGGATGCCAACCCACAGATTAAAAAAAAACAAAAGGCAACCACACAGCACGGAATTCAGTGCAGAAGAAACTTTATTGAAGGACAGAGAAATGGAGATACAGAAAAATTAGTTTAGGCTAAAGTTGAGTTATACAAGATAGTTGTAGATTTTTAAGCAAGGATATAGCTTGCCATGCTGGAAGAGACCTCAAAGAATCTTCTAATACGCTGTTTCCTACACGGTCCAGCCATATCCCTTCTGGAGAAACATACAAGAAGGGTGTTATGATACATACCTCCCCTTAGTTAGTTCTCCAGGAACTTCTATTGATCAAAGCAAGACATCCTGCTATTGACATAGAGGTAGAATTCTTAGCACGGTATCCATAATTATATGTCAACTAGTTTCCAGTTAATGGACATTCTTGGAAATTGTGACACCTTTCTGAGTTTGGAAAGCAGCGGTTTTCAACATTTCTTTTGGTGGTTGGGCAAACGAAAGAGAAGAAGATGGGTTCTTCTCATTTTTGCATAGGGATGAAGCTGGACATAGATTTTAGGACATTAGATGGCCACTGAATCTGTCCTAGTCTGCTCCTCTCTCTTTGAAGCAAAACTTGATGTCTCCAAACCCATCTCCTTTCTTTGATCTGGCCCCAAAACTGGTCCCAGCTTATTACTCTAAAGTCAGGTGGGACTTTTGATCCTGTAAAATTTATGTTCTTTGCTTTAGGGTAATTTTCACAGGTGCTGGCTTACTTAGAAGCCCTACCACTTTCCTTCTAGCGACCTTGGGATCCTTTACAATGCAGTCTGAAAACCACAGTACAAAACGTTCTGTTATCTTTCTTTGTGGTTTGTTTGTTTTCCTCAGTTTTATGATCAAAACCAAAAATTGACACAATCTCCCTTTTTTTTAAAAAAAAAAAAATAGTATCAACAGCAGTGGGGAGCCTGTAGCTCTCCAGATGTTCTTCAACTATCATGGGAGCTTCCTGGTGGAATTTCTATGACAAAAACACTTGGGGAGGAATAGGTTCCCCATCAACAAGATAAAGGAAGATGAGACAGGACTGAAAAGTGACACTTGGTCAAAGATGCAATGAGTAGAGCCTGAGTTTCAGAGGTACTTAGCATCAGATGGAGTATTTTGTTGAACACGAGCAATCCAATATCTTTGAAAGCCAGGTCCAATCATTTGACCTTGAATGTTGCATTGGGTCTGGGTCTTCTTGTTTTGTTTTGTTTTGTTTTCTTGTTGCATCCTGTTGAGATTCCAAAGCACCATCTCAGAAGCTGCTGCTGTATCTTAAGGTTCTTCATGAAGGGCAACCATAGAAAAACAAAACCAGGAGACCAATAATCAGTCTTGGAGTTGTATAGCAAGAAGAGACATGGCAGGAACCCTGGAAAGGAGACAATAGCTGGAGCCAGGAGATCAACAAATGGGGTTGTAGCAAGGATCACAATATATGAAAGGGCAGCATCTGGATCTAGAATCTGGATGTCCCCACTTGTTCATGGAGGGAGGAAACCAACTGAAAGGAGGACAAGAGGAACTAGATCCCCAGATTCCCCTGGAGGGAGGAGGACATCTTAGACTTCTGCATCGGGGTTTACAGATAGGGCTGTAGCCGGGATTGCAAGAACCACATCTGGACCAAGGAGGGGAGTGTCTGGCATCTTGAGATCCTCGCCTGGACATGGATGGAGAACTCCAAGGGCAGCAAGGAGCAAAGGGACTACAAGAACTACTACGTCTGAACCATGGAGGAGAGCAAGGAGAGCAGGGATTAAGAGAGCCACGTCTGGACCAGGGAGGACAGCAGCTGGAGGTGGGATTTTTAGGTCCCCACCTGTTCATGAAGGGAGGAGACCAGCTTCCACTTCTGGACAACGGAGGACAGCAGCAGCGAGATCCCCAGCTGCTCATGGAGGGAGAAGGAGATCTTTGACTTTTAGATCGAGGCCTACAGATGGGGCTATAACCGGGGTTACAGGAACCACATGGGGCCCAAGGAGGAGAGCGGGAGCTGCGGTCTTGGGATCCCTGTCTGGACCTGGATGGAAAACTCCAATGGCAGGGAGGACAGGAGGGATTACAAGGGTCATATCTGGGTGAAGGAGGAAAATATCTGCAGGAGCTGCGGTCTTGGGATCTCTGTCTGGACCTGTCTGGAGAAGCCCAATGGCAGCAAGGAGCGCAGGGATTACAAGGGTCATATCTGGGTGAAGGAGGAAAATATCTGCAGGAGGAGCTGGAATCTTGAGATCCTCGTCTGGATATGGGTGAAGGACCCCAACGGCAGCAAGGAGCGCAGGGATCACAAGGGTCATATCTGGGTGAAGGAGGAAAATATCTGCAGGAGCTGCGGTCTTGGGATCTCTGTCTGGACCTGTCTGGAGAAGCCCAACGGCAGCAAGGAGCGCAGGGATTACAAGGATCATATCTGGGTGAAGGAGGAAAATATCTGCAGGAGGAGCTGGAATCTTGAGATCCCCGTCTGGACCTGGATGGAGAACCCCAATGGCAGCAAGGAGCACAGGGATCACAAGGGCCACATCTGGACCAAGGAGGACAATAGCTGGATCTAGAACATTGAGGTCCCCAGCTGCGTGTGGAGGGAGGACAAGATCTTGACCGACCAGGCTGGGACCTACAGAGGGGGCTGCAACAGGGATTACAGGGAGGCCAACATCTGGGTCGTGACCCACTGCTGGCACTTATGCGAGGACCACAGTGGTCAGTGCTACAGCTGTAGGAAGGAGAATAACGTCTGGATTCATTATCTAAGGCGAAGCTCATGAGATTATCATCATAGAAATATTCAGAGGGGAAATTGTAGTCAGTTTCATAGTTGATATCCCAGCTGTCTAGGTCCAAGTATTGCTGAGGTGTGTAGAAGATCATCTCAAGAGGATCAAGGTAGGTCTGAAAAGAAGGACACTGAATGAGGGGAAGCCCAGAGTCAAAAAATCACCATAAGCTTACTCAGAGGTGGATACGCCATTAAGAGTACAGCTCTCCAGAGAAATCAAAGAAGACTTACCTGGACCATAGACAACAGACAGTATGAAGGAATCTCTGGAACCTCTCCGGATTTCACTGACCTTTTATAGAATTCCTGGATGCTGGCAGGGAGCCTGGACAACTCATAAGTCGGAAGCCCAACATTACCACTGATTTATTTCAAGGAGCTTTAATTCCCTTGGTACCTTCAAAAAGTAATTTTGGGCTCATCTGAACACACCACACCCTCGCGCTGTCTAATTGTTGGGAATTAAGAGTGGCAGCTGGTCTGAGGGTTCTCATGTGAGCCTTATGCGGTGGTGGATGAGGGGAACGAAGAGTTGACTCAAAGCCATAGGATGACCTACAGAATGACAAGATGCTATTGATGGTAGGAAATGCATACCTAGAGATACCACTCCAATCCACGTGTGTTCACCCAGAAGTTTGCAATGGTCTCCTAAGAAGACTCTGGAGAGATTTGGGACAGAGTGATCCGATTCCTACTCCACAGGGTAGAAGAGGTCTCCATAGCATCTTCCAAGGCAAAGATGGGATATAAATATAATGAAATAATAATACATATAACGTCCAAAGACGTTTTTATACCAGGTTAAGTTTTGCCTTGAGTCCACCTGTCTCAGAATTCTCCCCACTACCTTCAATGCTCCCACCAACCTCAAGGACAGCAGATCATCTCCATCTCTTCCTAGAACCCTTTTATAAACACAACGTTTGGACCATAGTTGAAACATGAATAATATAATATAAATAATGTTGGGTGAAACTCTTCTTCAACTCAAGCATCCATACAACATCTAACTGGACCTCATGGAAAGTCCACCAGCTTGATCAGATGACTCTTGGCTCAGTCCCCAAACATCTCATCTCCCAAGAGGCGTGTTGAGGTGCATTGCAGAAGAAGAAGAAATGGATGGAAACTAACCATGGAGAGAAGCAACCTAGAACTAAGGAGAAATTTCCTGACAGTGAGAACAATTAACCAGTGGAACAACTTGCCACCAGAAGTTGTGGGTGCTCCAACACTGGAGATTTTAAAGAAAAGAATGGACAATAATTTTTCTGGAATGGTATAGGTCTGTGGTGGTGAACCTATAGCATGCGTGCCACAGGTGGCACGCATAGCCTTATCAGTGGGCACGCGAGCTCAGCTCTGCTGATTTTCAGGTCTTCTGGGCCCACCAGAAGTAGGAAAACAGGCTGGGGGGGAGCCCATTTTTTTCTCACCTGACTCCAGGGCCTCTCTAGGAGTCTGGGGAGGGTGAAAACAGCCTTCCCCACCCCAACCACCCGAGGTCCTCCAGAGACCGAAAACGGTTCCACCAGAAGTTGTCAAACGGGGCATTTTTGGCCTCCGGAGGTCCTCCGGGGGGTGGGGAGGCCGTTTTTGCCCTCCCCAGACGCCTAGAGAGGCCCTGGAGGCTGAGGACAGCAAAAAACGGGCCTTGCGGTCCCACCAGGAGTTGTTAAATGGGCCATTTTTGGCCTCCGGAGGCTCTCCGGGGAAGTGGGGAAGGCTGTTTTTGCCCTCCCCAGACTCCTAGAGAGGCCCTGGAGCCAGGTGAGAAAGAAAAACAGGCCTACCGGTCTATCGCATGCCAGGAGTGGGGGGAGGGGAGTTGCATGCGCACGTGCGGGGGCAGGGCACATAGAATTATGGGGGCGGGGACGGGTACACTGGTATAGGTTCTCCTGCTTGAGTAGAGGGTTGGACCAGAAGACGTCTAAGGACCCTTCCAACTCTGTTATTCGCTGTACACGGATCCTGTTAACAACTGCTGAACATTTGATCTTCTGACATTTTCTGGGCACGTTCAGAGCGATGTCATCCAAACTTGTGGTCTTGACAATGTTGGATTGTGATCAGCCTGAAGAAAAGTTGTTTTCCTTGGCTTGGGGCTTCCTCCTTCTCTAATGAGCCTCATTTCTACATCAGCGTAGAGCAAAACGAAGGTTTCACCAAAGGAAGAATTTTGCAAAGGGCAAAACAATTGTCCATTTTCCCAACTTGCCCATTCCTTACGAACAATTTTCCTGACGTAATCAAGTTCATTTATTATTATTATTATTATTATTATTATTATTATTATTATTATTATTATTATTATTATTATTACTACTACTACTACTACTACTACTACTACTACTACTACTACTACTACTACGAAGGTCGTTTTTCTTTCTCCATTCACTTTCCTCCCCCGATAATATTTTGCAACTGGATCACTGCCTTTCCCGCTTTTGAAAGAGCAGAAATATTGTAGCTTAGTTACATTTAATTAAGCAATTAGTTTACTCATTAAAACTGAACCAGCCTGATTTCTTCCCAAATCTCAGAACTTGGGTGGAAGGCCTCTTCTGCTTTATTTTTATTTATCTTTATTATATCTTTATTTGCTAATTTGTTAGACAAAAGGCTCTGATTTGCCTGCCAGTGGAAGTTTATATTTTATATCCTAAGCTTATGATTAGAACAATCCAAACAACTATTTATAGTCACAGAACCTAACTCTCCCCATTATAATTTTCTGGAGCGGAAAAAAAGTCACATTCTCTCCTAAATATTACCCATCTCCCGTCTTCAGAAAATATGTCGGCCAGGTGTCCTGCGCATGGTGGATTTTGCAGTTTTTCAAAAACCAAAACTGGGTACCCATTTCCTGACTTTTCTTTCACTACGCAAAGTCCCTTTTTGGCAGTGGTGAAATCTGAACTGGTTTGTTGCCAGTTCGCTGGCCGCATATGCGCAGTGCACACCTAAAAGAAGGTTTGGGAAGGTTAGTAGAAGAACGAGGGGGGGGAAACAGCTTTGCCGCGTGATTTAACTTCTCTAGGATGCAGGATTTCCCGCTTTCTAGCAAAATCAAACTATGTGGCACAGCTGATCATCAGAAATACCGATTCAGAGAAACTGGTAGCTTTTTTAAACTACCGGTTTGAACGAACCGGTAGCTTTTTTTAAACTACCAGTTTGAAACCGAACTGGTAGCTTTTTTTTTTTTTTACTACCGCTTCGCCTGAACCAGTGCGAACCGGTAGCATTTCACCCCTGCTTTTTGGTGTCCATTGACTTATTTGGATCACCCAAAAACATCTCAAGATGTTTTACCACGGATGTTCCTCTTGGGAAAAACAGGACCTTCTCTTCCTTCTGCCTGTATCTGTTTTTTTGGTTGTTGTTGTTTAGGAAAAGCACAACCCATGCCATAAAAAAAGATATATGCAAAGAATAAGCCATTCTTTAATTAACCAACACCCCGGGGGGTTTTTTTTCCAGGCCTAAAAGCAAGACCTACAATGCTGTGATAAACCCAGATTTAATTACAGTTTGTAACGCTTTCTGCTTTGTTGGAAAAAGACAGGTGACATCTCTTTCTAAAGAGAAGGGCCAAGTGGTTGGCTTCTTCTTTGAAGGACATCAAGGGTTTGATTCTCAATTTATTTACTTATTTTTATCCAGGCGGGGTGTTGACTAATTGCCATTTCTCAAAGGCATGCCTTTGACTTAATCATGCTCTGTAAGTGATCACAGCTCTGGCCCCAAAGACTGTATTATTTCTTTAATCATTGGGTTGTTGGTTTGGAACATTCCTGTTGGATTACGCTGTAGACAAATACGTCTTGTCCAAATCATGCATGGATCAGGTTTAGAAGAGTGTCAGGCCTTCTTGATGATTTTCTGAAGAATATAGAATAGAATAGAATTTTATTGGCCAAGTGTGATTGGACACACAAGGAATTGGACTTGCAATCAGAAGGAAAGTTGGAGAAGAAATACACCGGGCCCCTCAGGATTCTTCCGTGTTGGGCAAGGCTACACATTACACTGAAAGTCGGACCAAGTCCACGATATCAAATAGTTCTCAATTCCCACTTTTCATTTCACGATAGATGGTAGAATATTGCGTGCAACCCAAAGGCTGCTCAGCCTTCAGTCCCATCCTCTGCCTCAGTTTTCTCATTTGCTCAAGATGCGTCCGCTGGGATCCCAAAATACATTAGCTCGGATAGAATAGTGCAGACCAAAGAGTCAATGCCATGTGAAAAGTGGGTCCAATGTGGAGTTTGAAATCCGTATTCTTGAAATCAAATTTTTGAAGACGGATGGAAGGAAGGAAGGAAGGAAGGAAGGAAGGAAGGAAGGAAGGGAGGAAGGGAGGGAGGAAGGGGGGAGGGAGGGAGGGAAAGGGAAGGAAGGAATGGAAAGGGAGGGAAGGGAGGGAGGGAGGGAAAGAAGGAAGGGAAAGGGAAGGAAGGAAGGGAGGGGGGAGGGAGGGAGGGAGGGAAAGGGAAGGAAGGAATGGAAAGGGAGGGAAGGGAGGGAGGGAAGGAAAGGAAAGGAAAGGAAAGGAAAGGAAAGGAAAGGAAAGGAAAGGAAAGGAAAGGAAAGGAAAGGAAAGGAAAGGAAGGGAGGGAGGGAGGGAGGAGAAGGAGAAGGAGAAGGAGACGGAGAAGGGAGAAGGGAGAAGGGAGAAGGGAGAAGGGAGAAGGAGAAGGATTGAGAATCTCTTCAAACATTGAGAATCTCTTCAACGTTCACCCTGTGAAGAAAACATGGTGTGTCCCTAGGATCATATCATGGCTGCAGTCTCTAAACTATGCAGATCCAGGGCATCAATTAATATAATAAAAAGCTGCTTGCACATCACCTTTTGTCCCCCGTCTTTAAAATTAGAAGGGTGTAAGAAAGTCCAATATACCTGAGCTAAAAGTTGAAAATTACACGGAAGAGGAAAACGATATACAGACTGCCGACTAGCAACCCGCTATCAAAGTAATTAAACTTGCTTGTAGCAGGAGGACAACATCTGGAGTTGGCATATAATTAGGTTCTCCCCTTTAAAGTTTGAAGTCTTCTGGCTACGGGTGAAGGTGTATATATACAGAGAAAAAGGGAAGTCTTGCTTTGAACCCTCTTTCAAATTTGGCCTCTCTATCCAGATCTCTAGGTAGGTACAACGTGTCTCGTTCGGTTTGGCAAAAATGACTCATTGGGGGAGACTTTCAGCTGACGGTGGGGGCGCAGCAGACCTTAAAACGTTTTTTTTTTTAAAGGGGGGTGGGTGGGTGGGTGGGCGGGTGGAAGAATCTGTGAATTTCAGCCTCGTGTTTGTAGGAAAGTGTTCAGCGGAATAGCTATTTCTATCCGACTTTAAGTCCTGTGTTTTAAATGGCATGTATGAGAGAGAGATGATGAGATAGATAGGTAGATAGATAGATAGATAGATAGATAGATAGATAGATAGATAGATAGATGATAGATGGAGGGAGGGAGGGAGGGAGGGAGGGATGATAGACAAACAGACAGACAGACAGATGGATGGATGACAGACAGACAGACAGACAGATAGAAAGATGGAAAAAGAAAGAAAGAGAAAGAAAGAGAAAGAAAGAAAAAGAAAGAAGAAGGAAGGAAGGAAGAAGGAGGGAGGGAGGGAGGGAAGAAGGAAGGGAAGAAGGAAGAGGAAGGGAGGGAAGAATGAAGGAAGAAAGGAAGAGGGAGGGAGGAAAGAAGGAAGGGAGAAAGAAGAGGGAGGGGAAAAAGGAAGGAAGGAAGGAAGAGGGAGGGAAGCAGGAAGGAAGGAAGAAGTGGGAGGGAGGGAGGGAAGAAGGAGGGAAGAAGGAGGGAGGGAAGGAAGGAAGGAAGGAAGGCTTTTTTTGTTGCTAATGAAATCTATTGACAATAATTTGCTTTCTCAACAACTTAAATGTTTTTTAAAATCCACATCTTTTCCAAAGGATGTGCTTGGCCTCAAAACCTGGTTTCCATAAGTGGACCTACAATAAAGCTCACCTCATCGATGATCTGAGGGTGATTAGGAGAACCAAACTGTCCTGTATCTCCAAGACCTGACGTATAGTTGGTAGAGACCACCAGATGTGAGGATGGGCTGTAGACATCCGTGTTCTTGAACTTGGGGACCATTTTATGGTGGTTTTAGAGTTTTACTGGTTTGACTGTGGTTGTGAGATGCCCAGATGTTGTTTAAGGTGGGCGGCCAGATGAAGCTTTTAAATAAACAAACAAACAAACAAACAAACAAACAAACATACCACTTGTGGGGTGAAAAGGGACCTTCTCTCATCCTCATCTTACCTTGTGTTTTGAATTCCAGATGTCCTTCAGTCCAAATATGATCGGCATTACCATCCTGAGCAGCGATCCTTCTGGTGGCACCAAAGCTCTCTATTGCCCACCAACCATCTACAAGCCAACAGGCTCCAATCCCAGCATCTGCCCACCCTACAGCTCCTTAGCTGGCACTGCGGCCAGGTGCTACATACCACGTAGATACCGTAACCTGTATGGCCTTAGCCCCAGTTTCTTTCTTTCTGACCCGTCCACGGCCCGCATCTATAGTTCCTCACCCAGTTATTGGAGAAGTGGCTATCAGCCATGTAATTATGAGTACCTCTACAACAGCAATCAAGGATACTTTGATCCGTGCACTTATGGGTACCTCTCTAGGGGTGTCCAAAGAAGCTCTGATCCATACGGATTGGCATACCTCTACAGCTATCGTGGAAGATACTGTGATCCATGTGACTATAGCTATTCTCCAACCTATGGTAGAATATGCTATGAGCCATGTGTTTATAACTATCCCTCCAACTATGGCAGAAGCTATTATCCCTCCCGTGGCTATACCTATCGTTGTGGGTACAGCAGCGATCCGTGCGGCTACAGCTCTGCTCCTAGTTCCTATCAGCCACGCTATGCAAACCGCCGACGCTACAGCTGTCGACCCGTTTCTTGTGACCCTTCCAGATTCTCTTCCGAATCGCACAACTCTTCAGGATATCGGAGACGCAGCTCTGGCTATTGCAATGATTGTGGCCTTTATTAACTCGCTCTTGCCAGGCCCCCTCCAAGCTAAGCTAAAGGCATGCAGAGTTACTACTATGCAGCTTCCTTTATTGTCTGTAGACAGAATCTTGCCAAACTGAAGTAACTGCAGGCATCAATAGAGATATGCGCTGAAATTCTCTAGGGAGGAGCCACCTTAACACTCTTCCTTCCAACTAAACTGTCACTGTTTCTTGGTCCTCTGGAATGCACCTGCTCCTTTCTGGGAATCCAGACCACATTCCACCACACTGTAGAAGAAACATCCAGAACATCCAAGATCCACCTTCTCAAACATGCTCACAAAAACTCTCCTCTCTTCAGTGCAATTGAACTGATATGGGTGGGTTATCCAAGAGATTTTTGGAGACCACAAAGGACTGGTTTTCACAAATTTATACCAACTTTTGCTAGCTCCACTCTACATGCCATTGTCCTTCATTCCGTAACTCATCTCGCCTAGAGAAATCTGCACTTTGCGTTGGGTGTTGTCACATTCTTTATTTTCACGCCAAATAAAGCTTGTTCTAAATTGCTGATAGTTGTTTGCGTTCTCTCTTAAATCCTTTCAAGTTGACTGGTGGCGGGAGAAATATTTATTTACAAATTGCTAATAAATAAATAAAACTTGGAGCCCTCTCATATAAGTGTGGTAATGGGATATGATCAAGGGTGAAATCCAGCAGGTTCTGACAGGTTCTGGAGAACTGGTAGCAGAAATTTTGAGTAGTTCGGAGAACCGGCAAATACCACCTCTGGCTGGACCCAGAGTGGGGAGGGAATGGGGATTTTGCAGTATCCTTCCCCTGCCACGCCAACCAAGCCATGTCCACCAAGCCACGCCCACAGAACAGGTAGTAAAAAAATTTGGATTTCACCACTGGATACAACTCAGTTTGAATATTTGAGTTCCTTTGGAAGATCTAAACATTCACCCCAACTCAGCAAATCAGTTCGATTTAAGTAAGATCTCCAAATCAGACCGATTCAGACTAATTAAATTTCTAATTGGAATCAAATTGATCCAATGCTGGAAATCTGTTCCCGTGAGTTCATACACATAGAAAGATCAAATCAGATTCTTTTCCCTGGGAAAACCAAACCATGCTGAGCCTTAAATAAACCACTATAGCCTTCATACTAAGTACTGACTCCTAACGCAAACTTGTCCAACCAAATAAATAAACATCATGGTTTAGAGTGAGTTATGAAGGTGTAGTTTATTAGAATGTAGTAACATTATTATCTGATTTAAATAATAATTTAACAATAATATGAAAGCCGGTGTGGTGAAGTGATTAAGGTGATGAATGAAGTTTACAGAGATCCAGAGCGTCAACGATGGATATTCCTTTGATGACTTTGGGCCAGTCCTTCTCTCTTGGCAAGGCGAGAAGTTTTGAGGTCCTTCATACCTTCCTTGTGAGAAATTTTTGTTTGGTCCACCAAGGGACGGAAGAGAACCAGAGAGGCCTTTAGCCTATCTAACCCAACCTCAACTCTTCCTCCTGTTCAGAGGTGGGCTTCAAAAGTTTTAGTAAGGGGTCCTATGCCCAATTGCTGAGTGGGCATGGCCATGGTGAGCGTGGCCTAGTTGGCCTCCTGCACTACGGCGGAAGGGGGGCGTTTTTGCCCTTCCCAGGCTCCGTAGGCTTCCCTCAAGCCTCTGGGAGGGCAAAAATGGCCTCCCCAGGCTCTGGAGGCCCTCTGGAGGCCAGGAATGGGCCTGTTTCTGGCCTTCCTGAACTTCCAGTAGGCCCATTTTTCGCCGTCCCCGAGCCTCCGTGTGTGCCCTGCACTTACCTGCATCCAAAATGGGCCACGTGGGGACTCCTGGGAGGGGTGGGATGGGGTGGGCGGGGCGGGGCCAGCCAGGAGTGGGATTTGGGGGGTTCTCCGAACTGCACAGAATCTTAGCTAGAGATTCTCCCGAATCTCATGTCCTCTTACTCTCATGTCTTCCTGTTCTCTTACTCTCATGTCCCCCATGGCTTTCCATCAGGATAAGCTTTGAACTACGAAATCCAATCTCACCCACAAGATGATAATTAACCTCAACCTATTTCTCATGTTTGCAGCAATTAGTTGGGATCACAATCTTGTCTTACGAGGAGGTGCAGGGTTACACCCTGCCTTTAATCTTATATGTTTTTGAGAAGGCTAGGAGGAACAAAATGAGTTCCTCCTGGACTTGTTCTCCACACAGCAAAACTTCCAGGTGTCTCTAAGTGAGACGCCCTCTTTTTCTCAGTGATGTGGTTGGATATCGGTGTGGCCACCTCAGCAATGTTCTCCAAACATCTTGACTTTAGGCTGAGTTTACCTTTGGTCAACAACACCTATTTGTTCCATTAACAAATTATTATTATTATTATTTATTGGATTTATATGCCGCCCTCTCTCCGAAGGTCTCAGGGCGGCTCATATCAACGAAACAGTCCCAATAAATACAAATTAAAACAGACTAAAAACAGACTAAAAACCAATTTAAATTGTGTACTGACAGACACAAAACAGACCAGGACTTCAAATTCATATTGTGTGAATGCATCAACTCAGCCAGTACATCGTTTGTTGATGG
Organism: Pituophis catenifer annectens; assembly: GCF_029215685.1. Lineage (NCBI taxonomy): Eukaryota > Metazoa > Chordata > Lepidosauria > Squamata > Colubridae > Pituophis > Pituophis catenifer. Next base: position 18,565,618 of record NW_027256890.1, read on the forward strand.
AAGAAATAGATGTTGATCAAAGGTAAACTCAACTTAATGGCTTTGGTCAACATCTATTTGTTCCATCAACAAATGGTGCTCTGGCTTTCCTTCATACATGTTGAGCCATGCCTGGTAAAGACTGGTCTCTTTTGTGTCTCTGCACACGTGTGAGTGGCTTACCAGGGATGGCACTCCAGCCTTTTGGGGTTAAGTTATGATCCAGAATGGTGTGTGAATTCAGATACTGTGGTGGTCAGACACACTAATCACATCCAATATGCTGTGATAATGCATACATTTCTAATTATGGTCAAATATTCCTCCTTTTAAACTTCCTTTTGAAGGCCCCATCTCCAAAGTGTGTAGTTCTTCTTGTGGATTTGTCCACTCGGTCTGGACTGCCTTGTAGGACTGTTACCAGTGGACCGCAAAAGTCTAGTTTTGGTCTTCTTGAGAAGTCTTCTTCTCAAAAGACCAAAAGAAAGTAAGAACAGCTACATCTCGGACCAGAGATGGTCCCATCTAGTCCCACATGACATAATATATGGCAGGGGTCTCCAACCTTGGCAACTTTAAGACTTGTGGACTTCAACTCCCAGAATTCCTCAGCTGAGGAATTCTGGGAGTTGAAGTGCACAAGTCTTAAAGTTGCCAAGGTTGGAGACCCCTGATATATGGTGACTAGTTTCAACTATCAAGGCATTTAGACTTACTGGTTTGACATGGTTTTCATATTTCTTTTCAGAAGCCATTTCTGGTGACAAAAAAATCTGAGGTGGACGCTGGGACAGAAACCCCAAATATAGTTGTTTTAGGCTTCCTTTCTCCAATGATCAGGTTCCTAGCTCTTGAACCTTACCAGGTCTTGCTCAGAATTGGGAACAAGGCTCTTTGACGTCAATCTCATTTTTTGACATTAGAAACCAGAGGGGCAGATGTGTCATTTTTCTTTGCCCTCTTCATGCCTTATCCTCAGGTGCCACCACCATTTTTCAAAATGGCCACCTCAGAGTGAGGCCAACCTTAAGTGGATTTGTCTCTCTTGGCAATCTCTGGGCGTCGTAGGGATGTTTTGAAGTAAACAAGCTTTTTGGGAATGACGTGTGAACAAATACCACGATCGTGAAAAGAAATTAAGGGTCCGAAAAGAGCTAACCTCACTTCCTTGGTGTAAACATCATTAGGCTCAATGGGATTTGCTCTTCCCATTGAGGATGTGACTGGGAGGTTTCAACCGATTGCTTCATTTTGGAAACCCAAGCAAAGTGATTGGCCTCTGGCTCTGAATAAGCCAAATGCGTTCATCTAATTAAAAGTGGAAACCCCATGCCTTGATGTTCTCTTTTGAAAGGCCTCGGTGGATCCAGCAGAACATTGCTCGTCCCCAAAATTGGGTGTTTCCAGGATACCCCTTCAGCAGAAACGTCTCGGCCTGAATTCACACCCGCCCTTGTCTCTGGAGCTTCTCCTATTTTCCCCTGAAGTGTGGCAATTATGCTCATTAAGAACTCCTGTTTCTTCCACGGTTCCTGTCATCTTCTTCCAACTTAAGCTGCACGGAGTTTAGCAGTTCTCAATCATTAGGACCGACCTGGAGAACCAGCTCTGAGTCAGAAATAACACGGGAGAGCCAACCGGTCATGGTTTGTTCAGGTTTAGCCCCGTCCCACCGAGACTGGAGAACTGAAATGTGATAAGGTCTCCTTGCTTCAGCAGAGGGTTGATCTCCAAGGTCCCTTCCGATTCTCTTAGAATGAAGGAGGAATTTCCTGACGTTGAGAACAATTAACCAGGGGAACAAGAAGTTGCCTCCAGAAGTTGTAAATGCTCCCAACGCTTTTGAAGAAGAGACTGGGCAGTCTGAAATGCTATAGGACCATGATGGCCAGAGGTGGCACGTAGAGTCCTTTCCGTGGGCATGTGCACTCTCACCAGCTGCTCTTCAGGTTTCTGGTGTGGACATGCGCACTGGGCAGCTGGTCTTCATGGGCACCGGAGCACCAGAAAATGGCCAAAAAAACAGCCCAAAACCAGACTGTTTTTCAGGCCGTTTTCTGGGCCGTTTCCAGGCCTTTTTTGGGCCATTTTTGGTCTACCACTGCTTAAGACCAACATCTAGGTCCCAAGGAGCTTCTCCGTCATCCAGGTCATGGCTGTCTCAAAGATGGCTTTTCAAAGACAACAGGACTTCCTTGGTTTCCGTTTTTTTCCTTGAAGACATTTCGCTTCTCATCCAAGAAGCTTCTTCAGTTCTGGCTGAACGGGGCGGAATGGAAGGATTTATATCCTTGGTAGTCATCTGGTCATTAGTACTCCCTCTGAGAATCACTGGGGGTTTATCTGTGTCCTCAGGGTCACCTGAATAGTGCAACTGGATGTGGGACCTCCTTGGAACTGCTCAAAAGACGGTGCTGAGGGGAGGGGATAGCTAGTGCTGTGTCCCTCCCTCTCTGTCGAGGGAGGGCGGTTCAATCTCAGTACAGATGGCCTCTTTGACCCCCTCTTTGAAAACCTGGTTCGAAAGTTCAGCTGCCTTTCGAAAAGCAACTTTGGAACATCTGAGTTCCCCCCCCATCCAGTGGTGGGATTCAAATAATTTAACAACCGGTTCTCTGCCCTAATGATTTCTTCCAACAACCGGTTCGCCAAACTGCTCAGAAAGTTAACAACCGGTTCTCCCGAAGTGGTGCGAACCGGCTGAATCCCACCACTACCCCCATCCCATTAAGTTGTGGTTTGCTCAGCTGCAGCCTTCTGCACAAGCTACAACTGTAGACCCTGTCTAAACCCAACGACAGAGAGTCACCATGTGTGAATCAGGCCTCTTCACGGATGACAACCACGACGGCTCGATTTTGTACTTAACACAAAGTCACAAATGAGCCCGGAAGCAGCTGAAACATACCTCTGAATACTCCTGACTGCCCTTATGTCCTCATAGAACATAGAATATCAGAGTTGGACGGGGCCTTAGAAGTCTTCTAGTCCAACCTCTTGGTCAAGCAGGAAACCCTATATCATTTCAGACAAATGGAGGTCCAGTCTCCTCTTGAAAATCTCCAGTGATGGAGAAGGAAGGGAGGAAGGGAGGGAGGGAGGGAGGGAGGGAGGGAGGAAGGAAGGAAGGAAGGAAGGAAGGAAGGAAGGAAGGAAGGAAGGAAGGAAGGAAGGCAGAAGAACAGAGTTGGAAGGGACCTTGGAGGTCTTCTACTCCAACCCCTTGGTCAAGCAGGAAACCCTAGGACCATTTCAGAGAAATGGAGGTCCAGTCTCTTCTTGAAAATCTCCAGTGATGGAGAAAGAAGGAAGGAAGGAAGGAAGGAAGGAAGGAAGGAAGGAAGGAAGGAAGGAAGGAAGGAAGGAAGGAAGGAAGGAAGGAAAGCAGAAGAACAGAAGAACAGAGTTGGAAGGGATCTTGGAGGTCTTCTAGTCTAATTCTTTACTCAAGCATGAGATCTTATACCATTTCAGGCAAGTGGCTGTCCAGTCTCTTCTTAAAAATCTCCAGTGATGAAGCATCCACAACTTCTGGTGGCAAGTTGTTCCACTGGTTTAATTTTTAAGGAAATTTGTCTTTAGTTCTAGGTTGCTTCTCTCCTTGGTTAGTTTCCATCCATTGTTTCTCGACTTGCCTTTTGGTGCTTTCGAAAATAGTTTCACACACACACACACACACACACACACACACACACACACACACACACACGTCTTTGTAGGAGCTCCTCAAATATTGGAATACTGCTACCAGGTCTCTCCTAATCCTTCTTTTCATTAGACTAGAGAGATATAAACTATATATATATTTTCCCCCTCCCTTTGTCTGGCTTCTTGTCCAACTTCAACCTCATATGGTTATGACTCTAGGGCCGAGAGCCATGGAGATGGTTCTTCCATAGAACAAAGATCTCCAAAAAAATATTCATTAAAGTTTTATTAATGCAAAGCAGCTTATTACACAAGCTGCCACACCTTTTTGCTGGAGCCGACAGTCATATCATGTCACTCAGTCATCTCCTCCCACCTATGACTGCATGACTGTAACTTCGTTGCTTGTATCCTTACGATTGATATGGATATGGATTGTTTCGTAGTATGATTTGATTGCTTATTTGGACCCTATGACCAGGGGTGAAATCCAGCAGGTTCTGACAGGTTCTGGAGAACCTTTTTGAGTAGTTCGGAGAACCAGTAGCAGAAATTTTGAGCAGTTCGGAGAACCGGTAGCGGAAATTTTGAGCAGTTCGAAGAACCGGTAGCGGAAATTTTGAGCAGTTCGGAGAACCAGTAGCAGAAATTTTGAGCAGTTCGGAGAACCGGTAGCGGAAATTTTGAGCAGTTCACAGAACCAGTAGCGGAAAATTTGAGTAGTTCACAGAACCGGTAGCGGAAATTTTGAGCAGTTCACAGAACCAGTAGCGGAAATTTTGAGCAGTTCACAGAACCAGTAGCGGAAAATTTGAGTAGTTCACAGAACCGGTAGCGGAAATTTTGAGCAGTTCACAGAACCAGTAGCGGAAATTTTGAGCAGTTCACAGAACCAGTAGCGGAAATTTTGAGCAGTTCACAGAACCAGTAGCGGAAAATTTGAGTAGTTCACAGAACCGGTAGCGGAAATTTTGAGCAGTTCACAGAACCAGTAGCGGAAATTTTGAGCAGTTCACAGAACCGGTAGCGGAAATTTTGAGCAGTTCGGAGAACCGGTAGCGGAAATTTTGAGCAGTTCACAGAACCGGTAGCAGAAATTTTGAGCAGTTCAGAGAACCGGTAGCGGAAATTTTGAGCAGTTCACAGAACCAGTAGCGGAAAATTTGAGTAGTTCGGAGAACCAGCAAATACCACCTCTGGCTGGCCCTAGAGTGGGGTGGGAATGGAGATTTTGCAATATCCTTCCCCCAGGAGTGTGGAGGGAATAGGGATTTTGCAGTATCCTTCCCCTGCCATGCCCACCAAGCCACACCACGCCCACCAAGCCATGCTCACAGAACCGGTAGTAAAAAAAATTAGATTTGCCCACTGCCGATGACTATCATTAAGTGTTGTACCTTATGACTCTCGACAACTGTATCTTGTCTTTTTATGTACACTGAGAGCGTATGCACCAGAGACAAATTCCTTGTGTGTCCAATCACACGTGGCCAATAAAGAATTCTATTCGATTCTACTTCACAAGGCACTATTCTGGAACCACCGGGCGGGGAGGGAGGAAGCATCTGGGCACGTAAAGAGTTCAAAACGAAGCCTTGTTGATCGAGAAGAGGCATCAAAAATTTTCACACACATTTTTTGTCGAGCAAAGCATATCATTGTCGTAAGGTGTCCGTCAGCTTGCAGTAACAGAAGTCATATCGTTTTACATGCTCCTGAGCGTTGTGAGTTTTGAGTACAACCGCAAAGTGTTAAAACTGAGTCATGGTTATGTTTTGTTTTTTTTAATAGCTGCTGACACAGCCTGGAACAGTCATCATGTACTCAGTGCTCGGTCAAACATGGTTGACGGCTTTTAACACCACGATGGCAAGCTTGCAAAAACACTTCAAAAAAAAAAAATTCCTCAGTTTTTTTTTCTCACCTGTTTTTTCCCTCCTTGTAACCACAAGATGTAATTATCCTGATTTTTACATTGAAGAAAGTTGGGGGAAGGGGGGGGCATTCCCTCCCACCGGCCAGGAAATGCACAAACACACAAAAGAGAGTCCTGTATTTGCTGATTTTTCCCCGTGACACTTTGTGAAGTCGAGTTTCTTTTTTAAAAAAATTGTACTTGGCTTTTGGTCACCATCACCATCCAATATTCTTACCACTGGTTCGCCCCCCCTCTCCCCCCGCCCTCTGCATATCCGCCCAGCCTCCACGCATGTGCTTTGCTTACTGGGGTGCCTCCCTCGCATGGCGTCGGACTCGAAAATCGTGCCTAAATAGGACATCATAGAGTCCGGGCAGATGGCTGGGCCCACTCACGATCTCCGCTACCGGTTTTCCCAAATTGGTACGAACCGGCTGAATCCCACCTCTGATCACCATCGATGACAATGTCCCCTCCTTTCAGTTAGCAGCTCTAGAGAAGTGCTTTGATCGTGCCTTTCTTGCCCTCTCTCTCTCTCTCTCTCTCTCTCTCTCTCTCCCCCCCCTCTCTCTCTCTCTCTCTCTTTTAAATTCCAGACTCACCTAAAAAGATCTGAATTCTCCTTTTGAATCTCCTGAGACCAGGTTTTAACAAACTTTAACCAGGTTTAGCTTTCTGAGATTAGCCAAGGTTGCATATGAAATAATCTGGATTCATTCTAAAAAGTTAGGTTGTTCTAAAAGTTCTACAGGAATAGTTTTTTTTAAAAAAAAACAGCAACATTTTCTTGGAATGACTGGAGATTTTCAAGAAGAGATTAGACAACCTTTATCTGAAATGGCATAGGGTTTCCTGCCTGAGCAGGGGGTTGGACTAGAAGACCTCCAAGGTCCCTTCCAACTCTATTATTTGGTTATTCTACTATTCTGAATTTACAGCGATTTCACCCTACCACAAAAACAGTAAATTAAAATACGGAGCGAAAAAGCTTCTATAGGCCCAATTTTACACAAGGAAGGAAGGATTTGCAAAACTGGTTTTTAAAATAACTGATGAACTACTGCCCTCTTGTGGAGAATGTTAGTACTGCATGAAATACTAGTACTTTCTGCCATCTATTGGAGACTTTGGGAAAATATTGAAAGTGTCAGTTTGATTCCACAATTTGTACAGTGTCTCATGGTTTATTCAGATTGATCCTGACGTTTTTCACCCCTGCATATATATATTTATATTTATATATATATATTAATTTTAAATGTTTGCTAAGGGTCTGAAGCAATTTTAAGAGAATCAGATTCAAAGATTTAGGTCTATATGGATTTGAACAAATCAAAATAGGATTCTTCTTCCCCTTTTTCAAAGAAAAATTAATTGTTACAGTCTCATCCAATATAATTGTCTTTTTTCCTGGATCAATTGCAAATATTCAATATTCTGAACATCTGCATTGAGATTCAGTTACACACCTTAGTTTGCCCATCCCAATTCACCCCAGAGTAACTTTAGGATCCCAAGAATGGACTCTTCAGACCATGCCTGAAGTTTCCAAAACTTTGGTGCTAACAAAATAAAGAAAAAAAACAAGTTTAAAATAACCGCATGCAGTATTTTCAACATATAATATGAACGAGGCAATATCAAGCAGGAGAATGTGTCCCTCTAGTGGGAGAACTGAGTATTGCAAGCCCCTCAAACAGATTTACCAGTCATTTGAAATCTGAGCGTGAGAAATTAGCTTATTGGGTCATTTCATTCAGTAATTTAAAGCAGTGGATTAAATTCTGGGGTGGCAAAGAGGAGAAAAGCATATCCAGAACTGTGCTAAAAAAAGAAAAAGGAAAAGGAAAAGGAAATTGGGAAACGGTGACAAATAAACCCCAATTTGTGATCTGCATTTGCTGACAACTGAACTATTTCTTAGCAATTTGAACCCCATCATTCCTTCGATCAACTGAATCTTGAATTCTTAGATGAGTTTGATGCGTTGCATTGGGCCTCTGTCTTGATCCCAATATCCGAAGGACAATTATACAGACACAGACGTGCCTCTGGGGATACAAATTCCAAATTGTGGTTCAACCCAATGAGTTGTATTGAATTCCCACCTTAGTTCCATTATTGGCATTTTTTAGAAGTCCCACTTCCCTTCTCCACCAATAAATTGAATTGAATTGAATGAAAAACAGTCTTTCCTTCTTGGTTTCTCCCTTCTTTGAAGTGGATTTAATATTTGAGGTACCTATATGACCGCAGTGGTGGGTCCCTTTGGAGACTGTATGAGGTTCTTAGATGTTTCAACGGTCGGGATTTTGACAAGTAAGCACGTTCTCTTATCTTCTGCCTGGAAAATCCTTGGATCCTTTGAGCCGTAGAAGGAGTTTCGCTTGGGGTACAAACCAGCTCTCGGTGCGGATTAGGTATGTTAATTTGGGAAACGAACATGCAGAGACACGACGGTTTGGCATGGAAGCATGGACGTGTCGAAGAACAGGACACACAAGTGCAGAAGTTGTACGAGGTCATCACGACGAAGGAAAAAGACGTCGCCCTGTAAATTTTTTCTTGGAGAAAAATAAGCATAGGTTGACCTGGTGTAAATCAGAAGTCTGTTTACTTACTTTGTTTAGCTGGTCTGTTTTGTTTTGTTTTTTAAATATAGAAAGAATCACATCTTACCTGCTGATGGAAGATCAGCGTAGGAATTTCAACCAAACAAACTTAGCTGAGGAATTGGTGGTATATTTATATACTTGCTCCAAGGTCTTCTGAATAACTAGAACTCTGACCTATGCAGAACCTCCAAATTGCTCAAAATTACTGTTTTCCTCCACTTAATCATAGTGAAGTCCTGTTCTCCACCCCAATCTCTTCACCCCTTGGCACCAAGACATCATCTAACTTGAAATGCAAACTATGTATGACCCAGAGCTAAATCTCAAATATGTGAAGGAGAACAGGCAGATGGTTTTAATAAGTCTCCCCCAGATTTTTATAAGTGTAATTATCTGGCCTTGTTTCCAAAATCGTAGCCAGATTATCAAGTTCATCCTTGTAGAAGGAGATCCTCTATTTTCTAAATTTGGAAGGAACTAGAAGAGATCCACCAAAACTTGAAGTGAATTGTGGACCTCATATCTGGCCAGTTCATATGTATTGAGTCCAAGAATTCATGTGTTCACCTAAACTTTTGGTGTTTTCAAGGAAGTAGTGCAAGTTCAGAAGATGTTGATAGACCTGGCCCATGGAATTAGATATGACTGAATGGATAACATCATCATGATAATAGAACAACAGAATAATAGAGTTGGAAGGGACCTTGGAGGTCTTCTAGTCCAACCTCCTGCTCAGGCAGAAGACCCTGTACCATTCTGGACAAATAGCTATCCAATCTCTTCTTGCAAATCTCTAATGATGGAGCACCTACAACTTTTGGAGGTAGCCATCATGATCTGGAGCTTTTGACTTTGACCCTAGGAGAAGAAATACCCAATCTAGTGTCTAATTCAACGTTCCTCAACCATGGCTACTTTAAGATGTGTGGACTTCAACTCCCAAAATTCTCCAGCCAGTCCTTCACACTGGTCTAATTCTACCACAAATGACTATGTCTTCTCTTCTGATAAACCCTAACCTCAAGAGAACTCATCTGAAGGCCAGGTGTGACTCAGAATGCCATTTGTGTCCTACCGAAATTGATACTTACACTGTTGGTTTCCCCACCTCTCTTGGGGTTGTTTGCAGGAGATATAATCCTACATTTGTCGACAAGCATCTGACAGATTACAGGTCTTTCCAAAACCAACAGGTGAAGCTGAAATTATAAAGTTATGGACTTGCCCACAGGTCTTCTTTTCAACAAGGAAGTGTGACACTTTTCCAGATTATATGAAGACCTAAGTATACAATCGCCTCTCCTTCCTCCAATTTTGGAGACAGTGTTCAGGGATGTTGTTTTTTGCTTTGATCTCCTCCTTTCTTGATATTTCTGGAAGGGAATAATGCCGAACAAGGACTCTGCTCCAAGCTCTTCTCTGTAGCTTCTCTTCAGAAGATACCATCCCTGACTGACAGGGTCAAGGATTTTTCTAGAAGGAAAGAGACCAGGCACTTTAGAAATTGCCTTCTGTTGCCTGAAGGACTGTAGTTAATGAAAAGTTGAGATGGATGAATTTAACAGATTAGGGTTTAGGAAGTTGAGTTTGGGAATTGTAGACGGGAACTCTTAACATCTTGAATTAAACGATGTAAAAATGATTTATTTGGGAGCCAAATGTGTGAATTAAATTACAGAATAACTGAGTTGGAAGGGACCTCGGAGGTCTTCTAGTCCAACCCCCTGCTCAGAATACAGAATTACAGAGTTGGAAGGGACCTTGGAGGTCTTCTAATCTGACCCCCTTGTTCAAGCAGGAGAGACCATTTCAGAAAAAGGGTTGTCATGCAATTTGCAAGCCCAGTGTCAGGTTTCGAGCACTTCAAGCTGCATTTACTCTAGTGCTGACACCCGGTTTGTAATCCCTTTGCAAAAAAACCACAGTCATCTACTAGAGTTTCCACAGAAGCGCTTACTAACTAAGCCTAGCCATGTTCCCAAATTATCCTGATTGTTTATCTCTTCTTTATGACAAACCTCTTGGCTCACCCATCTTCTGTAAACATTTCCCAGGCGTTGCTCCAGCGGACAGCTTTTGTAAAACAAAAATCATTAAAGGATTGACAACCATGGTTGCTCTCCCCTGCTCTGCTGAATGAAACTGGATTCTTCTGGGTTTTTTTTTTTAAAGAACTTTTGAGTCCTTGGGAAACTAGGACAGGAGATCAGGCCTAGGGGTCACTGGGATTATTCAGGGGGTTGAAGTCCTCATGCATCTTCAATGGCCAAGATGGAGAAACACAGATTCGGAGGGTGGAGGGTGGGTAGTTTTCAAGAAATGGTTGAAGGGATGAAAGAATTTTCAAAGAGGGAGGAAGAACAATAAGAATGTAATTATCGGTGGGAAAGAAGGTTGAAAGGAGGAGGAGGAGGAAGAGGAAGAGGAAGAAGAGGAGGAGGAGGAGGAAGAGGAAGGAGGAAAAGGAAGAGGAGGAGGAAGAGGAGGAGGTGGTGGAAGAGGAAGGCAAAGAAGAAGAGGAGGAGGAGGAGGAGAAGCAGAAGCAGAAGAAGAAGAAGGAGAAGAAGGAGAAGAAACAGAAGAAAAAGGAGGAGGAGGAGGAGGAAGAAGAGGAGGAGGAAGAAGAAGAGGAGGAGGAGGAAGAGAAGGAAGAGAAGGAGGAAGAGGAAGAGGAGGAGGAGGGAGGAAAAGGAAGAGGAGGAGGAGGAGGAGGGAGGAAAAGGAAGAGGAGGAGGAGGAGGTGGAGGAAGAAGAAGAAGAAGAAGAAGAAGAAGAAGAAGAAGAAGAAGAAGAAGAAGAAGAAGAAGAAGAAGAAGAAGAAGAAGAAGAAGAAGAAGAAGAAGAAGAAGAAGAAGAAGATCATCAAGATTGGTCACTGGAGTGATGCAACTCTTCCCAAATTGGTCAACAGAAGCTGGATATATTTCTTTCCTTCCCTTTTTTGCAAGGAGCCATTTATGCAACACATTTTATCAGAAGATGCATCTAAGTCTCACCACCCTATTTCCCCATCTCAAAACGTTGGGATCGTCATGCTTCTTTGATATGTGAGCTGCTTTAAGATCCAGTTCTGGACTCTGGATGGTTGGTGGACTCAAAAGGCTTGGTTTCCCAAGGACAGTCGACCTCAGGCATTGTTGAATTCCAGTCACACTTTTTGCAACTTCTACAATGAGTCCGCACCATTGAATTTAGACGGCGATACGCTGCACGGGGTGGCAACCACGGTCAAATTTGAGTTGACCTTCACTGCAGCTTTGCAACCCCTCTTTATACTGCTTGAACAACTCAACCAATTCTTCTCAAGCTGTTGGGCTCCGAGAAGGAAGGATCAATTTTAGTCCCCCGAGCTGTTTCCTGCTCCACTTCCTTTTCCTATTTCTTTTCCACCAACTCAGAATCAAACAGAAATAAGTACACTGGTGCTGATGTGACCCACATTGAGAGGGCCCTTCCCTAAATCCCCATGACATTTCTCCTTCTTTTTGGCCAGAGCATAAAAACAAGGACGGTCATAAAGACAGAAGACCTAGAGAGGCGTCATTTTTGTGGGGCCTCTCTAGGACTTTGGATCAATCTTGGGCAAGCAAGTTGACTTCATAGTCTCCATTTCAGGGATGGGATTCAGCTGGTTCAGACTGGTTTGAGTGAACTGGATGCTAATTTTGCATCTGGTTTGTTAGGTTCAGCTTGTAGCTTACTCCTAACTTGTTGGTCAGGCAATATATCTGTTTCTTTAAGAAACAATTGAGCCACGTAATCAGGGTTTACTGATTATTGGACTATGCTGGACTGTTTTACTTACACCGAGACTGCTTATTATCTTGTATATAAAGTATTTTTCTCACACGAGCTGCACGTTTATCTCCTTCCCTGTGTGTTTCTGCTCTGCTCGTTGCACAAGCAACAAATACTTTTTACACGCACCCTAACATGGTTCGCTGAACTGGTACCGCGCCCCTCCCCTCCCAGGAGTCTCCACATGGCCCGTTTTGGATGCCAGGTAAGTGCAGGGCCCGTGTGGACGCTCTGGGAGGGCACAAAACGGGACTCCCTAAAGTTCCAGAAGTCCAGAAACAGACCCATTTCCAGCCTCCAGAGGCCTCCGGAACTCGGGGAGGCTGTTTTCACCCTCCCGGAGGCTCAAGGAAAACCTCTGGAGCCTGGGGAGGCTGAAAAAAACAGGCCTACCGGAAGTACCAGAAGTCCGGAAACGGGCTTGTTTCCAGCCTCCGGAGGGCCTCTGGAGCCCGGGAAAGGCCGTTTTCACCCTCCCAGAGGCTCTACAAAAGCCTCTGGAGCCTGGGGAGGGCAAAAATGCCCCCTCCCTGCCATGGTGCAGGAGGCCGAATAGGCCATGCCCCTATGGCTATGCCCACCCAGCAACTGGGCAGAGAACCAGTAGCTAAAAGTTTTCAATCCAACCCCTGCTCCATTTCCTACAAGATGGCAGCCCGGGTGAAGTTAGGTTAACTCTAAGTAGCACTGGATCCATTTAAAGTAGGTCATTCAGAGCTCGTTGGCAAAGTTAACCGATTCATTCTTGTTGTCGCAACAACTCACTGAGTCAGTTAAGAGGAAGCAGGGTTGCAAAGATTGAAGATATGTCGGAGAGGCGATTCTTTTAAAATCCAAATTCTTTGCAATTTTTCAGCATTTATTTGGAAAAAAACAAACAAACAATGATGAAATGAAAGATTTATCTACTGGTCCCCCTTCTAAGATTCTTGGTTTCCAAAGATCTATCTCCTTGGAAGTCTTATCAGAACGGTCGTTTTTGAGATTCACCAGCGCAAACAAACAACAGATGGGTTTTTAATCGTGTGAAAATCTTCGGGGCAGGGATCAGACTGAGCCATGTAGGAGTTTCACCAGGGCGGGTCTATCTTCCTCTGAAATGCCAGGCAGCACAATTCAGAAGCCCAACTCCATTTACATACATGCAAATGCCTCCTCTTGCTATTCGTTCTGCTGATGACGAGGCAACATTCCTGATTTTTGGGAAGAGGTGAAGAAGAAGAGGGGGGGGGGTTGCCAAGATGTTTTGGATTAAGGAAAAGACAAACAAGAAATGGTTTGTCATGACATGATAGTAGTCTTCTGGTATTTGAGGGGCTGCCCCAAAGAAGAGGGAGTCAAGCTATTCTCCAAAGCACCTGAGGGCAGGACAAGAAAGAATGGATGGAAACTAATCAAGGAGAAAAGCAACCTAGAACTAAGGAGAAATTTCCTGACAGTGAGAACAATTAATCAGTGGAACAACTTGCCTCCAGAAGTTCTAATAAGAAAGCAGAATAACAGAGTTGGAAGGGACCTTGGAGGTCTTCTAGTCCAGCCCTCTGCTCAAGCAGGAGACCCTCTACCATTTCAGACAAACGGCTGTCCAATCTCTTCTTAACAACCTCCAGTGATGGACAGGGGTGGGCTGTTGGGGGTTCGCAAGGGTTCAGGAGAACCTCTAGCTAAGATTCTGTGCAGTTAGGAGAACCCCCAAATCTCACTCCTGGCTGGCCCCTCCCATACCACCCCTCCCCTCCCAGGAGTCCCCACACGGCCCGTTTTGGATGCAGATAAGTTCAGAGCACGTGCGGAGGCTCAGGAAGGGCAAAAAACAGGCCTACTGGAAGTTTGGGAAAGCCGTGCCCGCTTCTGGCCTCCAGAGGGCCTCTGGCGCCTGGGGAGTCTGTTTTCGCCCTCCCGGAGGCTCAAGGAAAGTCTCTGGAGCCTGGGGAGGGCAAAAACACCTCCCCCCCTCTGGTACAGGAGGCCGACTAGGCCCCGCCCACCATGGCCATGCCCACCCAGCAACTGGGCAGAGAACCCCTTGTTAAAATTTTTGAAGCCCACTCCTGGTGATGGAGCACCCACGATTTCCGGAGGCAAGCTGTTCCATTGATTAATTGTTCTAACTGTCAGGAAGTTTCTCCTTAGTTCTAGGTTGCTTTTCTCCTTGATCATTTTCCAGCCAGCGTCCTTAGGTCTTCCCTATCTCCAAGCAATGTTTCCATACATCTGTTTGCTTTGCGAAACTCCCAAAGTTGTTTCAACTGGGCCGTTCCCCAGATGATTTTTTGGGGGGAGGAAGATGGAAGCCCAGCAATTTTCAAAGGAGGATCTCTCCTTGTGTGGTGAAATACAAGGAAGGTTCAAGAAGAACAGAAAGATAGAAAGTCATTCCTTGAAAAAACGTGGGTGTGACACCAGGAAAAAAATATTGTTCTTAGCGATTAAATTAGGAGTTTCCGAAAAAAACCAAACGTATCACCCACTGAGCCATGGAAAGGAGGTATAAAAGGCTAAGAAGTCCTGGAGCAGAGGACCTTGAAGATCAGATCACACTGCTGTGATTAAACTGCAGAACCTGGTAAGTTTGGCAGATGTTCTTGAGAACTTGGGCCAACCTTCTTAGCTATTACATAGGGTTCTAAGGACATTTGGGATGGGTGGGTGGATCCATCCTGCTTCATACTATCAGACAACCAAGAATATTGTATGACTTGCATCACAATTTGATGTTCTTCCTTGAACCTTCCTTCTTTAGGCCTTCCTTCTTTACCATCATTAGCTAAAATTCTTGTTGCTACTTGCAACGTGGCTTCTGAGGTTCCTGGTTGATGATACACGTTCGGGTTTCATCTGCAATTAGCTTGATTTCTTGTTGAAAAGCCATAAAGACAAAATTACAAAAATAACCTGCAGAGGATTGTTTCAATGCTGGTTGGCCTTCCAAATTCTGTCTCGGTTGGGATTGCCAGACTTCAGCACCTGAAGATGGGATGGGATAGTCAATAAAATCTTCAAAAGTGGAGGAAAGTTTAACTCTTGGATGGTTGAACCTTAGGAAAAGGGTTGAGTAGAATACTTTAGATGTCTTGGTCAGTGGTGGGTTTCAAAAAAATTTACTACCAGCTCTGTGGATGTGACCTGGTGGGCAGGGCATGGCTTGGTGGGCGTGGCAGGGGAAGAATACTATAAAATCTCCGTTCCCACCCCTCTCCAGGGGAAGGTTACTGCAAAATCCCCACTTCCTCCCGATCAGCCTGGCAAAGAATAGATGGGGGCGAGGCCAGTCAGAATTTTTACTACCGGTTCTCTGAACTACTCAAAATTTCCACTACCGGTTCTCCAGAACTGGTCAGAACCAGCTGAAACCTACCTCTTGTCTGGGTACATTAAAAGCTAAAAAAAAATGGAAAATCGAATATGTTTAACTGATTTATGAATTTATGAAGTGTCTTTTCTCTTAGCTCAACACAATGCACGCAGGACATACGTACCCCGAATGGGACCACTGCTATCCCAACTGTACTCCAATGACTATGATGGTTCACCCACCTCCTTTGACCCTCAGCATCATGTCACCAGGTCATTATTCTCCAGGCCATCCTGCCTGTATCAAGCCACACGACCCTTGTGCTCCAGCTCACTGTTTTGATGGAAGAAGCCATTATGGCCACTACCATGGCCTGGCCCATGGTGCAGCTCCCTGTTCTACCTCTACTTCTCAAAAGTGCTTGCCTAGACGCAAGATTGTCCCTTGTAATATCTACTGAGCCCAAGAACCATTGACGGCAGACTGAGAAGGACCCACAACTTCCATAACATCAAGGAACGTTTGAAACCAATGAGACAATGGAGCTGTGATCCAACCATGTACGGTCAAGGAGGACAGCTCCTCAATTTGTCCTTGTCTGTTGGGTATCCATCCTCAAAGGCATGTCTAGGCCACCCAAGTGAAGAGCCCATGGATCTCCTAGAAA
This sequence comes from Pituophis catenifer annectens, assembly GCF_029215685.1. Lineage (NCBI taxonomy): Eukaryota > Metazoa > Chordata > Lepidosauria > Squamata > Colubridae > Pituophis > Pituophis catenifer. Next base: position 18,581,538 of record NW_027256890.1, read on the forward strand.
TGGCTGAAGCTCAATTCCCAGATGGTTTGGTCCGCGGTGGTGGAGGCTGGGTGTGGTACTTCAACAACTTCTGGAGATCTATTGGATGCTCCCTCCAACCCAAAAAGACTTCATCTGCTTTAGTGTTTCCACTGAGAAGGGGTCTCAGAATAAGCCCGATGGCTGAGTTCCCACCATATGATTAACCAGATCAGCTGAAGACCTAACGCATGTACTAGCACAATATACTGAACTGAGTTGTTTCTCTTTTTGGGGGTTGTGTTGGGACTCACAGTGTTGGGCCAATCCAGTATGGATTCTGCAGACCTAGGAAATGGGTTGATTTAATAACCAGGTTAAGCATTTTGTGGGAATGCAGCCGAGACTAGGCTTATATTATTGAAAGACCTTTCAAAGCAAGCTTCGGGCACCATGAATTGTCCTGCTTCATCCTCTTGTGGGTCCATCTTTTCTGCATTTGACTAAACAGCCCTGTCATTTTGTGTCCTCTGTCCTGCTTGTAAACTTGAGCTCATTAATAAAATCATCTCCTGCATCAGACCTGTATGTTTCTCCTTCATTAGTTCCAATATATTTACCATTTTCACAGTTCTGTGATGAAGCATAACAGTTTCAAAGTGTCCTTGGGTCAACACTCCATGAAGGCTGGATTTTCATATTACAACAATAGTTATGAATGTCAGGGTTCCAATGGATGCCATAATTAAATCATGAGCCTCGAGCCAAGCTTCAAAAGAAATCCAGTTATTTATTAGGAGCTTCATGTCAGTACATTCCCAAATGAAGCCAGCTCTGACCCCACATAATTTACGGCCCCAATCATGACCCTGTTTCCCCCCTCCGCCCAGGATGTGTCATCAATCACATTCGCCAACGGAGCAGTTTCACAGGTTGTAGAAGTCACTCCCCTTTGGCCACTGTAAGTAACTTTGGGATACAGCCTTGAGAGAGATAAATCTGGAATGTGCCTCTGTCAGGAAGGTTCAGCAGATTGAAAAGAAAGCAGTTGTCCTGATTTGGTCTGGAAAAAGGTAGAAAACTTTCTTGGGAGCTGAGCCTCACGATATGCTGGAGAAGAACCCTGACTTTCATGGAGGACATCTCAATTATTATTGGCATTGCATCCACCTGAGAAGCTCTTAGAATGAATTCAGTTAACATGTTTGCACATGGGAACATGGGATATGTTTGCCAGACCTGACGAGAGCTGCTTGGCCTTCTCTTCAGTGCTTTAGTGAAGAAAACAAGGTCATTTTGAACATATAGAACATATTGGAAGGGAGCTTGGAGGTCTTCAGGACCAACCCCCTGCCCATGGCAGGAGATCCTATGCCATTCTAGATGAAAGGGCTACAGGAGACATCGCATGGGTCTTCCCTTGAAGACTATCTCATGGTTGAATCAGAAAACAAGGAGATTTTGAACTTCTAGGCTAAAGGGCTGCAGGAGACATTACATGGGTCTTCCCTTGAAGACTATCTCATGGTTGAATTTTTAAGGGGAATTATTCAACAATGGACGCTGCAGAGGTATTTACGAGAGAGACTTAACGAACTTTGGAAATGAGAGGCATGTCAGCACTTCAAGCTGCATTTACTCTAATGCTGACATAAGAAGGAGAAGCGGAGGCGTCTGGAAAGGGACGTTTGACTTTTCACCTACTTATTTTCCCTGGAGATAATATCCCCTAGGAGATGGGATGGGAGGGGGAAATTCCTTTGAGCTGGAGCAGTAGATTAGGGATAGAGTGACTTGGAAGATGGCCAATGAGTGCAGGGCAGTGGGGAACAGAAAGGGAGGGTTTTGGGTCTGGAAGTCAATGTTGGCAGCGATGGAGTCGGATTTAGAATGTTGTGCTTAATAAATGGGAGTTTTTTTCATCGAAGACTTTGTTTGAAATGCAAATCCAGCTGCCTGCAATTACTGCAGGTTCGAATCTCGCCAGGCTCAAGGTTGACTCAGCCTTCCATCCTTTCTAAGGTAGGTAAATTGAGGACCCAGTTGTGGGGGCAATAAGCTGACTTTGTATAAATATACAAAAAGGATGAAGGCTATTGCTTAGCGCATTGTAAGCCGCCCTGAGTCTCCGGAGAAGGGCGGCATATAAATCATTTTTTTAAAAAAAAAAAATATTTGAGACGACCTCGAAACCTGACAAAGCAATTGTTTAGAAAGTTCTCAATTAAAATCCTAAGGAAAGGTTTTATTATTATGAGCCAAATGAGGGCATTCGATGATGGACAGAAGAGAAATAACGATTGGGGTAATTTGTGATAAATAGGAAACCATTGTAGACTTTCTATGAGTAGATTACAATAACAGATTGTTAACAGAAGGCCTTGAATTTTACGTTTGCTGTTGTTTAACATGTTAACAATTTTTTTTTTCTTCATACGGTAGTGGCCCAAATTGTGGAAACCTTTTGGGAAAAGTGTATTTTTGAGGTTTAATGGCTAATAACACCACTTTTCGGGGGGCAGTTTCAAGATAATCCTATTCCACTGCTGGAATGGCCTGGGAACAGCCCAGACCTTCACCCAATTGAAAATCGATTGGAGCCGACTAAAGAAACTTGTTAGTTAGAAGCAACCCAGCAACAAAACCCAGTCTGTTTTCTGACTTCCGGTGGGCCTGGAGGGCCCGAAAATCAGCTGGCCGGCGTGCATATGGGCGCCGGAGCTCAGCTAGAGCGATACTCATGTGCCCACTGATATGGCTCTGCGTACCGTAGGTGTAGAGGTGTCATGGGTGTAGAGTTTCCTGCTTAAGCAGGGGGTTGGACTAAAAGACCTCCAAGGTCCTTTCCACCTCTGTTCTTCTGCTATCCTTCTCCCTTCCTTCTCCATCACTAGAGGTTTTCAAGAAGAGACTGGACCTCCGTTTGTCTGAAATGGTATAAGATTTCCTGCTTGAGACGGAGGTTGGACTAGAAGACCTCCAAGGTCCCTTCCAACTCTGACCTTCTGTTATCCTTCCTTCCTTCCTTCCTTCCTTCCTTCCTTCCTTCCTTCCTTCCTTTCCTCCCTCCCTCCCTTCTCCTTCCTTCCTTCCTTCCTCCCTCCCTCCCCTCCCTCCCTTCTCCTTCCTTTCTTCCTTTCTTCCCTCCCTCCCTCCCTTCTCCTTCCTTCCTTCCTTCTTTCCTTCCTTCCTTCCTTCCTTCCTTCCCTCCCTCCTTCTTCATCACTGGAGATTTTCAAGAAGAGACTGGACCTCCATTTGTCTGAAATGGTATAAGGTTTCCTGTGTAAGACAGAGGTTGGACTAGAAGACCTCCAAGTTCCCTTTCAATTCTGACCTTCTGTTATTCTTCCTTCCTCCCTTCCTTCCTTCTTTCCTTGCTTCCTTCCTTTTCTCCCTCCCTCCCTCCCTTCTCCTTCCTTCCTTCCTTCCTTCCTTCCTTCCTTCCTTCCTTCCTTCCCTCCCTCCTTCCCTCCTTCTCCATCACTGGAGGTTTTCAAGATGGAACTGGACTTCCATTTGTCTAAAATGGTATAAGGTTTCCTGCTTGACCAGGGGGTTCGACTAGAAGACTCCCAAGGTCCTTCCCAACTCTGTTTTTCTCACCGTTGTTTTTCACTGACCCAACCTGAATTGAAGGGGGCATTTTATCTTGGAGAACCATCAAGAAACGGGGAGATTCAGACAATCACGAGCAAGAGACAGGAAATTTGAATGCCATAAAGATTTTATTGGAAGGGGAGAAAAAAAAAAAAGCTACTATTCCAGATATCAATGTTAAAGCAGACAAAGCAGTAGCAAACAAACAAAGGTCAGATTCAACAGAAGCCATGCAAGCATGAAACCAAATTCCCTCCAGGGTGAGTGAAGAATCTTCGGAAAGTCCAAATGGAGATACATCCCAGCTCTAAAGGGTTGGAATTCCCCAATTATGGTACAACTTGAAGTCCCTCGGAAAATCTAACAAATTCCATGGTTTGGGGCAGAGCAATTTTGGAGGGTAGCATTTGGGGTTCTGATCTTCCTGTGGATATTTTCAGCCGTCAAGAAGATCTGGGTTGGTTTGGTGATCTGGTTCTTCTCGTAAGGTGGTCCATCCTTCATCTCCTTCCTGGGGTGTAGGAGAACATCAATGCTTAGAAACGTCGCTGAAATTGCTGCTGCTGTTGTTGCTGCTGTTGCTGTTGCTGGGACCTCTGGGAATAAACGCTGGCTGCACTGCTTGATGGGAGGGCTAAACTTCCACGATAAGGAAGAGTAACACAGGGGTTGCATTGCTCAATGCAGAGAGGCTGGTCTGGACAATGGATAGAAGGTCCTGGAATGCTGAGGGTGAAGGGAGGTGGCTGGATGGTCACGGTGGTGGGTGGGCAGTTGAAGGAGCAGGGATCCCATCCGGAGGCCATCTTTGTTCAAAGGAGCGGGTGGATCTACAGGCAAGAATCAAGAGAAGAAGGACGGTGCAAAGCTTAGTAACATTTGAGCTACCCAAGTCTTTGCGGATTATTTTCCAACAATTGTTTTAAGAATCTCTGATGCAGGGAACATTTTGAGCAAAGGATGAAACACAGACTGTATAGACCTTAGTAAAGTCATGGTAGGAATCCATAAAAACGTGATTGGAAGGGACCTTGAAGGTCTTCTGTTTCAATTCCCTGCCCAGATAGGGTTCCTCAGACCATCTGAGACTTTGATTGAATATTCACAAGTCCAAGAAGAAGACCGCTCTACTCCTGAATAGCTCTAGGACAGGAGTCTCCAACCTTGGCAATTTTAGGACTGGTGGACTTCAATTCCAAGAATTCTTCAGCCAGCAGTGCTGAATTCTGGGAGTTGAAGTCCATAAGTCTTCAAGTTGCCAAAGTTGGAGAACCCTGCTCTAGCAAATCCTTGAGTTTGGATCACCCTCTGAGAAGCTTCCACTTGCTGGAAGGGTTTTTGAGGAAACGTCCACACCCCTGTGAAAGTTTAACATATGTTTAATTAAACAATACTTGTTTAATTAATTAAAATATATAAATATTCATGGCATTGAAGATCTTGGATAATTCATTTCTTCTCACCCTTATGCTCTCTCTGATACAAACAGTTGGTGCAATAATACAAGACTTCCTAGACATCATAAAATCACCCCTGGCAGATATTGGAAGGTTGGGTGCTAAATCTAAGAGGAACCTCTATTGAGACACGCTTTGAACCCTCCCAGTCATCTCAAGTTTGGTACGAAAAGATGGGGAGATCTCCTTTTCGTTTTGCTGGGCTTTAACCCATCATCATCATCATCAAACAAAAATAATAATCAAGATCTAAAGCTAAGAAATTCTAACTCCTTTCTTCAGGATCCTTTTTGCAAGAAGTAGTAAACCACTCGGACGCCTGTGCCAAGGAAGATCAAAGCAAGATCGCCCAGCAGCTTCCCACAAGTTAAAACATCTCACTGCCTTACTTACCGGGTTATGCGGTGGAAGCGGCTCGGAGTGAGTTCTCTCAGTACTGAAGGAATCTGATGCTCGACCGTGAATCTCCTGTGCCTTTTATACAGTTGCAGAAGGGGTGATGCCTTTGACTTTTTCAAGGTGCTAATTAATTGCTCACCACGTTCTTTTACTCCTGGTTGTAACACTCAAGGTGTTTCAGCGGTGATTTCACTCTTCTTAAGCCTCCTTCCTCATTGTTGACGCTTCAGCCCATAGGTGGGGTCCCTCTAGACAGACACTGAGGTGGGGTGAGGTTTTCCAGGCAACTATTAGACATTCGTGATTGAGATGGCTCATGGATCTCACCAGAAACAAGTTGGTAGAAGAAGGTCACAGAAGAAACATAGAAGAATAGAGTTGGAAGGGACCTTGGAGGTCTTCTAGTCCAGCACACAGGTTGAGCAGGAGACCCTATACCAGTGATGGCTAACCCTTTTGCCATCTGGTGCCAAAAGCGGGGGGAACATGGGGGGGAATTACACGTGCATTTGCCCACACCCATAATTCAATGGCCCCGGTGCCCTGCCCGCTACGAATCTGAGCAAGAACCCCCTGCACTCCCCCCACTTTTGGCACATGACATCAAAAAGGTTACCGATGGGCCCGGTAGGCCTGTTTTTTGCCCTCCCCAGGCTCCAGATGCTTTCTTGGAGCCTGGGGAGAGTGAAAACAGTCTCCCCCCCAAGGCTCTCCGGTGGGCCCCGAAGGCCCAAAAATCAGCTGGCCAGCGTGCACATGTGTGCTGCAGCTGAGCTAGGGCAAGGCTCATATGCCCACAGATATGGCTCCACGTGCCCCCTTTGAAAGCCTCCAGTGATGGAGGCCCCACAACTTCTGAAGGAAAGCTACTCCATTGATTGCTCTCAACATTAGGAAGTTTCTCCTTAGTTCTAGGTTGCTTCTCTCCTTGGTTAGTTTCCATCCATTTCTTACATTTTGTGAACACAGCAGAATTCACTTCACACATAGTTTTTTTTTCCTCTAAGTGTGAAGTATATAAAAAAAATACTGATGGATATTGCCAAAACTTCCAGAACATACATGCTCATATTTTTTTTACAAGTAATTGGCCGCACAGTTGGCCTTCCACACCAATGTGACTTAAACAAAGCAGTCATTATTTAAATAGTGAGAAATGTGTTAAATATTCCCAGCAAATTAGGAATCGAACTGATTCAATGAATGAATGGATTGAATTTTTTTTTTTTATTTGATTTATATGCCGCCCTTCTCCGAAGACTCAGGGCGGCTTACAATGTGCTCAGCAATAGCCTTCATCCTTTTGTATATTTATACAAAGTCAGCTTATTGCCCCCACAAACTGGGTCCTCATTTCACCTACCTTAGAAAGGATGGAAGGCTGAGTCAACCTTGAGCCTTGGCGAGATTCGAACCCTGCAATAATTGCAGGCAGCTGGTCTTAATAAGCTTAATAACAGGGTGCCTTAAACCCCTGTACTACCAAGGCTCTTTTAACTTAACTTAATTAATTAAGTTGCTTTAACAAAACTGTCAACTGGATTTTTTTCTTATTTTTTTTTTAAGAAAAGGAACATTTTAAAATGCTGATTATGAAAACAAATGTAATAAGACCACTTTGAAAGTTTTCTCTTCTTATTTCTGGAAATTCCATGAGGGAAGATTAGAAAACGCACTTTCTACCTTTAAATGCTTTTTTGTAATGATCATTTAACAATAGAAATACGGAATTATAAGCATTTAAACTTGGAAAGAAAAGAGTTTCTATTTGAACAGGGCAGGAATTTTACTTAGCCAGGTATCCCATCAAGAGATTCAAATTAGTGCTGACCCACTTTTTACGGCTCCAAGATGAAAAATTTAGGAAGTCTGGAGATTGTCTCATGAACATGTGAATTTTGTAACTCCTTTCTGTCAAACATCACAATTAAATTGCACCCCACATGGGTTGTTATTCCAAGTAAATATCAGCAAATTATACTCCACATCTGAAAATCCATCCGCAACCGGATAGCAATATTATTTTTGAGTCTGACTTTTTTTAACAACCAAAAATTATTTTGGGAACATTCCAGACAACTTTGGAAAAAAGGAGGTCTAAGGACAGACAGTTGCAAGGAGCAAAAAATCATTCCTTGGAAAAACATAGGTGTGACACCGGGAAAAACTGTTGCTGTTAATTAAAAGCACAATAGCTCTTAGAATCACTGAAAGAATTGTATAAAAACCTTGGGATTTGGGACAAATAGCATCCAACATCCAGACGCTCCAACTGAATCCACTTCTCTACAAAAGCTGGTAAGTTTTACAGAGAGATTTTTCAATTGGGCTGAAGTCCTTCAGCCAACTTTTCCCTGAAATGTCATCTTGATTCTTGTTCTTGAGGTCTATCCTTGGTTAATTGGTTGTCTTGCATGCCGGAACAAGAGATCTTAAAAAAATGACCATTTGAAACCAATTTGCTTGAAATGGAAAAATGGACCATTACTTCATTATGGTCCTTTTCTCTTCATGATCTCCAGGTTTCTCCTTATAAATTCAAGTCCTACTTCTTGAAGAAGCATCACCCATTTTAAAAATGCATGATGTCCTCTTCCCCAATATTTAGCGTCGAGGCAACCCTGGTGGAGAATTACTTCCCCAGGGTCAAAAGCTTTCTGGTTTGATCCCCATTTTGGAAGCTACTGAGATGTCCTTCTTGATCCATGTTGGTTGGGTGGAGCCTAGATGTGGTTCAGGTTCGGGAAGAAAAGTGACATATGATGGAGAGGATGAGGACACAGGTGTATCAAAAACAGCTCAGCTGGATTTTCAGAAATTAACCAAGTCCTCCGTTGGAGTCCTCCCATCGCTACTTTCTTAGGAATCCCATGCAAATATATTGGGTGCTATCTCTGCTCAATCACATCCTTGTGTTTTAATTCCAAACTGCTTCTTAACAGCTCCTTGTTGTTTAGCAATCCCAGATGCCCTGCAGGTAGAAATCCAGAATGTTAATTCGAAGCAATCAAATTCCATTAATGTATGTATGCATGTATGTATGATGTTATCTCTCAGCACGCCCCACTGTTCTCTTCCTGTAGATCCACACCTCTTCCCATCAACCATGTCTTACGGATGGAACCAGTGTTACCCCAACTGCACCCCTGTGACCGTCACTCTGCAGCCACCTCCATTCCGCATGAACATCCCCAGCACTTCACTCTGCTGCCCCGACCAGTATGCCTGTGTTGATCCCTGCACACCCTGCTCTCCCACCGTCTGTTCTCCTGTGGTCTGCCCTCCCACTGTGTGTGGTCCTTCCATGTGTGCTCCTAGGGTCTGTCATTCTGCACCATGTGGTCCCGTATCATGTGGTCCCGTATCATGTGGTCCCGTATCATGTAGTCCTGTATCGTGTGCTCCGGTGATGTGTGGTCCAGGACTCAGTCACAGCAAATACAGCTCCGGTTACAGTTCCTGCAGCCTTCCTTCTCGGAAATGCCTTCCCAGAGTCCAGGCCATCTGTGATCCTTGCACCAGATATTAAGATGGGACAGGACGGGGTACAATGAGGAGCCTGCTCTTCAGGTCAACTACCCTTACGGATCTCAGTTCTCATCATCTTCGTCTCTCGAGTCAACATCTCTATCTTTTTTGCAAGCTTGTGCTTTGTTTCTTGGTTGGGGGTTTAACTCTTTGTGGCCTTTGAGCCCTCTGTACTTGCTGAAATCAAACTGCAGGGAAAAAATATGCTTTGCTTCTCATTCCAAATAAAATCTCAATGGTATTGAAAAAAAATCATGGTTTCTTGTTCTGATGGTTTTGTGGTATTAACTTTCCTCTGAATTGAATTGGACAATGATGAAATGGTAGAGGGGCACAAAGAAAAGACGGAGAGTAGGGGAAAGAAAGGAGGGAGGAAGGGAGGGAGAGAAGGGGAGGAGCAGGAAGAAACAGAGTGTGGGAGAGAAAAAGGGAAGAGGGCGGGAGGGAGAGAGAGAGAGACAAATCCAAAATCTTATTTTAGAAAAAAAGCACTCTGTGTGCGACAACTAGATATCAATAAGTAAACACTAAAATTTCACTAATCAAGTAGTTGAGACATGTGGATCATGTTCCCCTTCTACGCTGACTGGATTACATCCAGATCTGGTTGCTACAATGCAAAATGTGTGGCGAGGAACATCACTGGAGGCTTTCAAGCAAAGGTTGAAGAACTGGACTGGAAATGACCTGAGGATTCTTTAGCAAGGTATTTGACAAAGTAGACCACAACCTATTTCTTGGTAAGCTAGAAAAATGTGGGATAGACAGCATCACCACCAGATGAATTTGTAAGTGGCTGACAAGCCATACTCAACAAGGAGTCCTTAATGGTACTACATCTACATGGAGGGAAGTAAGCAGTGGGGTACCACAAGGTTCCATCTAAGACCCAGTACTCTTCAATATCTTCATAAATGACTTAGATGAGGGAATAGAAGGGGAACTTACCAAATTTGCGGATTTCTGTTATTCTGACTGTTGTTTTTCACTGACCAAACCTGATTTGAAAGGGGGCATTTTATTTAGGAGAACCATCAAGAAACGGGGAGATTCAGACAACCATGAGCAAGAGACAGGAATTTTGAATGCAATAAAGATTTTATTGGAAGGGGGGGAAAAGAGAAGCTAATATTCGAGATGTCAACGTTATAGTAGACGAAGTAGTAAGAAACAAACAAAGGTCGAATTCAGCAGAAACCACGCAAACCAAATTCCCTCCAGGGTGAGTGAAGAAACTTCGGAAAGCCCAAATGCAGAAACGTCCCAGCTCTAAAGGTTGGCATGCCCCAATTATGGTACAACTTGAAGTCCCTCGGAAAATTTAACAAATTCCATGGTTTGGGGCAGAACAATTTTGGAGGGTAGCATTTGGGGTTCTGATTTTCCTGTGGATATTTTCAGCCATCAAGAAGATCTGGGTTGGTTTGGTGTTCTGGTTTTTCTCGTAAGGTGGTCCATCCTTTATCTCCTTCCTGGGGTGTAGGAGAACATCAACGCTTAGAAACGTCGCTGAAATTGCTGTTGCTGTTGCTGTTGCTGGGACTTCTGGGAATAAATGCTGGCTCCACTGCTTGATGGGAGGGCTAAACTTTCACGATAAGGAAGAGGAACACAGGGGTTGCATTGCTCAATGCAGAGAGGCTGGTCTGGACAATGGAGAGAAGGTCCTGGAATGCTGAGGGTGAAGGGAGGTGGCTGGATGGTCACGGTGGTGGGTGGGCAGTTGAAGGAGCAGGGATCCCATCCGGAGGCCATCTTTGTTCAAAGGAGCGGGTGGATCTACAGGCAAGAATCAAGAGAAGAAGGACGGTGCAAAGCTTAGTAAAATTCGAGCTACCCCAAGTCTTTATGGTCTATTTTCCAACAATTGTTTTAAGAATCTCTGATGCAGGGAACATTTTGAGCAAAGGATGAAACACAGACTTTACAGACCTTAGTAAAGTCATGGCAGGAATCCATAAAAACATAGTTGGAAAGGACCTTGAAGGTCTTCTGTTTCAATTCCCTGCCCAGATAGGGTTCCTCTAGGACAGCTCTAGCTCTAGGACAGGAGTCTCCAACCTTGGCAACTTTAGGACTGGTGGACTTCAATTCCAAGAATTCTTCAGCCAGCAGTGCTGAATTCTGGGAGTTGAAGTCCATAAGTCTTCAAGTTGTCAAAGTTGGAAGACCCTGCTCTAGCAAATCCTTGAGTTTGGATCGCCCTCTGAGAAGCTTCCACTTGCTGGAAGGGTTTGTGAGGAAACGTCCACCCCCTCTTCCCTGTGAAAGCTTAACATATGTTTAATTAAACAATACTTGTTTAATTAATTAAAATATATAAATATTCATGGCATTGAAGATCTTGGATAATTCATTTCTTCTCACCCTTATGCTCTCTCTGATACAAACAGTTGGTGCAATAATACAAGACTTCCTAGACATCATAAAATCACCCCAGGCAGATATTGGAAGGTTGGGTGCTAAAGCTAAGAGGAACCTCTGTTGAGACACGCCTTGAACCCCCCCAGTCATCTCAAGTTTGGTACAAAAAGATGGGGAGATCTCCTTTTCGTTGTGCTGGGTTTTAACCCATCAGCAAGAAAAAATCAAGGCTTGAAGCTAAGAAATTCTAATTCTTTTCTTAAGGATTATATTTGCAAGAAGTAAACCACACGGACGCCTGTGCCAAGGAAGATCAAAGCAAGATCGCCCAGCAGCTTCCCACAAGTTAAAACATCTCACTGCCTTACTTACTGGGTTATGCAGTGGAAATGGCTCGGAGTGAATTCTCTCAACGCTGAAGGAATCTGATGCTCGACCATGAATCTCCTGTGCCTTTTATACAGTTGCAGAAGGGGTGATGCCTTTGACGTTTTCAAGGTGCTAATTAATTGCTCACCACTTTTTTTTCTCCTAGTTGTAACACCCAAGCCATTTCAGCTGTGATTTCACGTTTCTTAAGGCTCCTTCCTCATTGTTGATGCTTCAACCCATAGGTGGGGTCCCTCCAGACAGACACTGAGGTGGGGTGGGGTGAGGTTTTCCAAAGAGGTATTAGACATTTGTGATTGAGATTGCTCGTAGATTTCCCCACAAACAAGTCTGGAGAACATAGTTGGTGGAAGGTCACAGAAGAAACATAGAATAATAGAGTTGGAAGGGACCTTGGAGGTCTTCTACTCCAACCCACTGCTCGAGCAGGAAACCCTATACCATTACAGATAAGTGGTTTTCCAGTCTGCTTTTGGAAGCCTCGAGTGATGTAGCTCCCACAACTCTCTGTCTTCTTTTGATTTTCATTTTTTGTATCAATGAATTAAATTCCCATGAGGACATGGACTCTTGACTTCAAAGCCATGTCTGCCTTCAGACAAGCCAAAGAACTTAAGAAGAGCTCAGATGAACCAAGTCAAGGTCCTTCTTAATTCAACAGTTGGTTTCTACCAGAGGTCAACCATTATGGTGCTTGCAAATAGAGTGCTTTTTTTCTAAAATAAGATTTTGGATTTGTCTCGCTCCCTCCCTCCCTCCCTCTTCCCCTTTTCTCTTCCTCCCTCCCTCAGTTTCTTCCTGCCCCTCTCCTTCTCTCCCTCCCTTCACCTCTTCCTCTCTTCCTTCTTCCCTCCTTTCTTTCCCCCCACCCTCCATCTTTTCTATGTGCCCCATTTCATCATTGTCCAATTCAATTCAGAGGAAAGTTAATACCACGAAACCATCAAAACAAGAAACCATGATTTTTTTTCAATACCATCTAAGTTTTATTTGGAATGAGAAGCAAAGCATATTTTTTCCCCGCAGTTTGATTTCAGCAAGTACAGAAGGGCTCAAAGGCCACAAAGAGTTAAACCCCCAACCAAGAAACAAAGCACAAGCTTGCAAAAAAGATAGAGATGTTGACTCGAGAGATGAAGACGATGAGAACTGAGATCCGTAAGGGTAGTTGACCTGAAGAGCAGGCTCCTCATTGTACCCCGTCCTGTCCCATCTTAATATCTGGTGCAAGGATCACAGATGGTCTGGGCTCTGGGAAGGCATTTCCGAGAAGGAAGGCTGCAGGAACTGTAACCGGAGCTGTATTTGCTGTGGCTGAGTCCTGGACCGCACATCACAGGAGCACACGATACAGGACCACATGATACGGGACCACACGGTGCAGAATGACAGACCCTAGGAGCACACATGGAAGGACCACACACAGTGGGAGGGCAGACCACAGGAGAACAGACGGTTGGAGAACAGGGTGTGCAGGGATCAACACAGGTATACTGGTCGGGGCAGCAGAGTGAAGTGCTGGGGATGTTCAGGCGGAATGGAGGTGGCTGCAGAGTGACGGTCACAGGGGTGCAGTTGGGGTAACACTGGTTCCATCCGTAAGACATGGTTGATGGGAAGAGGTGTGGATCTACGGGAAGAGAACAGTGGGGCGTGCTGAGAGATAACATGACATATACATGCATACATACATAAATGGAATATGATTAGTTCGAATTAGCATTCTGGATTTCTACCTGCAGGGCATCTGGGATTGCTAAACAACAAGGAGCTGTTAAGAAGCAATTGGGAATTAAAACACAAGGATGTGATTGAGAGGGATAGCACCCAATATATTTGCATGGGATTCCTAAGAAAGTAGCGATGGGAGGACTCGAACGGAGGACTTGGTTAATTTCTGAAAATTCAGCTGAGCTGTTTTTGATACACCTGTGTCCTCATCGTCTCCATCATATGTCACTTTTCTTCCCGAACCTGAACCACATCTAGGCTCCACTCAACCAACATGGATCTTGAAGGACATCTCAGTAGCTTCCAAAACGGGGATCAAACCAGAAAATTTTTGACCTTGGGGAAGTAATTCTCTACCAGGATTGCCTTGACGCTAAATATTGGGGAAGAGGACATCATGCATTTGTAAAATGGCTGATGTTTCTTCAAGTCAAGTAGGCCTTGAATGTATCAGGAGGAACCTGGTTGTCTTGGGGAGAAAAGGACCACAAAGAAGCACTGGTCCATTTCTCAATTTCAAGCAAATCAGTTTCAAATGGTTACCCTTGTCATTTTTTTAATTATTATTATTATTATTTTTGGATCTCTGGGTCTGGCACTCAAGAACCAGGTTGGTCCTGAAGCTGACAACCGATTAACCAAGGATAGACCTATAGAACAAGAATCAAGATGACATTTTGGGGAAAAGTTGCCTGAAGGACTTCAGCCCAATTAAAAAATCTCTCTGTAAAACTTACCAGTTTCTGTAGAGAAGTGGATTCAGTTGGAGTGTCTGGATGTTGGATGCTATTTGTCCCAAATCCCAAGGTTTTTATACAATTCTTTCAGTGATTCTAAGAGCTGTAGTGCTTTTAATTAATTGCAACAGTTTTTCCCGGTGTCACACCTATGTTTTTCCAAGGAATGATTTTTTTGCTCCTTGCAACTGTCTGTCCTTAGACCTCCTTTTTTCCAAAGTTGTCTGGAATGTTCCCAAAATAATTTTTGGTTGTTAAAAAAAGTCAGACTCAAAAATAATATTGCTATCCGGTTGCGGATGGATTTTCAGATGTGGAGTATAATTTGCTGATATTTACTTGGAATAACAACCCGTGTGGGGTGCAATTTAATTGTGATGTTCGACGAAAAGGAGTTACAAAATTCACGTGTTCATGAGACAATCTCCAGACTTCCTAAATTTTTCATCTTGGAGCTGTAAAAAGTGGGTCAGCACTAATTTGAATCTCTTGATGGGATACCTGGCTAAGTAAAATTCCTGCCCTGTTCAAATTGAAACTATTTTCTTTCCAAGTTTAAATGCTTATAATTCCATATTTCTATTGTTAAATGATCATTACAAAAAAGCATTTAAAGGTAGAAAGTTCGTTTTCTAATCTTTCCTCGTGGAATTTCCAGAAATAAGAAGAGAAAAGTTTCAAAATGGTCTTATTACATTTTTTTTTCATAATCAGCATTTTAAAATGTTCCTTTTCTTAAAAAAAAAAAATCCAGTTGACAGATTTGTTAAAGTAAGTTAATTAATTCAATCCATTCATTCCTTGAATCAGTTTGATTCCTAATTTGCTGGGAATATTTAACACATTTCTCACTATTTAAATAATGACTGCTTTGTTTAAGTCACATTGGTATGGAAGGCCAACTGTGCAACCAATTACTTTTAAAAAAAATATGAGCATGTATATTCTTGAAGTTTTGGCAATATCCATCAGTATTTTTTTTTATATACTTCACACTTAGAGGGAAAAAAAACTATGTGTGAAGTGAATTCTGCTGTGTTCACAAAATGCAGGAAATGGATGGAAACTAACCAAGGAGAGAAGCAACCTTGAACTAAGGAGAAAATTCCTAATGTTGAGAGCAATCCATGGAGTAGCTTTCCTTCAGAAGTTGTGGGGCCTCCATCACTGGAGGCTTTCAAAAAGTGACTGAACATCCATTTATCTGTAATGGTATAAGGTCTCCTGTTCGAGCAGGTGGTTGGAGTTGAGGACCTCAAAAGTGCCTTCCAACGCTATTATTCTATCTTCTATTCTATTTTCTATGAAATCCATTTACAAGTAGCATTAAGGTTGACCTCTGGTAGAAACCAATTGTTGGATTAAGAAGGGCCTTGACTTGGTTCATCTAAGCTCTTCTTAAATTCTTTGGATTGTCTGATACATTCATTGAATTGTCAATACAATTCATTGATACAAAGGATGGAGATCAAAAGAAGTTAGAGAGTTGTGGGGGCTACATCACTGGAGGCTTTCAAAAGCAGACTGGAGAACCATTTATCTGTAGTGGTATAGGGTCTCCTGCTCGAGCACTAGAGGACTAGAAGACCTCCAAGGTCCCTTCCAACTCCACTGTACTATGTTTCTTCTGTGACCTTCTTCTACCAACTATGTTCTCCACACTTGTTTCTGGTGAGATCCATGAGCCATCTCAATCACGAATGTCTAATAATTGTCTGGAAAACCTCACCCCACCTCAGTGTCTGTCTAGAGGAACCCCACCTATGGGTTGAAGCATCAACAATGAGGAAGGAGGCTTAAGAAGAGTGAAATCACCGCTGAAACACCTTGAGTGTTACAACCAGGAGTAAAAGAACGTGGTGAGCAATTAATTAGCACCTTAAAAAAGTCAAATGCATCACCCCTTCTGCAACTGTATAAAAGGCACAGGAGATTCACAGACAAGCATCAGATTCCTTCAGCACTGAGAGAACTCACTCCAAGCCGCTTCCATCGCATAACCCGGTAAGTAAGGCAGTGAGATGTTTTAACTTGTGGGAAGCTGCTGAGCGATCTTGCTTTGATCTTCCTTGGCACAGGCATCCAAGCAGTTTACTACTTCTTGCAAAAAGGATCCTGAAGAAGGGAGTTAGAATTTTTTAGCTTCAAACCTTGATTTTTTCTTGCTGATGGGTTAAAGCCCAGCAAAACGAAAAGGAGATCTCCCCATCTTTTCGTACCAAACTTGAGATGACTTGGTGGGTTCAAAGCGTTTCCTCTTAGCTTTAGCACCCAACCTTCCAATATCTGCAGGGGTGATTTTATGATGTATAGGAAGGCTTGTATTATTGCACAAACTGTTTTCATCAGTGAGAGCATAAAGGGGAGAAGAAATGAATTATCCAAGATCTTCAGTGCCATGAATATTTATATATTTTAATTAATTAAACAAGTATTGTTTAATTAAACATATGTTAAGCTGTCAGAGGGAAGAGGGTATGGACGTTTCCTCAAAAACCCTTCCAACAAGTGGAAGCTTCTCAGAGGGCGATCCAAACTCAAGGATTTGCTAGAGCAGGGTCTTCCAACTTTGGCAACTTGAAGTCTTATGGACTTCAACTCCCAGAATTCAGCACTGCTGACTGAAGAATTCTTGGAATTGAAGTCCACCAGTCCTAAAGTTGCCAAGGTTGGAGACTCCTGTCCTAGAGCTATTCAGGAGTAGAACGGTCTTCTTCTTGGACTTGTGAATATTCAATCAAAGTCTGAGATGGTCTGAGGAACCCTATCTGGGCAGGGAATTGAAACAGAAGACCTTCAAGATCCCTTCCAACCACGTTTTTCTGGATTCCTACCATGGCTTTACTAAGGTCTGTAAAGTCTGTGTTTCATCTTTTGCTCAAAATGTTCTCTGCATCAGAGATTCTTAAAACAATTTTTGGAATGTTACTAAGCTTTGCACCATCCTTCTTCTCTTGATTCTTGCCTGTAGATCCACCCGCTCCTTTGAACAAAGATGGCCTCCGGATGGGATCTCTGCTCCTTCAACTGCCCACCCACCACCGTGACCATCCAGCCACCTCCCTTCACCCTCAGCATTCCAGGACCTTCTCTCCATTGTCCAGACCAGCCTCTCTGCATTGAGCAATGCAACCCCTGTGTTCCTCTTCCTTATCGTGGAAGTTTAGCCCTCCCATCAAGCAGTGCAGCCAGCCATTCCCAGAGGTCCCAGCAACAGCAACAGCAGCAACAGCAGCAACAACAGCAATTTCAGCGACGTTTCTAAGCATTGATGTTCTTCTGCACCCCAGGAAGGAGATGAAGGATGGACCACCTTACGAGAAGAACCAGATCACCAAACCAACCCAGATCTTCTTGACGGCTGAAAATATCCACAGGAAGATCAGAACCCCAAATGCTACCCTCCAAAATTCCTCTGCCCCAAACCATGGAATTTGTTAAATTTTCCGAGGGACTTCAAGTTGTACCATAATTGGGGAATTCCAACCCTTTAGAGCTGGGATGTATCTCCATTTGGGCTTTCCGAAGATTCTTCACTCACCCTGGAGGGAATTTGGTTTCATGCTTGCATGGCTTCTGTTGAATCTGACCTTTGTTTGTTTGCTACTGCTTTGTCTGCTTTAACATTGATATCTGGAATAGTAGCTTCTCTTTTTTTTCCTCCCCTTCCAATAAAATCTTTATGGCATTCAAGCTTCCTGTCTCTTGCTCGTGATTGTCTGAATCTCCCCGTTTCTTGATGGTTCTCCAAGATAAAATGCCCCCTTCAATTCAGGTTGGGTCAGTGAAAAACAACAGTCAGAATAACAGAGTTGGGAAGGACCTTGGGAGTCTTCTAGTCGAACCCCCTGGTCAAGCAGGAAACCTTATACCATTTCAGACAAATGGAAGTCCAGTTCCATCTTGAAAACCTCCAGTGATGAAGAAGGAGGGAGGGAGGGAGGGAGGAAGGACAGCAGAATAACAGAGTTCGGGAGGACCTTAGAACTGCATCCAGTTTTGGTCTCCACTCTATTAAAAATGATGTTGAGACTCTGGAAAGAGGGCAAAGAAGAGTAACCAAGATGATAAGGGGACTGGAGGCTAAAACATACGAAGAACGGTTGCAAGAACTGGACCTGGCTAGTCTAGTGAAGAGATTGTATCCCTCACTGTTCACTTCCCTCCATGTAGACATAGTACCATTAAGGACTACTCATTGAGTATGGTTTGTCAACCAGTTACAAATATTAAGTATTTAAACTTGGAAAGTAAAATGTTTCTACTTGAACAGGGCAGAAATTTTACTTAGCCATCAAGAGCTTCAAATTAGTGCTGACCCTTTTTTTACAGCTCCAAAAGGAAAAAAATTAGGAAGCCTGAAGATTGTCTCATGAACACGCGAATTTTGTAACTCCTTTCCACCGAACATCACAATTAAGTTGTTTCTCATCTTGCCTTTTGGTGCTTTGGAAAATAGTTTGACCCCCTTGTCTTCATAGGAGCCCCTCAAATAAGGAAAATCAAAAGAAAATGGCCATAAATCCCCTTTTTCAATATTGTTGCAAATGTCTCTAAATGAACTGTTGCAAGTTGAAGATTTCCTGCATTTGGTGAACACAGCAGAATTCACTTCACTAGAGTTTTTTTTTCTCTAAGTGTGAAGTATAAAAAAATATTTTCTGATGGATATTGCCAAAACTTCAAGGACATACATGCCCATATTTTTTTTATCGTCCGCAAATTTGGTAAGTTCCCCTTCTATTCCCTCATCTAAGTCATTTATGAAGATATTGAAGAGTACTGGGTCTTAGATGGAACCTTGTGGTACCCCACTGCTTACTTCCCTCCATGTAGATGTAGTACCATTAAGGAATCCTTGTTGAGTATGGCTTGTTACAAATTCATCTGGTGGTGATGCTGTCTATCCCACATTTTTCTAGCTTACCAAGAAGTAGGTTGTGGTCTACTTTGTCAAATACCTTGCTGGAGAATCCTCAAAGAGGAAACATGATTCACATATCTCAACTACTTGATTAGTGAAATTTTAGTGTTTACTTATTGATATCTAGTTGTCGCACACAGAGTGCTTTTTTTCTAAAATAAGATTTTGGATTTGTCTCTCTCTCTCTCCCTCCCTTTCTCTCTCTCTCCCTCCCTCTTCCCTTTTTCTCTCCCTCCCTCCCTCTGTTTCTTCCTGCCCTTCCTGGTTCTTCAACCTTTGCTTGAAAGTCACCAGTGATGTTCCTCACCATCCTTTTTCCATTGTGGCACCCAAATCTGAACATAATCCAGTCTGACCAGTCAGCATAGAAGAGGAAATGATTCACATGTCTCAACTACTTGATTAGTGAAATTTTAGTGATTACTTATTGATATCTAGTTGTTGCACACAGAGTGCTTTTTTTCTAAAATAAGATTTTGGATTTATGTCGCTCCCTCCCTCCCTCTCTCTATCTCATCTTGCCTGTCAGGTATGCTTCCTTCAAAATCCAGGAAAGAATGACCCAAACTCCATTTTTATAGAGATTAATACTTTTACTGAAAACAAAGTGATCGCAACCCAGGTAAAGCTGGAACTAAGCAAAACGCGCGAAATTGCATCTAGAAAGCATCTCCCCCCCTTGTCCATCATCCATCATCCAATCCAAAGGTCTCCCAAAGGTCAGGTGGAATCACGTCTGGCAACGTCATCCATCAGGAATGTAATGACGGTTGGTCGGACGGCTCCTTTGGAGAATCGGTTTCATTTCTTGGAAAGACTCCTCCTGCGACCTTCCCCCCCTTTGCCCCCCTAACTGTTTCCCACCTGTTTCTTATGGCAGCTGAAGCAGTAAAAGCGGAGGCTGACATTGCCTCTCTCCCTCCCTCCTTTTATCCCTCCCTCCTGCTTTCACTCCCTTCCTCCCTCTTCCTTCCCTCCCTCCTTCATTCTTTTCTCTGTGCCCCTCTACCCATTTCACCATTGTCCAATTCAATTCAGAGGAAAGTTAATACCACGAAACCATCAGAACAAGAAACCATGATTTTTTTTTTCAATACCGTCTAAGTTTTATTTGGAATGAGAAGCAAAGCAAGATAAAGATGTTGATTCGAGAGATGAAGACGATGAGAACTGACATCCGTAGGGGTAGTTGACCTGAAGAACAGCTTCTCATTCTACCCTGTGACATCTTAGTATTTGGTGCAAGGATCACAGATGGCCTGGACTCTGGGAAGGCATTTCCGAGAAGGAAGGCTGCAGGAACTGTAACCGGAGCTATATCTCCTGCGGCTGAGTCCTGGACCGCACATCACTGGAGCACACGATACAGGACTACATGATACGGGACCACATGACACAGGACCACGTGATACAGGGTCACATGATACAGGACCACATGATACAGGACTACATGATACGGGCCTATATGATACGGGACCACATGATATGGACCTATACGATACAGGACCACATGATACAGGCCTATATGATACAGGATTACATGATACGGGACCACATGATATGGGACCATATGATACAGGACCACATGTTACGGGCCTATATGATACAGGACCACATGATACAGGACCACACGGTGCAGGACTACAGACCCTAGGAGCACACATGGAAGGAGCACACACAGTGGGAGGGCAGACCACAGGGGAACAGACAGTGGGAGAGCAGGGTCTGCAGGGATCAACGCAGTCATACTGGTCGGGGCAGCAGAGTGAAGTGCTGGGGATGTTCATGCGGAATGGAGGTGGCTGCAGAGTGACGGTCACAGGAGTGCAGTTGGGATAGCACTGGTTCCATCCGTAAGACATGGTTGATAAGAAAAGGTGTGGATCTACGGGAAGACAACAGTGGGTAGATCTGTGAGATAATATCATACATACATGCATTCATACATACATACATTGAATTCTGAATTTCTACTTGCAGGGCACCTCGGATTGCTGAAGAACAATGAGCTGTTAAGAAGCAGTTGGGAATTAAAACACAAGGATGTGATTGAGCAGGAATAGCACCCAATATATTTGCATGGAATTCCTAAGAAAGTAGCATTGGGAGGATGTCAACAGAGTGCTAGGTTAATTTCTGGAAATCCACCAGAGCTGTTTTTGATGCAACTGTCTCGTCCTCCTCTCCATCTTATGTCACTTTTCTTCCTGAACCTGAACCACATCTAGGTTCCCCTCAACCAACATGGCTCAAGAAGGACATCTTCCAAAACGGGGATCAAACCAGAAAGTTTTTGACCTTGGGGAAGTAATTCTCCACCAGGGTTGCCTTGATGCTAAATATTGGGGAAGAGGACATCATGCATTTGCAAAATGGATGATGTTTGTTCAAGTCATGTAGGCCTTGAATATATCAGGAGGAACCTGGTTGTTTTGAGGAGAAAAGGACCACAATGAAGCAATGGTCCATTTCTCCATTTCAAGCAAATCAGTTTCAAATGGTTACCCTTTTCATTTTTTAAAAGATTTCTGTGTCTGGCATTCAAGAACCAGATTAGTCTTGGAGCTGACAACCGATTAACCAAGGATAGACCTCAAGAACAAGAATCAAGATGATATTTCAGGGAAAAGTTGGCTGAAGGACTTCAGCCCAATTAAAAAATCTCTCTGTAAAACTTACCAGCTTTTGTAGAGAAGTGCATTCAGTTGGAGTGTCTGGATGCTGGATGCTATTTGTCCCAAATCCCAAGGTTTTTATACAATTCTTATAGTGATTCTAAGAGCTGTTGTGTTTTTAATTAATTACAACAGTTTTTCCTGGTGTCACACCTATTTATTTTCAAGGAAAGATTTTTTTGCTCCCTGCAACTGTCTATCCTTATTCCTCCTTTTTTCCAAAGTTACCTGAAATGTTCCCAAAATAATTTTTGGTTGTTAAAAAAAAAGGCAAAGAACTGACTCAAAAATGGCTAAAATAATATTACTATCCACTTGTGGATGGATTTTTCAGATGGTGGAGTATAATTTGCTCATATTTACTTGGAATAACAACCCTTGTGGGGTGCAATTTAATTGTGATGTTTGACAGAAAGGAGTTACAAAATTCATGTGTTCATGAGACAATCTTCAGACTTTCCAAATTTTTCATCTTGGAGCTGTAAAAAGTGGGTCAGCACTAATTTTAAACCGTTTAATGGGATTAAACGGTTTACTGGCTAAGTAAAATTCCTGTCCTTTTCAGATTTAAACTCCTTTCTTTCCAAGTTTAAATGCTTATATTTCCGTATTTCTATTGTTAAATGGTCATTTAAAAAAAAAAAAAAGCATTTAAAGTTAGCTCGTTTTCTAATCTTCCTGCAAGGAATTTCCAGAAACAAGAAGAGAAAAGTTCGAAATTGGTCATATTACATTTTTTCATAATCAGAATGCTCCTTTTTGTTTAAAAAACAAAGTCCAGTTGACAGTTTTATTAAAATAACTTAATTAATCCAATCAATTCATTCGTTGAATCAAATTGATTCCTAATTTACTGGGAATATTTAACACATTTCTTATTACTTAAATAATGACTGCTTTGTTTAAGTCACATTGATTTGGAAGGCCAACCATTCAGCCAATATTTCTTTTAAAAAAAAATGGACATATATGTTCTTGACATTTTGACAATATCCCTCAGGGAAAAAAATTCTGGTATTTCCGAGTTGGATCTGAGATAGTTCTAAAAATGGGGGGAAAAGTTAATTCTACATTGTTCAGAAAATACAGGAAATCTTCAATTTACAACACTTCATTTAGGGACAGTTACAATAACATTGAAAAAAGTGATCTATGGCCGTTTTTCAAACTTACAACTGTCCTCATGGTCACATGATCAAATTCAGATCCTTGGCAACAGATTCCTATTTATGATGGTCGCAGTGGGGAGGGGGGTCATGTAATCCTCTTTGATGACCTTCTGACTAGCAATGGGTCAATGGGGAGGCCGGATTCACTTAACAACCATGGCAGAAAAGTTTGTACAAAGAGGCAAAGCGCACTTAACAACTGTCTCTATGCTTAGCAACATAAATTTTGGGCTCAGCTGTGGTCGTAAATCAAGAACTACCTGTATACTTTGGGGTAGGAATTTTACTTAGCCAGGTATCCCATCAAGAGATTCAAATTAGTGCTGACCCACTTTTTTAGGTCTCTACGATGAAAAATTTAGGAAGTCTGGAGATTGTCTCATGAACACGTGAATTTTGTAACTCCTTTCTGTCGAACATCACAATTAAATTGCACCCCACACAGGTTGTTATTCCAAGTAAATATCAGAAAATTATACTCCACATCTGAAAAATCCATCCGCAACCGGATAGCAATATTATTTTAGCCATTTTTGAGTCAGTTCTTTGCCTTTTTTTAACCCCCCAAAATTATTTTGGGAACATTACAGCCAACTTTTGAATAAAGGAAGTATGAGGATAGACAGTTGCAAGGAGCAAAAACTCATTCCTTGAAAAAACATAGGTGTGACACCAGGAAAAACTGTTGCAATTAATTAAAAGCACAACAGTTCTTAGAATCACTGGAAGAATTTTATAAAAACCTTGGGATTTCGGAGAAATAGCATCCAGCATCCAGACACTTCAACTGAATCCACTTCTCTACAGAAACTGGTAAGTTTTACAGAGAGATTTTTTAATTGGGCTGAAGTCCTTCAGGCAACTTTTCCCCAAAATGTCATCTTGATTCTTGTTCTATAGGTCTATCCTTGGTTAATCGGTTGTCAGCTTCAGGACCAACCTGGTTCTTGAGTGCCAGACCCAGAGATCCAAAAAAAATAAAAAAAATGAAAAAATGAAAAGGGTAACCATTTGAAACTGATTTGCTTGAAATGGAGAAATGGACCATTGCTTCATTGTGGTCCTTTTCTCCCCAAGACAACCAGGTTCCTCCTGATACATTCAAGGCCTACTTGACTTGAAGAAACATCAGCCATTTTACAAATGCATGATGTCCTCTTCCCCAATATTTAGCGTCAAGGCAACCCTGGTGGAGAATTACTTCCCCAAGGTCAAAAATTTTCTGGTTTGATCCCCGTTTTGGAAGCTACTGAGATGTCCTTCAAGATCCATGTTGGCTGAGTGGAGCCTAGATGTGGTTCAGGTTTGGGAAGAATTTAGGTTCAGGTTTAGTTACTTTCTTAGGAATTCCATGCAAATATAATGGGTGCTATCCCTACTCAATCACATCCTTGTGTTTTAATTCCCAACTGCTTCCTAACAGCTCATCGTTGTTCAGCAATCCCAGATGCCCTGGAGTAGACATTCAGAATTCCTTTCATGTATGCATTTATGTATGTGTGATGTTATCTCTCAGGTCTACCCACTGTTCTCTTCCCGTAGATCCACACTTCTTCCCATCAACCATGTCTTACGGATGGAACCACTGCTATCCCAACTGCACCCCTGTGACCGTCACTCTGCAGCCACCTCCATTCCGCATGAACATCCCCAACACTTCATTCTACTGCCCCGACCAGTATGCCTGCGTTGATCCCTGCAGACCCTGCTCTCCCACCGTCTGTTCTCCTGTGGTCTGCTTGCCCACCATGTGCACTCCTTCCATGTGTGCTCCTAAAGTCTGTCGTCCTGCACTGTGTGGTCCCACACCGTGTGATCCTTCACCATGTAGTCCCGCACCTTGTGATCCCACACCATGTGGTCCTGTATCATGTGGTCCCGTATCATGTAGTCCTGTGTCGTGTGCTCCGGTGATGTGCGGTCCAGGACTCAGCCACAGCAAATACAGCTCCTGTTACAGTTCCTGCAACCCTTCTTCTCGGAAATGCCTTCCCAGAGTCCAGACCATCTGTGATCCTTGCACCAAATACTAAGATGGGACAAGATTGGGTATAATGAGGAGCCTGTTCTTCAGGTCAACTACCCTTACAGATGTCAGTCCTTGGTGGCTTAGTCTCTCGACTCAACGTCTTCATCTTTTTTTTTTTTTTTGGCAAGCTTGTGCTTTGTTTCTTGGTTGGGGGTTTAACTCTTTGTGGCCTTTGAGCCCTTCTGTACTTGCTGAAATCAAACTGCAGGGGAAAAAAAATGCTTTGCTTCTCATTCCAAATAAAACTTAGATGGTATTGAAAAAAAATCATGGTTTCTTGTTCTGATGGTTTTGTGGTATTAACTTTCCTCTGAATTGAATTGGACAATGATGAAATGGGTTGAGGGGCACACAGAAAAGAGGGAGAGAGGAAGGGAGAGAGGAAGGGAGAGAGAAAAGGAGGGAGGGAGGGAAGAGGAAGGAGTGGAGGGAGAAAGGGAGGGAGAGAGGGAGGGAAGGAAGGAAGAAGGAGGGAGGGAGGGAATGAGGGATGAAGGGAGGGAGGGAGGGAGACAAATCCAGCATCTTATTTTAGAAAAAAAGCACTTTGTGTGCAACTACTAAATATCAATAAGTAATCACTAAAATTTCACTAATCAAGTAATTGAGACGTGTAAATCATGTTCCTCTTCTACACTGACTGGTCAGACTGGATTACGTCCAGATCTGGTTGCTGCAATAGAAGAAGGATGGTGAGGAACATCACTAGAGGCTTTCAAGCAAAGGTTGAAGAACCATTGGTCTGGGATGACCTGAGGATTCTTGGCCTTGAGCAGGACAACAAGACCTCCAAGATCTTTTCCATGGTTCTCCACTGCTGACCTTAACTCCATAGGATCTTCCTGTTAGCATAGGAAAACACAAATGGGTTTTGGAAATGAACAATTGAAGACTGAAAAATATCCCTCCTATTTATACTTGGGACAAAACTTGTAAGACCTCAAAGTCTTGTACCAGTTTTTGTGTATCCAATTGGGTGATCCCAGTTTCTTCATTAAACCACACTGGAGGAAAACATAGCTTTACGTAGTATGTGTCCATCCTTGTTTCGTTTTAGATATACAAATGTCCACATACAGAAACACAAGTGACACATAACAGAGTAACAGAGTTGAAAGGCACCCTGAAGGTCTTCTAATCCAACCCTCTGCTCAGGCAAGAGACCCTATACCCGTGATGGTGAACCTATGGCACACGTGCCAGAGGTGGCCCGCAGCGCCCTTTCTGATGGCACGTGAGCCGTCACCCCAATTCAGCTCCACTGCACATGCGTGTGTGCCTCCCGCCAGCCAGCTGGTCTTTGGGTCTCTGCCACACATGTGGGGGCGGGGCACATGCGGGGATGGGGTGCATGCGGGGAGCCCATATACGCATGTGCAGAGGGGTGGGGCATGTGCGGGGGACCACAGGCACATGCACAGGGGGCGCATGTGCAGGGGCCATGCATGCATTGCATTTTGGGGGTTCGGGCGCACGCATGCTTATTTGCGCACACGTGTGCACGCTTTGAACACTCGGTCCGGAAAAGGTTAGCCATCACTGCCCTATATCATTTCAGACAAATGGTTGTCCAATCTCTTCTTAAAAACTCCCAGTGTTGGAGCATTTACAACTTCTGGAGGCAAGTTGTTCCACTGATTAATTGTCCTGTCAGGAAATTTCTTCTTAGTTCTAGGTTGTTTCTCTCCTTGATGAGTTTCCACCTATCGCTTCTTGTCCTATCCTCAGGTATTTTGGGGAATAGCTTGGCTCCCTCTTCTTTGAGGCAACCCCTGAGATATTGGAACACTGGTATCATGTCATGTCCTGGTCCTTCTTTTCATTAAAGTAGACATTCCCAGTTCCTGCAACTGTTCTTCGTATGTTTCAGTCTCCAGCCCCCTCCCTAATCAACTTTGTTGCTCTTCTCTGCACTCTTTCCAGAGTCTCAACATCTTTTTCGTATCATGGAAATCAAAACAGTTTACATATTTATCTTATGTATTTAGTCAATTTATAGTCACCCATTTGATACATGACTCAGTGCAGCTGTCAAATCAAACAACAATAAACTATCACAACATAGAACAATCTTCTGACTGTAAGCCATGAAGAAGTCCAATAGTTAAAAACCTTTCCCTTCAAAATAAATGGAAGCTTCAGTTCTACATTAGTCCAGAGGAGACCACCAATTAAAAGGAGAAACAATACAGAATGAACAAAGGGACTGATTTAAATTCTTCAAATTTCTGAAGAGTTTGTACCAGGTGTGCATCCCTTTCAATAGGTCCCATGGATTGAGAAAATTACATTCTTGGAAACCACGAATCCAAATCCAAGAATGGAATCCATTCTTGGATTTTTCTTCAAGATTACACCTATCTGGCTTTGTACCTCCTTCTTCTCCATGTCTTCTTCATCTTCCTCCTAGTTAGGTCCCAGAAATCTATCTTCCAAAATCAGTGTCCTGTTCCTTCTATTCAGACCATTCAGCACTGACCACTCAACCAGTCTAACTTTTTTCTAACTATGTCTGGAAACGCTGGAACCCCGTCTTCTGAACTTTGGGTCAACCCAAAATGGTTAATTTGCTCATTTTATTCCCGTTCTGGTCTATGTTATTTCTGGGACTGACTTCCAAAATTGTGACCAGGATTGGTCATTTGTGAAGATTTGGGGCAGGCTGTTGAGGGTGGCTTTTAGTTGTAACTGAATTTGAGCACTTTGGTTGATTGTCCAAGACCTGAAGTTCTCCGTTGAGGGCCTTCAATTCTGCAAGCGATTCCAATCAGGTCTGCCTTTTCTGTTGGGGAAAGAAAGGTGTGGAATTGAGACCACTTGGAGACCCGTCTGTGATGGGGCTCAGGGTAACAGAGATTTGGAGACAAGGAAATACAAAAGGCGACATCTTATCTTGGTTTCTCTTCAGCTCTTCTTATCCCGCCTTTTGCCTTCAAGCCATAGTGATTAACATCTGGCTGTCTCAGCCTTCCTTTAACAGGTGGCAACACATTTACACATGTTGTGGAATTAGTGTAATTATCCTGACACATTTTCTGTAAGGAGATGTTTATTGAGTAGAAGAAACAATGTTATCCCTCAAGGCTCCATTTCCTGTCCGGGAAATCAGCCGTGGTAGTGATAGAGTCCAGTTTAGACACACAGGGCATACATGGGAAACACCTGGGTCTAGAATTTGCATTATTAGTTCAGGAAGATGGAGGGCCCGCAAATAATTGTCCCTTTATGGGGATTTTCATTTATAATGACTGGCTGGGATTCTGAGAGCAGTTTCAGACATGCTTTCTGGTCTTGACTGGACCAATTATCTAGCTGTACATCGTGAACCTCTTCGTGAATATTTGGTTGATTCATGGTTATTTCAGTAGGCTGGATAATCCACCCAGACACATCTAGGTATTCTCACCCTAATTCCATAACCCCAATTCGCTATTGTAATTAAAGGGGTTTTTTTTGGAGGGGTGTGTGTGTGTGAAATAAAATAACCAATAAAATTACATTCTTAGAAACCATGGATTTTTCTTCAAGATTACACCAATCTGGCTTTGTACTTCCTTCTTCTCCGTGACTTCTTCCTCTTCCTTCTAGTTAAGTCCCAGAAATCTATCTTCCAAAATCAGTGTCCTCTTCCTTCTATTCAGACCATTCAGCACTGACCACTCAACCAGTCTAACTTTTTTCTAACTATGCCTAGAAATGCTGGGTTCAAAGTCGAGATCTCCTGAGCTTTGGGTCAACCCAAAAGGGTTAATTGGCTCATTTTATTCCCGTTCTGGTCTGAATATTCCCGTTCTGGTCTGAACAGTGACACCAGGAGTGTCACTGTGGAATAAAATCAGAATGTAGGTAGAGAGAAAACTGTTTTATGGAGTCAGAAGGTATAGAAACATTAACAAGAATAGATGTGTTGTGGGTGGAGAAGACTCACATTGTCATCTATGGTCATACTGAGTGGAACTCAAGTAAGAAGACAATTTTATGAGATCTTTCCAGACATTGTCACTTTATCCACTGGGGGAAGGGGTCCCCCAAATTGATTGTTGGCCTGACCCAGCCTAGCTCCCATCTTATTTCTCCACTATTTGGTAAATAGAATAGAATAGAATAACAGAGTTGGAAGGGACCTTGGAGGTCTTCTAGTCCAACCCCCGCTTAGGCAGGAAACCCTACACCACTTCAGACAAATGGTTGTCCAATCTCTTCTTAAAAGCTTCCAGTGTTGGAGCATTCACAACTTCTGGAGGCAAGTTGTTCCACTGATTAATTGTTCTAACTGTCAGGAAATTTCTCCTTAGTTCTAAGTTGCTTCTCTCTTTAATTAGCTTCCACCCATTGCTTCTTGTCCTGGCCTCTGGTGCTTTGGAGAATAGCTTGACTCCCTCTTCTTTGGGGCAGCCCCTGAGATAGTGGAAGACTGTCATGTCTCCCTTAGTCCTTCTTTTAATTAAACTAGACATACCCAGTTCGTGCAACCGTTCTTCATATGTTTTAGCCTCCAGTCCCCTAATCCTCTTTGTTACTCTTCTCTGCACTCTTTCTAGAGTCTCCACATTATTTTTACATCGTGGCGACCAAAACTGGATGCAAGATTCCAAGTGTGGCTTTACCAAGGCATTATAAAGTGGTATTAACACTTCATGTGATCTTGATTCTATCCCTCTGTTTATGCAGCCTAGAACTGTGTTGATTTGAGGAAAATCTCTCCACTCTTGATATGAGGAATCTCAACAGAATGCATCTCCAATTCTGCTGACCCTAAAGTTTCATCAGCAACCTTGGTTATGAATGAGCTAAAACCAAGGTTTGAAAGACATGGTCCGTCATGGTTTTCACACTGAAAGGTCTCCACCTATGGATGAAGCACCAAGAATGCAGAACAAGGTGTCATGTTTTGAAAGTGAGTGATGCAAACAGGAAAACGACAATGAGCAATTCATTAGAATCCTGGAAACTGAAGGCATCACCCATTCTGCCACCATATAAAAAGTCCAGCAGATCCCAAAGTCCAACATCAGATTCATTCAGCAGAGAAGAATTCAACTTGAGCTGCATTCACCACTGAACCTTGTAAGTTCTACCTTTTCTGCTGGGGATCCTTTGAAAAACTTGGTCTTATGGACGAGAGAGAGTTACCTGTTGCAAATTCTGTTGGCTGGTTGTGGCTATCTTATCCAATTTATTGTACCATTGGTGTGTGAGAGTATTGAACCTTCTGGAAAGGTGGATACTGTGTCCAGGTTTTTCATTATTTGAGAAGTTCTCCAAATTCTGGATGATGGGTCTTCATCAATGTATCATTTTCAATAATGATGGTCTTAAAAATGAGGTTCTTTGGCATTCAACTCCATTGCCAAGATCCTTCTCTATGCTTTAGATTCCTCATTCAACAATTGCGTGAATAGACCAGGAAAAAAAATAAGGAACTGACTTCAATTAACTCTTCTATATATATATATATTTTTGTAGATCCACCAACCCAATCCAACCAAGATGGCATCCAGATGCGACCTCTGCTCTTTCAGCTGCCCTCCCACCTCCGTGACCATCCAACCACCCCCGTTCACCATCACCGTTCCAGGACCGTCTCTCTTCTGCCCCGACCAACCGCTCTGCATTGACCAATTCAACCCTTGCGTTCCACAATGCGGAGGCTCAAGCTACAACAGACCCCGCCCGCTCATTTTGGCCAACACTTCTACTCAGAAAACGGTGTCCAAATTCTAGAAGGGCTGTAAGACTTGAAAGATGTTCTACAGTGTTGAAATTATGCTCCATGGGATGAAGATGACAAAGAACTGAAGACTTGAGACATCCAGATCTTATAGCCCCCCCCCCCAAATCTATTTATGAACTCTACCATTGACCTTTTCAAATCAACCCTCTCCATGGACACCTTTTCAGAGTCTCTGTTAGGTTTCTCCAACAGGGAACAACTTACAGAAGAGAAGACCAGAGGAGATTAGACCAGATGCCTCATCATTCAGTCATCTGCTATAAGAAGACACTTCATCCTTCCTGTTTGAATCCCATCTTCAACTGTGGGAATCTTCCCTTCTCAGCCATGTTTGCTCTTGCAATCTCAATCCAACTCCTGTAAAAACCCCAGCTATATATTGTCTGTCTCTCTAAATAAAACTCTTTTCTGCATTGAAGTCCTTGGTTTCCTGGTGTGTTCATGTCATTCCCCATTAACGACAATGACAAAAATCTTGGAATATTGATAAAATTGCTTTCCCCCTTCCTTAAAAGTCAAGGGATTAAAGGTTGTAGGGCAGCAAGTTCAATCTTCTTCTTCTTTGTCCTTGAGGGTGGGGGGGAAATCAACTATTGTTGAAATGATAGCTAAAGAGAACAAAAATTGTACGGTAGCCCT
This sequence comes from Pituophis catenifer annectens, assembly GCF_029215685.1. Lineage (NCBI taxonomy): Eukaryota > Metazoa > Chordata > Lepidosauria > Squamata > Colubridae > Pituophis > Pituophis catenifer. The sequence goes on from NW_027256890.1 coordinate 18,612,872, forward strand.
AAAGAATTAATTTTGAAAGCTCGAAGCTTTCCACAGACCAGAGGGTCACAAGGAGCAAAGATCGAAAGCAACTGGAGCTCTTAATAAAGCTGGAACCTGAACTAAGAAATGGTCTGAACATTTCACAATGGACAAACGTTGATGGACAAGCGACGTTTCCTTTTCAGTGGGTGGTTATGAAGAAGCATGAGAGAGAGAGAGAGACCTTGGTCCTCTCTGAGCTTGGTTGCTTGCTTGCTTGCTTGCTTGCAGTCCAATGTGGATGGAATAAGGGAGAGATGGAGAAATGCAGGGAGGAAAGGATGGTGGAAGGGTGGAATGGATGGAAGGATGGAAGATGGAGGCAGAAAGGAAAGGATGCAGGGATGCAGGGATGCAGGGAGGAAAGGATGGTAGAAGGGATGAACGGGTAGAAGGATGGAGGGATGGAAGGATGGAGGCAGGAAGGGAGGGATGGAGGGAAGGAAGGATAGACAGAGGATGGAAGGATGGAGGCAGGAAGGGAGGGATGAAGGGAAGGAAGAAAGGACAGAGGAAGGGAAAGACGGAGGGAAGATTCCAATAGATAATATTTATAGTTTAAGATTGAGCTGGGAATCTTTGGTGCTCTCTGAGCTTGGTTGTTTGTTTACAGACACTTCATTACTCAACTAGGTAACATCAAACAACATATCAATTAATAAACAAATAAATAGTGAGTGTGAGGTTTGTTCTGTGTTGTATACATTTGCCCTGCTGGTGTTCATCAGGGTGGGTGTGTTTTTTCTCCTTGGCATTTCCTTGATTGGGTTATTGTTTTCTGCTTGACTGTTTGTCTGGTGTTAATCCCTGCTTCTCTAGGTATTGGCTGCTTGGAGGGGGTGCGTTCTGGTCTTTCTCTTTCCTTGTTAGCTTTTTTATAAGTAATGTTCATGACAGCCCTTGTATGGATGGGTGCAAATCCTGTCTTCATTCATCTACTTAAACTCTCCTTTGACTAAACACATTGACTGACCTTAAACAATATATTTTCCCAGTTGAAAGGCACACCCAGACCAGGGGTGAAATCCAGCAGGTTCTGACAGGTTCTGGAGAATCATTAGTTGAGAAGATTCTGTGCATAGGCTTTTAACAATAGGTAAAGTTAAAGGTTCCCTTGCACATATGTGCTAGGAGACTCTAGGGGGCGGTGCTCATCTCTGTTTCAAAGCAGAAGAGCCAGCGCTGTCTGAAGACGTCTCTGTGGTCATGTGGCCATCATGACTCAATGCCAAAGGCGCAAGGAATGCTGTTTCTTTCCACCAAAGGTGGTCCCTATTTTTTCTACTTGCATTTTTTACGTGCTTTCGAACTGCTAGGGTGTGTCATTGATCACATTCGCCAACGGAGCAATTTCGCGGGTTGTAGAGATCACTCCCCTCCAGCCGCTGTGGGTAACCCTAGGAGACAGCCTCAACAGAGATACGTCTGGAATGTGCTTTTGTTTTTGGCTGCCATGCTGCTTCGTCGGTTTCCCATCCCCCTTATGGCAACTCGAGAGCATGCCAGGGATGCTTCGTGAGTTGACCCTTCCCCCAAATCACCCCCCCAAATAATTTAGCTTATTTGTTCCCTATGACTATCATTAAGTATTGTACCTTATGATTCTTGATGAATGTATCGTTTATTTTATCTACACTGAGAGCGTATGCACCAAGACAAATTCCTTGTGTATACAATCACACTTGGCCAGTAAAGAATTCTATTCTATTCTATCAGATGCTTTCACTCCAGTTCTTCCTCTGAATGTTTACACAATTGATGGAGGAGATGACCAGGCTGAGGCCAAGTGAGGGAGGGGACAAACATGTCATAAGTCTTGAGTCCCTGAATGCCCACAAGTCTTTAGACTCATTTGAACTGCCCGAATCTCCTGATTTCCCCGGCGCTTGACAATTTCTTAAATATCCTGACCAAATAGTTTATTTGTCCTCCTCCAATGAACTGTCAACACAGTTGTAATTTGTGTGTCACCCAAGTTGTTTTAAGAATGAGTTTCCACTTTGTAACGGCTCTTCCTCACTTGCTCATCCGGTTCTGTTTTGTTCTCCTCATAGGTGGGGACTGTCTGTCTCGGAATTATTATGGCGCAAGTGATCCCCAGTTGTTGTTTTTTCTAGAGCTGAGTCAAAACACCAGGATTGGCTCCGGATTGGCTGACAAATTAGCTGACATTTCTTTGTCATTATATTAATGCTTTGGTGGAATAGGAAAACCATTCATTTGAAAGGAAAAAACATATATTTATTCATTCATTCATTCATTCATTTATTCATTCATTCATTCAATCTCCATAGCCACCCATCTCAATCAGTGGCTCTGGGTGACTCACAATTCCATGTATTTTCATTTTTTCCAGGTAATAAAATCTACTTATTTTGCCTTATTCCCTTTTCTTATCATTTTTTCCTTATTCTTTTTCTCTTCGGTTCGGAATTTGCCTTGGTTTTATACCATTGAAAATTCCTTAATAAAAACTATACATCAATTACAAAAAAATCATTGCTTACTGATCAGTGATCTTGACGATAAAGAATGATTGATGGCAATGATCTTTTTCTAAGCCTTCCTTTCACGGGGCACTGATTTCTCTTAAACCTGGGTAGAATCGGCAAAATAAATTATTATTAAATGATTTATCATTATTACTTGGGAAACAAGATAAACCCACCCTTTTGTCTTCATGTTTTATTTATTTATTTATTTATTTATTTATTTATTTATTTATTTATTTATTTATTTATTGAATTTCTATACCGCCCTTCTCCCGAAGGACTCAGGGCGGTGAACAGATTAAGATTAAGTTATCATTGAAAATAATGTATTAGAAATAGCTTAATGTAAAGAGAAAAAGAGGAAAAATTATATAAGGGGAGGGATGGGTTCAAGTTTATATATCAGTGTTATTAGTTATGAGTACATAATAGGGAAGTCTGGGGGGGGAGGGTTAGGGAGGATTAGGGAGGATGGGAAGTTTGGGGAGGGAGGTGGGGGGGTGAAAAAAAAGGGGTGAAAATGTAATTGTAAAACTTTTGCAATAAAAAAAAAAGATTAAGTTATCATTGAGTAACATTTTTAATTGTATTAAGTTGCATCGGATTAAGTTATATTGTATTACATTTGATTGTATTCAATTAACTTGTATTTTATAGCTGCATTGCTTAATACAATATACAACAAAGTACATTGTATTAAATTCTATTGCATTAAATTGTATTGCATTAATCCATAATATATTAAATTCTTATTGATATTAAATAAAGGGACGTGGTGGCTCCATGGCTAAGATGCTGAGCTTGTCGATCAAAAGGTCGGCAGTTCAGCAGTTCAAATCCCTAGTGCTGCATTGGCATTGAGTCATGCCGGCCACATGACCACGGAGACGTCTTCGGACAGCGCTGGCTCTTCAGCTTTGAAACGGAGATGAGCACCGCCACCTAGAGTCAGGAACGACTAGCACGTAAGGGGAAGCTTTACCTTTACCTTATCTTTATATTAAATTCTATTGTGTTAAGTTGAATTGTATTAAACTGAATTGTATCACATTGCATTGAATAAAGTTGTACTACATCAAATTCCATTCGTTAAATTGAATTGCAATCAAAATGCATTGTGTTAAGTGGTATGGTATTAAATTCTACTGAATTAACCTGTAGCGTATTAATTTCTATTGCATTGTATTGAATCCTATTGTATTAAGTTGTATTGTACTACACTGTATAGAATAAACTTGCATTGCATTAAATTCTATTTTATTAAATTCCAAGGTATTAAACTCTTTGTAACCAACCCTGCTCAGGTTTTTTTTTTTTTTTTTTTTTTTTTTTTTAGATCAGCCAAGGATATAGTTATATGCATTATTCATTTGCAAGCTTGATGAAAAGTGACTTCTGTCTGGTGAGCAAAATGCACACCCTTCCTCACAACTTCTCTTCTTTTTCTAAGGAATCAGCAAGAAACCGGTGATCAAGTGGAGCCAGAAAATTGGGGATCAGCCCAACATGACCCAGAAATCTTCAGCAGCTGGCAAGAAAAAAGAACCTCACCTAAAGACCAAAGAAAAACATAGGCAGAACTCCTCAGTTGCAGAACCAACCAGGGTGTTCCACAAAGCTTACTCAGTTAATTAGAACTTCTTAAAAAATCAAATTAATCATCCTATTTCTGCGGGAGAAATTGTATAAATACCCAGGAAAATCTCCGAGCTCTATCACTCGATTGAGATCCTCCAACTGAATCTTCCTTCTCGTTGCAGAATCAGGTAAGTTGAGCTGAGATGCTTCTACCGACCTTTAGAAATTCTTCCCCGACTTCTCTTTTTATATTTGTGAGTTGCTGGAAAAGATTAGAAAGGTCCTTTTTCTCCCTTGTTTGGTCCACGTTTCTAATTTCTTAGCTTCAGTTCCTCTTTGAGCATCTACTGAACCTCCGTAAATATTTGAGCAGCTTGGGTTGAAGGAGGAGGCTCAGTTACAACTTTTGGAAGACCAATGAGGGACATCTTAACCTGCGGGTGGTGAATACAGACTTCAGTGAGGAAAAGAGCTGTTGGGTTGAGTAAAAGCTGGCCTTTCAAATATGGTTCTCCGTCCATGATCATGTAGGCTGAACATGTCTTATGAATCCAGATACTCTGCCTTGAGCTGGGGATTGAAGTAGAAGACCTCCAAGGTCCTTTCCAGCATGTCTTCTTGTGTCAAAGGTTCAAAGGGGGCTGGGAATTAGAAATTGAAGACTAAGAGATTTTGAGTTGGTCAACCCTTCCATTCAACAGCTCAATAGTAATAACTGTGAGAGGGATCCTGGAGTCCTAGCGGACAACCATTTAAATATGAGCCAGCCGTGTGCAGCAGCTGCCAAAAAAGCCAACACAGTTCTAGGTTGCATCAACAGAGGGATAGAATCAAGGTCACGTGAAGTGTTAATACCACTTTATAAGGCCTTGGTAAGGGCACACTTGGAATATTGCATTCAGTTTTGGTCGCCATGATGTAAAAAAGATGTGGAGACTCTAGAAAGAGTGCAGAGAAGAGCAACAAAGATGATTAGGGGCCTGGAGGCTAAAACATATGAAGAACAGTTGCTGGAACTGGGTATGTCTAGTTTAATGAAAAGAAGGACTAGAGGTTGGACTAGAAGACCTCCAAGGTTCCTTCCAACTCTGTTATTCTATTCTAACATCTATTTTCCTTCCTCGTTGTTCCTTTAGATCCACACCAACTCATCTACCATGTCTTGCGAAAGGATGTCATGCTACTCCAGCTGCCCTCCAGTGACCGTGACTGTCCAGCCACCACCTTTCACCCTGAGCATCCCAGGCCCGTCTCTCTACTGCCCCGACCAACCTCTTTGCATTGACCAATGCAACCCTTGCGTTCCTCCACCACCCTGTCCTTCCATCCCCCGTAGAAGCTACACCAGCTCTGTTGTTTCTTCTCCTGGCCTTCCTCAGAAGTCTCTGCCCAGGAGTCAGAGTGAATGGAGCTCTGTTAGCCAGAGGTTCTAAGATCAACTGGTCACCCTTCACGCAACGGAGATGAAGAAACGGGAGAAGTCAAGATTTTCTGAGGGATTCCATTGGTAGACATGGACTCTAGAAATATCCTGAAATGCCTAGGAAGCTTTGTTTGATAGACCAATCTTTTCCAACACCCAAGATTTGGGGATATATTCTTAGTAGCAGAGTGTGTTCACAATGTAATCTCTATTGGTGGTGATGAATCAAGAACATAACTTGCACTCTTCGGTAGCTACACAATCTCACCTGTTTCTCGTTGAAGTTGCATACTTACCACTTTTAGTCTTTCCAGATGTCCTTCATCCTTCATCAATGTTATCCCTCTCTGTGCAGTTGAAACATTCCCTTGCTTTGCCTCTTCTTTTAAAATAAACTATCTATTGCAACCAAACCAACGGTTTCTTGTTGTGATTACATTGTTATGATTATGATATTGTTATGATCTTTGGCTACTTTTTTTTCTTGCTCAGTGAAGGAGTGACAATTCTAGAGAATAGAAATATGGCCTTGCTAAAAAGAGATTGAATCTTTGGGGACCTCTAAGATTCCATCTTTCCCTGTTCTAGCTATGTAAAATTACTTCTTCAAAAGTCAACAAGGATTGAGACTTGACATAGATTAACCTAGATTAACAGAGTTGGAACGGACCTTGTAGGTCATCTAGTCCAACCACCCCTCCACCCAAGCAGGAGACCCTACACCATCCCTGACAAATGGAAGTCCAATCTCCTCTTAAAAGGCTCCAGTGATGAAGCTCCCATAACTTCTGAAGGCAACTTCTGTTCCATGGGTTGATTGTTCTCACTGTCAGGAAATTTCTCCTTATTTCCAGGTTGAATCTCTCCTTGTTCAGTTTCCATCCATTATTCCTTGTCTGGCCTTCAGGTGCCTTGGAAAATAGCTTGACCCCCTTCCTCCTCTCTGTGGCAGCTGCTCAAATATTGGAAGATGCTATCCTGTCCCCCGTGGTCCTTATCTTCACTAGACTAGCCATGCCCAGTTCCTGCAACCATTCATCGTATGTTTTGGCTTCCAGTCCCCTAATCCTCTTGGTTGCTCTTCTCTGCACTCTTTCTAGAGTCTCAACTTGGTTTCCATTGTTTCTTCTCAATTCACCAGAGCTACCAGAGAAGGACTCCTCCAGGTCTCTTCCATCAAACAATGTCCTCTAGTTGGTCCTGGTTGGCCTGGAAGGTCTTCTCAGTGCCCTAGTAAATAGCAACCCACCCACCCCAGAAATTTACATGGGCATAAACCCCTTAGCCTTCCACAAGGTCTTGAAGATGTTCCTCTCAAGAATCACGATTTCTCCTGGTCCCATTCCACCTCTACCAGGATATACTGTATGAAGGAGATCAATTTCATCAGAAATACAAACATTGGAATACTCAGTTGATGTGATAAAGTTTTGATTGATCCCAAGGCTTGAATGCGGTGAACGGAACTGATGAAGTGATTGGATTCCATAAGTATGATCAACCTGGATCTTTGCAGATTCTCTCAGTTTCTGGCCATGGAATCCAAATGAAATCCAATCCAATTTGTTTGTGTAGATAATCTGATTTAGGTCCCGATTAATGGCTGTACATATATAGTCAATTCATAAATTACTTATCCTATAGATATGAAAGATTTAGGACCAAGAGTTCTTACACAGACATCATCTTAGAAAAAAGATAAGGGAATATCTCTTTGAAGTTGCTGCATTTCAGAAGTGTATATGGGTGTGTGCCTCCTTAATCCATGTGCACACCAAACAAATAAGCAAACATTTTAAAAAGATTTAAAGGTGAATAAAATATTGAATAAAATGGATGCCTCATTTTCAAGAGGTTAAAAGGTATGTCCATTAAATTCATCAACAACTAAGGCACTCTTGGGCTGAATCCTGAATCGATTTGTACACCGATTATTTTTAATCTGGTTTCAGAAGAGCTAAAAACAGCCAATGTTGGCATTTGTGTGATGTTCAGTTCCGTTGGTGACACTACGCAATGCAACTTGGGTGTGTGTGTATGTGTGTGTGACACACTTTGGTTGTCACTTCACAAAGTCATAACAAGATACTTTGTGAAGTCCCGGCCAGAAAAGAATGCTGCAAAAAAGCTTTTAAAAAAATGAAAAGCTGGGTTCAAACATCAAGTAGAAGACATGGGTTTCTCAACAGGCGTTTGGCTGTGATCAAACGCCTTGCAAAACATTCATTATAATGTTAACAGAGGTTAACAGATTAAGAGAGTCGGAAGGGACCTTGTAGGTCATCTAGTCCAACCCCGTGCCTAAGCAGTAGACCCTACACCATTTCTGACAGATGGCAGTCCAGTCTCTTCTTGAAAGCTTCCAATGATGAAGCTCCCACAACTTCCGAAGGCACTTCTGTTCTGTGGGTCGATTGTTCTCACTGTCAGAAAATTTCTCCTTATTTCTAGGTTGAATCTCTCCTTGGTCAGTTTTCATCAGGGGTGGGCTGCTGGGGGTTCGCAGGAGTTCGGGAGAACCTCTAGCTAAGATTCTGTGCAGTTTGGAGAACCCCCAATCCCACTCCTGGCTGGCCCCACCCACCCTGCCCCTCCCCTCCCAGGAGTCCCCAGGTGACCTGTTTTGGATGCATGTTAGTGCCGAGCATGCGTGGAGGCTCGGGGAGCGAGAAAAATGGGCATACCGGAAGTTCGGGAAGGCCAGAAACAGACCCGTTTCCACCCTCCAGAGGGCCTCCGGAGCCTGGGGAGGTTGTTTTCACCCTTCCGGAGGCTCGAGAAAAGAGTCCGGAGCCCGGGGAGGACAAAAACGCCCCCCTCCATGGTACAGAAGGCCCACCATGGCCACACCCACCCAGCAACTGAGCAGAGAACCCATTGCTAAATTTTTTGAAGCCCACCCCTCGTTTCCATCCATTATTCCTTGTCTGGCCTTCAGGTGCCTTGGAAAATAGCTTGACGTCCTTCTTCCTCTCTGTGGCAGCCTCTCAAATATTGGAAGATGCTCTCCTGTCTCCCCTGGTCCTTCTCTTCACTAGCCAGGCCCAGTTCCTGTAACCGTTCTTCATATGTTTTAGTCTCCAGTCCCCTCATCATTCTCTGCATTCTTTCTAGAGTCTCAACATCTTTTTTTATAGTGTGGTGACCAAAACGGGATGCGGTACTCTAGGTGTGGTCTTACAGTGTTTGTATTCAGAAGAGGACACAGAAGCAACAGGAAAACCAAGGGATTATTGCAATGAAGATTTTATTTTGAAATGAAACCAAAATTAATTAACTATAAAACAAGAAGACACTTTCTGATGTCCTCAATGAAACACATGTACATAAAATCCTGAAGGTGTCTTTTAATATGTAGAAAACGCCACCGTAACTCTGGCATACTAAAGTTACTAATCATACTCAACATTACTTCTATACAATGAAGTCCATCATCTTGAATTCCCTTTCCATCCTTCTTCTTCCACATCTTCTCCAAGACCCAGATCTTGGTCTCAACACCGTCGGCAAGGGAAACATCCACTTCTCTGACTCTTGGATATGGACTTCTGAGACGCCACACTGGAAGTACTGAAATTAGAGGCTGCGCTGCTACAAAGGGAGTCCTCGTAGTGTGGTGTTGAGACACAAGAGTTGTGTTGTTCAGTGCAGAAGGACTGCTGAGGGCAAAGAAGAGCTGGGCCGGTTAGGTTCGTGGCGAATGGTAGTGGCTGGACGGTCACAACCATGGAAGGGCAGCTGGTATAATAGTGGCACCATCCAGAAGTCATCTTGGATTTGGGTGAAGCTAAACGGTAGCCAGAGAGATCAAGAAAAGAGAAGCTTCACAACGGAAGGCACATATCTCCATGTTTTAAAACATCAACTAAACAGTCACTAAATCCAAGTGCCTGATTTAACTACTGCATACCTATCCAGTTCAAAATGAAAAAGATCTTCTGCAGTCACGAGAGAAGCCTAAGATTGAAAATCAGGCTTGTCAGATGTTCCATCTTTTCTATCCTGCTCTACGGAGTGGAGAGTTGGTCTCTGACAGAAAGCCACTTGAAGAGACTGGAAGCATTTGAAATGTGGATTTACAGACAGCTGTTACATATAAGCTGGGTTGACAAAATCAGAAATGAGGAGGGGATAAGTCACCTGGGAAAGCCAAAGGAACTCATCAAAACCATTAAAAAACAAAAGTTAGAATATTTTGGATGTTAAAAGGAAGAAACAGCTGCGATCACACACATTGCTCCTAGAAGCATGAAGCCAAGAACACCAGCCTGAAGATGACGAATGAGACTTCGTCGAAACGTTGCCAAGAAACCTCCAATTTTACGCGGGAGAAAACCCAAATAACCAAAGACCTACAGACTTATATATATATATATATCCTATTTCTATCTTTCTTAGGGTTCCTCACAAGTAAGTTTTGCTGCCAGGAAGAACCTTTGCAGAATTTAATTTTCTGTGCAAAACTTACCAGCTCCTGCCTCAAGAAAAAAACCCAACTGGTATACTGTGATGTAGGAGAAAGAACCCATGAAATCCTCTCTTGTCTTTTCATAGCTTTCATGAAGGTGATGTTGGGGGTTTTTTTGATCCCCAAGTCTCTAATTAGTTACTTATATATCATCTCTCTCCATGTAACACCCGAGTTGTTTTAAGCCTGACTTCACTCTTTGAAACCATCCATTCCATTGTTTATCCATCCACCCCGTAGGTGGAACCTATTATAATTGAGCTCTTCTCCATGTGGAAATGAGTCAAAACTGGAATTCTGTCCATTTGCCAAATAGAGCCCTTCCAGACAGTTGGTGTTTTAAGGGAGATGTCCTGCCAAGATCCGCTGTTGATAGGACACAAGCAAGAACGGTGTCACATTCTTGAGAGACATATGTCCTGGAATATTACAGGAATCAAAGAGGAGACTGGACTATCGTTTTATGAGTTAGCATCTACTTGGCCTGCAAACGAGATCAATTTCAATGTCCTTCCAGTATCTTCAAGCTAGGCTTCAATCAATCAGAATAGAGATGAAAAGGGCCTTGGAGGCAGTAGTGGGATTCAACCAGTAGCTAAATTGTTAAATTTGTATATTGCCCTACTCCCGCAGGACTCAAGGCAGTGAACAGCCAGATAAAACACATAAATTACAAAATTTAAAAACAGTATAAAATCTGATTAAATAATTTGGCCCGTGACAATTTAAACAACCCCAATGTTTTTAAGACAAATTTAAAATTCATCATTAGAATTAAAAAGGAAAAGAAAAAGTTAGGCCAGGCTGGCCTGTTGAAATAGGAAAGTCTTGAGAGCGCGGTGAAAGGTGAGTAGATCCGGGATCCTCTGTATCTCCGGGGGGAGCTCATTCCAGATAGCAGGTGCTCCCACAGAGAAGGCTCTCCCCCTAGGGGCCACCAGTCGACACTGTTTGGCCGACGGCACCCAGAGGAGCCCCTCTCTATGAGAGCGTACTGGCTGGTGGGAGGCTATAGGTGGCAGCAGGCAGTCCCGTAAATAACCAGGTCCTAAGCCATGGAGCGCTCTAAAGGTGGTAACCAAAACCTTGAAGCGCACCCGGAAGACCACCGGGAGCCAGTGCAGCTCACGCAGGAGAGGTGTTACATGGGAACGCCACGTCGCTCCCATAACCACCCGCACGGCCGCTCTGCACCAGTTGGAGCCTCCGGATGCTCCTCCAGGGGAGCCCCATGTAGAGAGCATTACAGTAGTATATGAATGGACTTTTAACTCTAGAACCCTAAGATTATATCTCAGCTGAGATACACTTCCAGATTCACTTCTGGAAGACAGAACAATCCAATGCCAGCAAGGTTGGAAGATGGATTCATATCAGTGGTGAAGAGGTTGTAAAAAAATACTTTTAAAAGCCTCTGATGATCAGGCAACTCAGCTGGGATCGTCAGGGGCTTTTAAAAGCATTTTTTCCCCTACAACCTCTTTGGCCGAAGAGGTTGTAGAAAAAAATGCTTTTAAAAGCCTCTGACGATCCCAGCTGAGCTGCGCGATCATGAGTGGCTGGTGTTTTTTTTTTACTTTTAAAAGCATTTTTTTCAGCCAAAGATGTTGTAGAAAAAATGCTTTTAAAAGTAAAAAAAAAACAGCCTCTGATGATCACGTGGCTCAGCTGGGCATGGGGGGGGGGAACGCAGGGATTTTTGCTACCGGTTCTCTGAACCACCCGCTGCCATTGCTACTGGATCCAGCGATCCGGTCTGAACCGGGAGCATTTCACCCCTAGTTCATATGTGTTATACCAAACGCTGGATTGATGAGGTCTTTGACCTGAGCCCCTGAAGGGCTTTTCCAAACCAGGGGGAAGGGGGAATCAACTAAGGAAGCTCAACACAATCAAAGGAAGAAAAGAAAAAACCCGAGAAGACCTTCATCCATGCAGCCAAGGTCAAGTCAACAATGCAGCCCCAAAAGAAGCTCCTGAAGATGACCTCCTTTTTTCCCAAAGTTCTTTTAGAAGTCATTTGACTCATCCTCACAACAACAACCGTAAGAATATTGTGGAATTTTGGGACCTTGTAGTAATTTTAAGGCTGTTCCCACCTTGGGAAGGAGACACCGTAGAATCACAATGGAGGCGATGAGGTGCCCTTCAACCTACAGTGAAATCATACCTTGACAAAACAGAGGAGTGACCTAAAGAATCATCACATTAACAGTTTATCCAAACTCTCTGGGATGGCTTGGTATAAAATCCCAGAGTTCGCAGAGAAAAAGTCAGATTGTCTTGACAAGCTCAAGTTGAGAACTTTCCACTGCCGGTAAGTTACTGTAAGATGTTTCAAGCTTTGAAAAGTCTTGCAGTTATCTTCATTTTCTCCTAACCTTCTTTTTACTATATTAAATCATTTAAGGTTTTGCATTTATGAAGAGGCTAGAATAAAAAGATGTTGAGACTCTAGAAAAAGTGCAAAGAGCAACCAAGATGATGAGGAGACCGGAGGCTAAAACATATGAAGAACAGCTGTAGGAACTGGGCATGGTTAGTCTAGTGAAGAGAAGGACCAGGGGAGACATGATAGCAGTCTTCCAATATTTTAGGGGCTGCCCCAGATGAGGAAGGGGGGGGGTGTCAAGCTATTTTCCAAAGCACCTGAAGGCCAGACAAGGAACAATGGATGGAAACTGAACAAGGAGAGATTCAACCTGGAAATAAGGAGAAATTTTCTGACAGTGAGAACAATCAACCCATGGAACAGAAGTTGCCTTCAGAAGTTGTGGGAGCTTCATCACTGGAAGCTCTCAAGTGGAGACTAGACTGCCATCTGTCAGACATGGTGTAGGGTCTCCTGCTTGGGCGGGGGGTTGGACTAGATGACTTACAAGGTCCCTTCCAACTCTGTTAATCTGTTAATCTGATATCCGCTTGTTGTTGTTTCTCTAAATCAGGCAACTGCCTAAGTGCTTTAGAAAGAGGAGGGAATGTGGTTTTGGTTTCTACCAATGTCAACTGGAGGCTAAAACACATGAAAAATGGTGGCAGGAATTGGGTATGTCTAGTTTAAGGAAGAGAAGGACTAGGGGTGACATGATAGCACTGTTCCAATATCTAAGGAGCTGCCACAAAGAAGAGGGGGGGGGTCTCCTCCAGGGACCTTGGAGGTCTTCTAATCCAACTCCTTGCTCAACCATTCTGGACAAATGGTTGTCCAATCTCTTCTTTAAAACCTCCAGTGTTGGAGCATCGACAACTTCTTGCGGCAAGCTGTTCCACTGATTCATTGTTCTCACTGTCAGGATATTTCTCCTCAGTTCTAGATTGCTTCTCTCCTTGATTAGTTTCCATCCGTTGCTTCTTGTTCTGCCTTCAGATGCTTTGGAGAATAGGTTGATCACCTCTGGCACCCTGTGATGTATTTACTTACATGTTTGATGGTCCTCACCATTTCCTAAGTTACTACAGAGCTATGGCATCCCACCATGCAGAGATTTATATTTCATTGACAGTCTCTAATGTGTGTCCTCTCCTTTCTAATAGGTTTCTTTAGCTCCTCATCCCTCGGTCCAGCAAAGATGGCTTCCGGATGGAACTGCTACACCAGCTGTCCACCCATGATGGTGACCATACAACCACCACTCTACACCTTGAACATCCCTGGGCCCACTCTCTATTGCGCTGACCAATCAGTTTGCGTCGAGCAATGCAGCCCTTGTGCTGCCATTCCATCCAGCGGGATTGTCAACCACGGAGGGCATGGCATGCTGCCTGCCAATGCAGCATCGGATTTCAGCTGCTCAAGTCCGAAATCCCTGGAAAGTGCCTACTACTTTTAAACTCAAGAGTGTCTTTATATCCTCAAGGATGACCTAAAATGGTCTTCAAAGCCCTCCAAGATTTGACTGTGATTTCTAGAAATGCATGTCCAACCTTTGTTTCCATGCTTTCGTCGCTCATTGAGGTCCAGATCTTCTCCCTTCATCGTGGAACCAACCAGAGATAGAACTCCATGCGCCATGTCCTTCAAACTGCTTCCTGAGATTGTTTTTGTCTTCTATTAATGTTCTGAAACAACGGTCTTCTTCTACAACCCCAATTTGAGGGGTTTCAGAAGAAAATGGGTGGTCAGTCCATATTAATGGGAGACCAGATCTTCACACCCAATCTTATCCTTCCTGAAAGTGTTTGTACACTTTAGGAAGATGGTTAAGTCCAACCTTAGATGACCTCTAATGGAATTGATTCTCCTTATCATGGTATGTGCTGCTGGGAAATTTTACGTTCTGACTCAGACATTATGTACATAATTTTGTGTTGGTGTGGGGTTTTTCAGGCCAGCATTACCTAAGTTCTCCCCCCCCCACCAAAAAAAATGAATTCACATTGCTTCTTCATCTAAATAAATTTCTTATTGCATCAAACTTTGGTTTCCTGGCATTGAAATGTTCTCTCCTAAAAATTGACATTCAGCATGGGCTTTCCCCATTTGAACCAGTGGTGGTATTCAGCCGGTTCGGGCCGGTTCACTTGAACTGGTAGCGGAAATCGTGAGTGGGCCTGCCCATGCACCCTGGCTCTATGCCATCCTACCGTGTTTCCCTGAAAATAAGACCGGGTCTTATATTAATTTTTGCTCCAAAAGATGCATTAGGGCTTATTTTCTGGTTAGGTCTTATTTTGGGGAAAATACGGTACTAAATGCATCCATCTGGCTGACAATCTTAACTGGGGCTTATTTTGGGGGTAGGGCTTATATTAGGAGCATCCTGAAAAATCATGCTAGGACTTAATTTCTGGTTGGGTCTTATTTTCAGGGAAACAGGGTATTTAGGCACGTTTTTGAGGTCTGGCGCACGCAAACTGGGTGCATGTGTGCACAAAGAATGCAGCTTTTGTCAGCCAAAGTCATCAGTTCAATCTCATTTGGCTTTTGTAAAGGCTGGTTCTAGAGGACATTTTGGGAACACGTTCTGCTTGGTGGACATGTTCCTAATGTTGATGGGTCTCTATTGACGTAGGTGTCCCTGGGAAGGGTAAGGTAAAGGTAAATGTTCCCCTTGCACATATGTGCTAGTCATTCCCGACTCTAGGGGATGGTGCTCATCTCCATTTCAAAGCAGAAGAGCAAGCGCTGTCCAAAGATGTCTCCATGGCCATGTGACTGGCATGACTAAATGGCAAAGGAGCATGGAATGCTGTTCCCTTCCCACCAAAGGTGGTCTCTATTTTTCTACTTGCATTTTTTACGTGCTTTTGAACTGCTAGGTTGGCAGAAGCTCGGACAGGTAACGGGAGCTCAACCCGTTATGCGGCACTACGGATTCAAACCGCTGAACTGCCGACCTTTCAACTGACAAGCTCAGCATCTTAGCCACTGAGCCACCACATCCCTCTTTGGGAAGGGTAACAGACTCCAGATTTGGTTTCCCTGAAATGCCCCCAAGAGTGGTATGAAAATTAGGGCTAGCTGTCTCTGAAAGAGGAGGTTCTACCAAGACCAATTGTCTTTGAGAAAGTTCTGACGACAAGCCTCAACAGCCAAGAACGATCTCAAACAATGTTCTGAAAGGACCACAAGGGGGCAGCAGGCGGCCAGGAAAAAAACAACATCTGTTGACAACAACACGAAGTTAATTTTCTTGACTCTAAAATTAAAAACGGGATTCAAGATCGTGGAATCCTGGTTTACAGAGAACCGTCATCATTTCCCCTGCTCTGTAAGGACAGCTGCATGAAAATAAACCTTGATTACTCTTTCAAAATGCTGCTCAGATGAAAGTTTCCAGGGAAATGATGGACAGATTTAAGGCATGTCAAAGGCAAACATGCATTTCGTTGCTTAAAATACATTTCAGGATTTCACGTCTTTTTCGGAAGGTCAGAAGTTGGCAACCTCACTCAAATATGGTTTTCTTAACCCAAGGCTGGGTTTATACACTAGGGATTGAACCGCTGAACTGCCGACCTTTCGATCGACAAGCTCAGTGGCTAAGACACTGAGCCACTGTGTCCCTCTAAACATTGTCACAAAAAAAACCCACCAACGTGACATCTTTCTAGCTTCCAAATGAGTTTGGGCAAAACATCCTCAATAGATGATTGTTCTACTGACTTGGGAAGGAAGAAAACCATCATTGATGGCTTCCAGGTGGTGTAGTGTGCTCCCCGACTCCCCAATGTTACATGCACCGCAGAATGTGATTACACAACAGAGATACCTGCACACCATAACATCATGATACGAACACCACCATTATGCAAAATCTTGGGTCTGATGCAAGTAGGTAAGTCTCAGCATTTTCCTGATGACTTCATCAAGACAGGTGTGCCCCCCGCCATCCTACAGACACTCCAATTTTCCAGGGGAATGCCCACATAGTCTGACACAATCCTGTTGTGTATTCCATCGGTGTTGTGAGGTTATGGCAACCAACGTTGGCAAAAAGATAAGCGATCTGATTGTAGAAGCTGGTGTGGTTGCCTTCTACGGGTTCATATATCAAATCAATTGTGGTTTTGGGTTGTTGGTGTTTTTTTTTTTAATCTCCCTTGATTCAGAAGGATGTGGTAAGAAAAGGTGATGTAGGCGGCCAGAGAAACCACAAAATTATCCTCTGAGAAAACCAGGGGTGGAGCATGAAGCAAGTCACCAAGTCAGCAGATCCAATGCCAGGTTCTCCCAACCTGAGACTTTCCAGAGATGTGGAACTATGAATCCACCTCCCGGGAGTTGGGATGCTTCTCGGGGAGGGGGGGCTAATTTGGAAGAAGCCTTAGGATCCCACCTTTGTCGAAGAGAAGAATCCAGATTCAAGCATCTCAGACAGATCATAGTCCCATCCAGGGGTGGGTTCCGCTTACCTTTACTACTGGTTCGCAGCGCATGCACAGATCACCCATGATGACATCGTGGCAGGTGGGCGGAGCCTCCTGCCAGTTTTATTACCGATTCTATAGAACCGGACCGAACCAGGAGCAACCCACCACTGGTCACATCCAATGAAAGGGAGACCATCTCTCTGGGTCCCTAGTTTTATTTTCTGACTTCTACAATTAGAAGGATATTCCAAGTTGCATTCAGAATCCATCTTCCTATAAATGAGCCATTTAGGTCTTCTTCTCTGCAACTAGAGGAGAAATAGGATTTACCACAGCTGTGTGAAATTTACTGAATGGGGAATGGAACCTTCCTTCCTTCCTTCCCCCTTTCTCATCTTCCTTCCTTCCCTCCCTCCTTCCATCCTTCTTCCTTTCTCATCTTCCTTCCTTCTTTCCTTCCATCCATCCATCCATCCTTCCCCCTTTCTCATCTTACTTCCTTCCATCCATCCATCCATCCTTCCTTCTATCTTTCCTATTTCTCATCTTTCTCCCTCCCTCCCTCCTCCCTCCCTCTTTCTTCCTTCCTTCCTTCCTTCCTTCCTTCCTTCCTTCCTTCCTTCCTTCCTTCCTTCTTTTCACTTATTCGGTGCAAAAATATGATGAAAGGCACAGACAACACCATGGGTATGACACACTAGCCCCAACATCCATCAGCAAAAGTCGGAAAGAGTGGTGTACAAATGACGGAAGCATGAAATTTTCATGTCCTTGACAGGTCCTGGAAAAGATGGCCTTTCCTGAGCAAGATCTCAGCAATTATCTGAACTTTAATTTGATCCCATTGAATAGAATAGAATAACAGAGTTGGAAGGGACCTTGGAGGTCTAGTCCAACCCTCTGCTTAGACAGGAAACCCTACACCACTTCAGACAAATGGTTGTCCAATCTCTTCTTAAAAACTTCCAGTGTTGGAGCATTCTCAACTTCTGGAGGCAAGTTGTTCCACTGATTAATTGTTCTCACTGTCAGGAAATTTCTCCTTAGTTCTAGGTTGCTTCTCTCCTTGATGAGTTTCCATCTGTTGCTTCTTGTCCTGTGTTCAGGAGCTTTGGAGAATAGCTTGACTCCCTCTTCTTTGGGGCAGCCCCTCAGATATTGGAACACTGCCAGTGGTGAAATCCACATTTTTTTACTACTGGTTCTGTGAGCATGGCTTGGTGGGTGTGGCAGTGGAAGGTTACTCCAAAATCTCCATTCCCACCCCACTCTGGGGCCAGCTGGAGGTGGTATTTGCCGGTTCTCCGAACTATTCAAAATTTCCACTACCGATTCTCCGAACTGCTCAAAATTTCCACTACCAGTTCTCCAGAACCTGTCAAAACCTGCTGGATTTCATCCCTGAACAGTGCTATCGTGTCACCTCCTAGTCATCCCATATCATGTCATCCCATAACTCTTTGTTCCCCTGTGGTGGTGCATTATGTGAATGGAAGTACATTGCATTCTGGAGGCAAGTAAGTTGGGCGGAAAATTGCTCCAGTCGAAGGAACTATGTTAACCTAAAAGTTTCTGATTAAGATGGAAGTCCTCAGGAGCCCCCATCAGGACAAGTTCATGAATTGTCTTGTGGAAGCACAGGATGAATCACCAGCAGGAAATACATGGGAAAATGAACTTCTGGAAAAAAATCCCTTGCTGTGCGGGTTCTTCCCTCAGCTACTTCTTAACTTCAGCCTTGACCAATTTCCTGTATAGTCATTGGTCTTCAACATGATTTGTAGTTCTTACCGCAACCAAATGGGTTTTAAGATAGAACACTTGAGATTGGAAGGTGGAAACTAGGTTAACACCCAATGATCCAGCAATCCAAAATGGTGAGTGGTGTCAAATTCTCCGTGCCATTCTGACAACTAATCTGGGTATCGGAAGGAGAATCCTACAGGGAAAAAAATGTTGTGCAGTTGTGTTGAAGCATTATAGAGAAGCATTGGGAGACACTTCCAATATTTGAGGGGCTGCCCCAAAGAAGAGGGAGTCAAGCTATTCTCCAAAGCACTGAAGGCAGGACAAAAAGCAACGAATGGAAATGAATCAAGGGGAGAAGCAACCTGGGATTAAGGAGAAGCTTCCTCACAGTGAGAACAATTAATAAGTGGAACAACTTGCCTCCAGAAGTTGTGAATGCTCCAACACTGGAAATTTTTAAGAAGATGTTGGATAACCATTTGTCTGAAGTGGTGTAGGGTTTCCTGCCTAAGCAGGGGGTTGGACTAGAAGACCTCCAAGGTCCCTTCCAACTTTATTATTCTGTTAGATCTGATTACATAACCAAGCATTTTCAATTCTCCCTTCCCGATGAGGGATTCTTCAAATGGCATGGAATTTCAATGCTAACATCTCCATCCATCAAGGCGATAGCAACTTTTGTATAACAAGTTATTGAAGTCCAAGATGAGACTTAGAAGATCCCTTCTATGTCTCACCTGTGCAATTTTTGTTAGCTGTATATTCCAGTCCCCTTTGAATTAACTGGAATTCCCAACGATCATTTCAAAAATGTATTTTGAATTGTTTTCTGAACTGTATTCCTGATTACCCATGTTCCAGGAATGTGGAGGACAGAAGAAATGTTTCTGCCCCTTTTACCTAGCCTCCATATCTCCATTGAGGTCATTTTCTTTGTTCTCTATACCTAATTTTGACATAAATTCAAATTCTAGCTTATATCTTAAGAATTATATATGGTGAAGTGGGGATACTTATGGTCTATCTAACGTACCATAATCCTTGATGTATGGATTGAAACCCATGAATTGTGAATTGAGTTAGGACTCAGTTGAGTTGGATTGAATTAGAACTCAACTGAGTTGAGTGGAATTAGGACTCAGTTGAGTTGAGTTAAATTGAGGAAGGACTCATTTGAGTTGAGTTGAGTTGAGTTGAATTGAGTTAGGACTCAACAGAAGTGAGCTGAATTAATTTCAGATTCAATTGAGATGAGTTGTTATGAGTTAGGATCCAACCATAATCTGTTTGAAGAATTCCTTAGGAAGACCAAGAAATGTCTTCCTTTAACAGGAAATCTCATTCTCCAGAAGTTGAAGGAAGTTCTACTTAAGAATGCTCTTTCTCGCTCTTTCACGTTGCTAAGCCTTTCTTTCAGGGCCTTAAGTTTAGACCTCACTGTTGATCAATAAGCCAATGAGTCACAACTTTGTGGAGTCAGATAATTGAAGCAAAGTGATGACATCTCTTGATGCTTTGGGCTGGGTTTCTAAGAAGGTAGGGTTGGTAGATACCAAACATCTAGCTCTTCTATACATAATATCTCTATGATTTTATCTGAGATTGAATCACAGAATTAGGAGGGATCTAAGAC
Organism: Pituophis catenifer annectens; assembly: GCF_029215685.1. Classification (NCBI taxonomy): domain Eukaryota; kingdom Metazoa; phylum Chordata; class Lepidosauria; order Squamata; family Colubridae; genus Pituophis; species Pituophis catenifer. The sequence goes on from NW_027256890.1 coordinate 18,633,049, forward strand.
CAACCTTGCTACTGAAACTACCTTTGGAAGTCATCATCAGAGAGATTGTGACTATGGTCTCACCAGACATTTATCCTTCCATTAATGAAAAAGAGAAATAGAGTTGAACTGAATTCTTGATTTAAATCCAGTGCTGTAGCTATGAGTTAGGCTCTACTTAAAAATAGCTAGTGAATATTTTATAAATTATTGTCCTTTCAGAGTTTGCATCATTGGTTAGGTCGAAACCATAACTCTTGGATACGGTGATATCTTGGTTTGATTGTTCATTCGTTCATTCGTTCATTCGTTCGTTCGTTCATTCATTCATTCATTCATTCTTGCATACAGTTTTGGTCGCCACGATGTAAAAAAGATGTTGAGACTCTAGAAAGAGTACAGAGAAGAACAACAAAGAGGATTAGGGGACTGGAGGCTAAAACATATGTAGAATGGTTACAGGAACTGGGTATGTCTAGTTTAATGAAAAGAAGGACTAGGGGAGACATGATAGCAGTCTTCCAATATCTCAGGGGTTGCCACAAAGAAGAGGGAGTCAAACTATTCTCCAAAGCACCTGAGGGTAGAACAAGAAGCAATGGGTGGAAGCTAATTAAAGAGAGAAGCAATTTAGAATTAAGGAGAAATTTCCTGACAGTTAGAACAATTAATAAGTGGAATAACTTGCCTCCAGAAGTTGTGAATACTCCAACACTGGAAATCTTTAAGAAGATGTTGGATAACCATTTGTCTGAAGTGGTGTAGGGTTTCCTGCCTGGGCAGGGGGTTGGTCTACAAGACCTCCAAGGTCCCTTCCAACTCTGTTATTCTATTCTATTCTATTCTATTCTATTCTATTCTATTCTATTCTATTCTATTCTATTCTATTCTATTCTATTCTATTCTATTCTATTCTATTCTATTCTTTCTGGACCTTTCTGGTTCATTCATTTTTCATTCATTCGTTCATTATGAATCTTTCTGATTTATGGTCTCACCTAATATTCTGCTTGTTCCATAATGGTGATATCATATTGGGATTTCAGTCTACATTCCAAAATCAACATGAACTACAAAAAGCCAATGTCTTCCAGGAACCGATGAGTGAACCAACCTTGCCTAGAACTGTCTGTTCTGCAATTCTTCAGGATCTCAGCCAAAGTTTCCCTCAGATTTACAACTATATAATTTATTGAATTACAAGATAGGTGGAGAATTCAAAAATGAAAAAAAAAAAAAAAAAGAATTTTCCACCAGAAGTATTAAAGAGCAACGTTCTTCCCACATGGAAGTCCCCCTTTCCAGCCACTGAACCAGGTTCTTAATCACCCCCGAATTTTCCTTCCACCTGGATAACCCTTCACGATTAGAATACATATTTGATGCCAACAGGGTGCCCAACGAGTTGTATCTGCTCCAAGATCGACCTATTAACTAATCCTCTCCTTGTGAGGTCTTTTGTTGGAACTTCAAACAGGAACAATAAGCTCCTGTCAAATCTCAACATTGCTGTGTCACCTACCTGTTGTTCATGATACAATCATGAAACTGTGTGGAATCTGTAACTCCATAAATGTCATGGTAAGAGAAGACAAGTCCCTTCTTGGGAAAGACATGATATTTGCGACATGTCACCTGAAGTTGAAGGTCATATCTAGGCATATACCTAGATCAGTAGTGGGTTTCAAATCCCGGCGCTACCAGTTCGCTATCGATAGCTCGCGAGCGCACAGCGCTTCTGCGCATGCACAGAAAGTTTTTGATGATGTCTGGGTGGGTGGGTGGAGCCTCCCACTGCCGCCACTACCAGTTTGCCCAAACCGGGGCAAACTGGGAGCAATCCATCACTGCTCCCGCTGCCTTAAGAAAGTTCAAAACATCCTTAAAGATCCATCTCATCCTGGGCACCCCCCTCCTTTTTTTTTTTTTTTTGAACTATTACCATCTGGCAGACGGTACAGGATAATAAAAAGAAGGACAAATAGGCTGAAAAACAGCTTCTATCCCAGGGCAGTAACTATATTGAATTCTACTGTACAGTGCAATATTAATGCAATATTGGAAATGTTCAGTTCAATTGTATAGATAGAATGTGAAGGATGTGTGTTTGTGTTTTATTTGTATAGTTATAACGTACACTGCATATGGCATTTAATTTCGTTGCATGAGGTGCAATGACAATAAACTAAACTAAACTAAAACTAAATTAAACTAGACATCCCCCATTCCAAATGTATGTCTAATTCCAAGAGACCTTCTCCTGTGAATGTGATCCAACATAACAAAATGTTGTGTCTCCTTCACTCCAACAGGCCCTGTAATCTTTACTCACAGGTGACCAATCTGAAAGCATTTTGTGGAATGTTAGCCAGAGGAAGCTCATTGTTTTCACTTGATAAAGCTGTCCATTTTTTAAAATCCATCTGTAGGGCGTAACGTACATTTAATTGAGCTGGTCAAACCTTATTGTCACTGAATTGGGTGGATCAATTGTTTTTCTTATGCACCGCTTAGTAATCGCTATTGGGTGGGGAATTATTTACAGCAAACACGGGTGTCTCTCTTGTGACACCAAAATTGGGAAATTCATTCTGGGTGTCTCATCCCTGGAGGCTATGCAGCTGAGGATATAAAAAGCTGGATCCTTGAGGAAACATCTCAGAACCAACTCTTCTCTTCTAACATCTCAACCCTTCGAGAACCGGTAAGTTCTTCTTAGGAGGTTTCTTTACAAGGGTGTAGAGAGATTCTGAAGAGGACCTCAACTCCATGGATTAAGAGGAACCTCTTAGCAGAGGTTGACTTGAGAAGGCATGCTTAAGAGAGAGAGTTGTCTTCATGTCCTGGTTCTTCAATGAAGACTGAGATGGAGCTTGGGCTGGCAAGCTGAGGGTTAGGAGCAGGGGTGCTATTCAGCAGGTTCTGACAGGTTCTGGAGAACCGGTAGCGGAAATTTTGAGCAGTTCGGAGAACCGGCAAATGCCACCTCTGGCTGGCCCCAGAGTGGGGAGGGAATGGGGATTTTGTAGTATCCTTCCCCTGGAGTCGGGAGGGAATGGGGATTTTGCAGTATCCTTTATCCTTCCCCTGGAGTGGGGTGGGAATGGAGAATTTGCAGTATTCTTCTCCTGGAGTGGGGAGGGAATGGGGATTTTATAGTATCCTTCCCCTGCCACGCCTACCAAGCCACGTCCACAGAACCAGTAGTAAAAAAAATTGAATTCCACCACTGATTTAGGAGATATGGAAAGCAAGCTTCTGAAAATTGCAGATGGGAGGGACCAAGCTAGCAACTATCAGGGAGGGTTTCAAAAGCAGAGGTGCCTCCAGACGTTTCGCAGGGGGAGGACGGTTTAGGATTGGGAGCAAGGCAAGTTGAATCCAACTCTGATCCAGACATAGGAAATAATCCAATGGCTATTGTCTCTGAGTGTTGGCATGGATCTTCTCCTCAGTGAAGGAGATCCATTAACCTCTGGAGTCAGTCTATTCTTGTTTCCTTCAGTTCTTCTTCCTCTTCCCCAGGATCTTAATATTTTTCAGGAACAGAAATAGCAATTCTCCAATGCCAGAATCGGAGATTAAGACTATAATTTTGTCTTCTCTTGTCTGTCTTTCTGTCTTTCTTTCTTTCTTTCTTTCTTTCTTTCTCTCTCTCTTTCTTTTCTTTTCTTTCTTTCTCTCTCCTTTCTTTCTGTCTGTCTCTCCTTCCTTCCTTCCTTCCCTCCCTTCTTTCTTCAGAATAACAGAGTTGGAAGGTACCTTGCAAGTCTTCTAGTCCAACCTCCTGCCTCCCTGTTCTTTCTTTCTTTCTTTCTTTCTTTCTTTCTTTCTTTCTTTCTTTCTTTCTTTCTTTCTTTCCTTCTTTCTCTCTCTCTCTCTCTCTCTCTCTGCCTTTATCCCTCTCCTTTTTCTTTCTTTCTTCATTTCTTTCTGTCTGTCTCTCTCCTTTCTTTCTTTATCTCTCTCCTTTTCTCTCTCTTTTTTATTTCTTTCTCTTTTTCTTTTTTTTTCTCTCTCTTTTTCTCCTTCTTTCTCTCTGAAGTCTGTGAAAATCTGCATGTCTTGTCTTGCACCATTTTTTTTCAAGACCTGTATTGCTAACTTCATGCACTTGTTCTTAACTGATGTGATTTGGTATTCTACCATTCGACCAAAACAAGAATTTTCATTTGAACCCAAATATCAGTAACTGTTTCTTAAAGAGAGCAACAAAAAATCATCTACAATCTTTTCTTCTCTAGTAATTTCTCATGTAATATATATATATCGCAACCTAGCAAATAGTTACTGTATTTCCACATTGCATAAATATATGCAGCACATCAATGGAACATTTTATGAAATATTTTTATTCCTGTAATGCATACTTTATATTAGAAATTGTACTCAGTAGATACTCTAGGGAAATGTGTATTCTTTGCACATTGCATAAATAAATGCCGTGCATAAAACAACCTTTATTTTCTGAGGCAATATATTTTACAAAATTACGTAACTGGTAATGTATGCAGTACATTAATGCAACTTTATGCAATATTTTATACAATACATATTTTATACTCGATGTTTTTGGAGTCAATACACAGTCTGGAGAGAGGTGTATTATTTATGCAAGATATAAAATAACTTTTAATAATATGGTATTAATATTATACATAAATATATATTTCAAAAAGAGATAGGCACTAGTTTGTCCAGTACTTTATAATGCACTATCCTGCATGATTATTAAATTATTATATAAATTATTGTATACATTAGAGAGCAAAATGTATTATTAAGGCATTCTCTCTCCTGTATAATCATCCACTTCTAAACCTTTTTAAAATTATCTCTGGCAGTTTTCATTGTAATAAATATCTGTTGGAGCCCTTCTACCCGTATATCTCTTTTCAGTAGAATGTTGAGGACACAACCCCATCAGTTCTGGTGGAGATGTTCTTCTGGCTGTGGCCCTCACACCTCATAACTTCTCCCCTTGGTCCCGATTCTTCTCGTTTCAGCCTCTCTCCAACATCCTAAGATGGCCAACCGCTCAATGTGGAACGAATGCTACGCTCAATGCCCAGCTTCAACTGTGACCATCCAGCCACCGCCCTTTGTTCTCACCATCCCAGGACCTGCCCTCTACTGTCCTGACCAGCCTCTGGGCATTGAACAACACAACCCTTGTGCCTCAGTTCCTTTCCCCATGCTAAGGGGTGGCTCCAACCTCACCAGCTTCTACTCCCGAGGTCTGCCAAGCTCTAACTTCAGCTCCTCCACTTATCGGTCATCGTATTAACCTTCCTGAGCATGAAGATGAAGTCCTCCTCCATCAATGGACTTTTTGAGAGCCCTTCAGCTGACCATTTGCCACGACACACACCTGTCTCTTTCCACGTTCACATCCTAGCCATACCTAACTTCTTTTCACTGTACATTTGACAAGCCATCGGACTCTGGTTTCCCTTCCGTCAAATTCCCTAAGCAGAGAAAGATCCTTCTGTACCGACAGGATACGATTCCGTAACTGGTCGAAAGGGGGCCTATGGAAGGTTGCCAAGAGGAAAACCCGGTTCTGGGGATGGAAGTCCACATTTTCAGTCAATGTTCATCTTGTAGAACATGTTCTCATGTGTCTTTGTTCATATTAAAATATCTCTAAGATTGCATTCCAAAACTTTGTCTGTTTCTTTTATTAAACAGGTGATGGAAACTTCTAGAGTTTCCAGATGTTCTGGGAATAATTAGCACTTGGGAAGTTATCAGGGATGAAATGATCCCGGTTCGGACAGAAAATAAAAAAGAATAGAATAGAGTAGAGTAGAGTAGAGTAGAGTAGAGTAGAGTAGAGTAGAGTAGAGTAGAGTAGAGCAGAGCAGAGCAGAGCAGAACAGAACAGAACAGAACAGAATAGAAAATATGGAATCAAATTGAATCGAATTAGAATTCTTTATTGGCCAAGTGTGATTGGACACACAAAGAATTTGTCTTCGGTGCATATGCTCTCAGTGCACATCAAAGATATAAGTGATAAATCAACTATATTCTCCATGCATGACATCTCAATGGAATAGAATATTTTAAAACCCCGAAACAAGTCCAGAAGCAATACATTCAAATTACCTTTTATTTGACGTGGCTCGTCTGCTGTCAGGCCTACAGCCATACAAATTTCTATCTTGTATTTCTTAAACCACATTTTTTTCCCTCACGGTCCTGCGGTCTAGAAACCTGTTATTTATTTTTTTTATCTGGGTTGTTTTCTCGAAATCTAATCTTTCCCTCACCGTACGACAAGAGCGCTTAAGTGTGCCTTTTTCTTTTTTAATGATTCAGCGTCTGAATGATAAAAATCTGTGGGCTGCCATGACAGGATTCTGTACAACAGGTAGCACTGAATGAATATTTAATGTTTAAGGAAGCCATCCTAACTAATTATGGCAGTTGGAAGATACTCAATGAGGTTTACGGCGGTTGCTTGTTAGATATGGATATGGCTTATCTTGAGGAAAGAGCTAGCTTGAATAAAATCTTGTTGAGTAGATGAAACCACTTGTCAGCGTTGCAATGCTGGCATAGACAGAGAGAGCAGAGGACAGTAAAAGATAAACTCTGAAACTTTTGCCTGCAAAATCCCTTTGAAGCCTGGTTGTCGTGGAGATAAATGGGGGGGGCACATTCCTGAGAAATGACGGGGAAAAGAAGTCTGAAGAATGACTTGGAAGACAGCCAATGAGAAGCAGAGACTTGGGGGTCGGAAAGGGAGGGATTGGGAGGCAAAAGGTCAGTCTTGTCCGCGCGGAGTCATGATCCGGTGGCTGAGCTCAATTAAAGAAAGATTTCCTTAAAGCTTGGCAGTTTGGAGATTCATTTAATCTTGAGATAGCACCGCAGTCTGACACCACTGTTGCACAGTTGTCACTCTTGCCCTGGTTGTGCATTTTTAACAATTTCTCTCCCAGTTTGTCCACCCAACTCCTTTACAAACGGATGGAAGCAAGGGGAGAAGAGAACTGGAAATATTTCATTCTGGTAGTATAACCATCATAAAAACGAAAAATAATGCCATGCAATAATACCATATAGGCCAGTGATGGCTAACCTTTTATGTCACCGCGTGCTGACCTGCGACCCGCAAAACCATCCGCCTGGACTGTGCGGCCTCGCTGGCCTTCGCTCGTTGGCCTTCACACGGCCCCGCTGGCCTTCGCACGTGTTCGCGCCATAACCCAAAAGAACAGTGTTCCATCATGCATCCGCGCGCCAGCACCCAAACTTCCAGTTTCCGGAGGCAGAACAGCTGGCCATCGTGCATGCACCCAATGTAAACCCAGAAGTTTGAGTGCTGGCACGTGCATGCATGATGGAACGCTGCTCTTCCAGGTTTTGGCAGTCCTGCACGCACGAAGGCCAGCTGACCGGTGCGCGTGTGTGCACAGGGACACAGAAGAGGAGCCAGCGAGGCCACGCATCCCGTGCGGGATGGTTCTGCATGCCGCTTCCAGCACATGTTCCATAGGTTCGCCAACACGGATATAGGCTATCAGTAGTGAAGGATGGAGTGAAGAAGTCCTTGTTCTACATTAGAAGGAAGGTTAATCTGATTTTGTGTGTGTGTTTTTTAATAAAGAAAACTGAATTTTTTATTTATTTTTTAATTTGATTTATATGCCGCCCTTCTCTGGAGACTCAGGGCGGCTTACAATGCGCTAAGCAATAGCCTTCATCCTTTTGTATATTTATACAAAGTCAGCTTATTGCCCCCACAACTGGGTCCTCAATTTACCTACCTTAGAAAGGATGGAAGACTGAGTCAACCTTGAGCCTTGGCGAGATTCGAACCTGCAGTAATTGCAGGCAGCTGTTCTTAATAATAGGGTGCTTTAGACCACTGTACTACCAAGGCTCTTTGTCTTTCAAAGTGCATGTTTCCCTGCATTTCCCTGCTTTGTATTATAATATCCACAGGATGACGCCTTATAAAACACATAGCATAAAACCTTGCATTATACAGGTAGCTACGTTCCTGAGTCGGCAGCAAAGCTTGCCATGAAACTCACCCTTGCAATAAGCCGTACCACCCCAACCATGATTAACTCAGATTATTTTGGAGAGCTCAAGCCACAACTTGACAGATCGAAAAGGATTCTCCCTTCAAATCCCAGGAGGACATGTCTGGCGACATTCCCACGGATGAATGAGCTGGGATAAAAATGTCGTTTTCTCGCCCCGCTCACCGAACCCCAGACTGAAATTGTTGTTCATCTCCTTCGCATTTTGACAGGGTGAATCCTGTAGCATGGATCACCCGGAGTACAAGAATCAGGGACAACAGCAGGCTATGAACAAAGATTATCATTGGGGGAGATGCTTCTGGCTATGATCTTTTCTTGAAGTTTCCCTTAGTGATGTTGACACTGACCGACTGATAAGGAAAATGCTTTATATTAGTAATCATCACAATATCCCAAAGCTGCTTTTTGAGGAGGCAACTCGACATTCTTGTTTTTTTTGTTTTGTTTTTTTTTTGAAGCCCTTTCGCTTCTCATCCGAGAAGCTTCTTCAGCTCTGACAGGATGGTGAGGAATGGAAGGATTTATATTTCTTGCAGACAGCTGGTCATTTGCATCCTTTTAGAGGATCATTGAGACCACTTGGAGGCTTATCTATGTCCTCAGGGTCAGCTGTGTAGTGCTCCTAGTTCCTGTGCGATTTTTTTCCCTCTGGAAATCCATTCCTTCTTCCACACCATTCAAAGGGTGTTCATCCCAAATTACGTCTTCAAAAGAAAGACGTCTTCAAAAGGAAAAAAACAAGGAAGTCCTGAAAAAGCACCTTTGGGACAGCCATGACCTGGATGACTGAGAATCTCTACAGACTATAATACTTTGTATCTGGTATTGAATTGCACCAAGTATGCAAACAGAAAAGCAAAATTCAAGCTGGATTTAAGGAAGGATATTTTTTTAAAAAAACTCATTGAGATTCCTTCAAGCAACCTTTGAAGGCCTTCTCTGGAATTCCTAAAGAATTTAGGAGGTCAACAGTGAGATCCATCAGCTTCCTTATTTCGCTGTTCTGTTGGGTCACTTCAAATTTTCATTGAACTGTTGATACTAACGTTTATCTGGAGGTATGATGTTGTGTGCAACTGATGGTGTTTTGTGTCCAACTGACAGGGTTTTGTGGTGTTTTGAAGGAAGAAGGACTCCTAAATCCAGAACTCAGGAAAGTGCCAGATATTTGTCTCTTCATCTTGATTCTTGTCATTGGACAAACCGCAGGTGAAACCTGACTGAATATTTGAGCATGGTTTGAGTCAGATGGAAGGAAATAGCAGGAGGGTGTAACACACCCACATATCATTATCTTGAGATTTGCAAGACTCCTGGGTTCATAAATAGGATGGGCAATTCATTACTATAATTTGAGGTTTCTCCCACAAGGAAATTATCTCCTGGGAGGTATAGAACAAGATAAAAACTTGAGGGACATTTCTAGACTTGTTTTATCTTGATTTTTCATACAGTTCCCTCCACAAGGAGGAATAGTAAACATATTGGAACATTTTATTTTCTTCTGCATTCAATGCTCTTATTTTAAAAACTTCCTAAATTAAGGAAGGGTGTTTTAAGCTGGGAGGAGAACATCTGGAAATGGTTCAAGGTGTGGATCAAGCTGTCAACCAGGTAGAGAAGATAGTGTGCAATACAATGGGTCATGACATTGGGAGAGGACAGGAGCCCAGAGATTGTGCCACCACCACACTTGGTGGTAGTCCCAACCCCATGGAACAAATCCAGGTGGACCACATCTGGATTTCAGAAGTAGTAAAGGCCCAACTCTTTCTGTAAGACTTTGAGCATGAAAGACATGATCTTCTGTTGCCCCAAAGGTGCTTTTTCAAGAGGCAACTGGACTTTCTGGTTTTTCTTTGAAGACCTTTCGCTTTGAAGACCTTTCAAGAATCCAGTCAGAACTAAAGAAGCTTCTTGGGTGAGAAGTGAAACATCTTCAAAAAAAAAAAAAACAGAAAGTCCAGTTGCACGTTTGGGACAACCATGACCTGGATGACTGAGAATCTCCATAGACATTTAGATCTTCTGTTGCATATCATGCTGATCTTCCTTCAATTTTAATTTTGTTGAGTTGGTGGACTTTAACCACCAACTATCATATTGGGGTCCTTTACAGTTTTACTTAAATCTTCACGGATGGACCTGGTTTTGCCACCACGGATGAGAAACATGGTGATTGTTTCATTTGATATGTAACTCATTATACATAGTTATAATAATAATAATAATAACTTTATTGTCATTGTACGTGTATACAGAGTATACCCATACAACGAAATTCACTTAACACCCAAAGATCAGGTCCAACACACATAACAATCCCCAAACACACTCCCACCCACCACAATTCCCCACTCCTAAACCACCCAAACATCCACACAACAGACCAAGTAATGCTGTCCAACAGCTCACTGATGGCGGCCCTTTAGTTGATGGTTGAGTACAATCATAGCTCTGGGATAAAAACTATTCAGAAAACGTGTGGTCCGAGTTTTAATTGTTCTGTATCTTCTGCCAGAAGGCAACAGTCCAAAAAGATTGTAAGCAGGATGGGAAGAGTCTCAAGAATAGACTGGACTGCCATCTGTCAGAAATGGGAGTCCAGCCCTGATATTCTGAATATCCTAAGGATTTCTTGTCGTACAAAAGCTTCTTCTCTTCTTAACTTTAAGGTTAACATTTTCATTCCAGGATGTCAGCAAAATATATAAGGTGGAGGATTACTGGCACCACATCTGTTCAGGAAAAGCTAGTTGGTGGGTATTCCTGCTTAAGAAGCAACTTCAGGCGATGAAGTAATGTTGCTTCTAAGAATAATTCTATTGGAAATGAGGTTGGCCAACCATTTGACGAAACCATGCTGTTCAGCTGAGGTTGGGAGATGATCATGAATTAATCATTCATAAATGTTTCTATCATCAAAGACAGGAAGCCATTGCTTTAACGAATCTTGGGGAGTTCCTCATGGAAATTTATTGAGTCAGCAAGACAACAATCCCACCATCCCAAACAGAATTCTCAAATGTGCCCCCAGGCTGTCCGATGAATGCTATAAAGAGTTCATCCCCCCAGAATTTCGTCCCTCTCCACATCTACTTTGAGGACTCAGGTAAGTGCTTTCGGGATCTGGGGCATCTTGGTGCATTTCTATGTTCAGGTACGTGAAGATGTTTGGTGATGTCTCTTAGGATTTGGTTCTTCTCCTGTTTTAGTGATTCTACTGTCCTTTATTCGGGAATAAATTGTGATTCTTCTGTAGCTTCCAAGAACTTCATGAATTTGATTTTGGTTTTAAAGGTAGGGAAATCAGCACAAGAGGTTTAATGATTTGGGGGGGTTTCTCCACCAGAAAGAGTTAAATCTTAGAATAAGGGACTCAAGGATTAGATCAGTGCAGAACATCATGGTCTGTTCCATTATTCCCTAAAATGTCTCTAGAATGGGCAAGTCTAAAATTCCAAGGTCCATCATACATCTCTAGAACAAAATTATCCACACCCTCTTCATGTTTCCACCACCTTCCAAAACATGAAGTCATTCCCGGGCCACCATTTCAATCTCTGCTCATGGTGTTGAGAAGCCTAGTTTTTTCATCAGGTCCAACTAAGTCCTTCTAGGCTCTCTCCAAGACTGATCTAGAAGCTGCATTGATATATAATTAGGATTAAACATGCTTAGTTTTGGTGGTGGATGTGGGTGACTTAGGGTCCTCACCTATAAAGCCTATTCTGGCTCAGGGCTTGTGTATCTACAAGATGAGCTATCTCAGGTGGGTTCTATCTATCACGCCTGAATAACCCAAGTGCTTCTTGAAGGTTGTCACCTACTGAGAAAGGTGGTGAGAGAAGAAACGTCTTGCAGAGATGTTTCTTTGGAAGTGAGGGTGTTTCCCACTCTTGAGCTTGTATAAACTTGGCTTTTGAGATGATTCATAATCTACACAACGCTTGGATGTTATTTATTGGATGTTTGCCTTAGCGTCGTTCGTTGCTATTCTTTCTAAAGTCCTCTAAAGGTGGAAGCAATCGAGAATCCCAACATCAAGAAATACATTTAATGGAACCCAGCCCATTTGGAAGTGCACCCTGATGTGCATTTCCCCAAACTCTGAAAACAAAGTAAATTATCACTTAATTACACATATTTGGAACGTACATCATGCATCTTAAAAAGATCTGAGTCTCACTGGGCATTGCCCATTACACATAAGGGTGTCTCTCTTTGTTATCAGATCTGTCGCTGAACTCCAAAATGTCTGCTGGCTCCAACATGTCAGACCACTGCACCTTCTCGTGTCCTTCATCGATGGTGACAATCCAGCCACCTCCTTTCATCCTCACCATCCCAGGTCCTTCCATCTGCTGCCCTGACCAGCCTTTGTGCATCGAGCAACACAATCCATGTGCCATCAGCTTCCATCGCAATCCACCGCAAACAAGTCGGGCTACCAGCTTCTACTCCCGAGCGCTGCCAAGCACTCCCTACAGCTCTAGCATTTACCGGTTCTAGACCCGAGGAAGAATTGCGACAATCTTGGTTTGTTTCATGATCTTTCAGGAAGCTGAAGACCTTCTGTAACCCTGATCTGATTTTGTTTATTTGGAAGCTTTTCTTGCCATAAGATGCTCACTTCATATTTATTATCCCTGCTTTCTTTGTTTCCTGGAACTGCTAAAAATAAATGGGGGTGATTGAACAGAGATGTTCTTGTTGTGTAAACTCTGAGGAACCTTGTGTAAGGTCCAACATCTTCACGTCTAGCTTCTTCTTTTCAGTTACTTAAATACTTGAGGTTGTAACATCCCTAACTCCCAAGGCACTTAAACTGCCAATGTAAATGAGTATGTAAATTGTGTAATATTAGCAAGCACACACACTTCACTAGGCAAATCTGACTTGTAGAACAAATCTTTTTCAGCTAACTTGGTGATGGAATTCCACCACCCAATCTTCTGATGGGGTGTCCCAGTTAGGCGTGTTGTTTATGGACATGAAGTTTGGGATATCGGGGGCCCAATTCTTCTACAATCTGGATTTGGGTTTGAGCTGACATCCTATTAACCCAGCTCACCCATGGGTCAACTCAAAAAGTAACTTGGTTTTAACTTGGCTATGCCTTCAGAGGTTCTGGAAAGTATTGTGTCGTGTAGATCTTAAGCTTGACTGGACCCTCACAGAGAAATACGAGGAAGGTTTTCACTTGCACATGCTTAAATGACACTGTTCCATACCTACATGAAAGATGTGATACACCCACTGCATAAAACCATCGTTAATTTTTAACCTTACTTTATGGCATACACCATCATGTTATCAAATATCGAATTACAAAGTTGAGTTTATGACGACCTGCTAAACCATCCAATGGTCGATTCGAGAATGAAACAAACACACTACTCTGAATTCTCTGGACACAAGATCCATATTCTCTTCAAATGATCCTAAATAGATTTACCAGGGGAACATCTTCCGGCATTTAACCCTACTTTATAAAACATAGTTCTTTTTTTAAACAAAACACGGTCGAAATCCCTTATTTGACCCAGCTTGTCAGAACATATTCCCAACATCCTAGACAAACACGGACAGAAATTTTGGAAATACTGATAATTTCAAGAAAGGACAGGAGAGAAAATACCCCGCGACGCATCTTTGCTGGCTTAACAGTATCAAGAGTTGGAAGGGACCTTGGAGGTCATCTAGTCCAACCTGCTGATGCAGGAGACCTCTACTAGGGTTGCCGAACTGCCGACCTTTCTGATCGACAAGCTCAGTATCTTAACCACCGAGCCACCTAGTCAGACTTACGTTGCGTTTCAATATCAGTAGCTGGTGAGGAATTCTGGGAGTTGAAGTCCACACACCTTAAAATTGAGAAACATTGCTCTAACCACCTATGGGTCCTGTAGATTATTTTAAAGTTCCTTTCCAAAACTGTTTATTAATTAATTTCATTCCAGAGAATGGAAAAGAGGAATAAAAGGTGGTTTGGCTCGTGTCTAGTTTTTAATCTAAATGACTTTAATTGTTTGCTTCCCTCCTACATTACATCGGTGCCTTAACACCGTTCTGAAATGCCTAAATATAGGGCCACGCTTTTAAATATACAAATAGCGTGTATCTCGCATCGTTGTGATAGACCACACAACCCTGGAAGGAATGTCAAAATTATTTAAAACAGAGAGGGCAAGATGTATCCTGTCCAAAAGGCAAGGTGGTTTACTGGTTAGACTGTTGAGCAAGCAAAAGATAAGGGGAAAAAAATCATGTTGGCACTTTTCCTAAAATCTCTCCTATTTTTCAATATCTCGTCTTCAAATCAATCTCTCCAAAATGCGCTCATCCCAACAAGTTGCAGCTTGTACCATATTTTCCTGAAAATAAGACCCTGTCTTATATTTTTTTGAACCCTGAAATAAGTGCTTATTTTCGGGAAGGTTTTATTATTTGGGGGCATGTGGAGCAAGACTCCTCTTGCCATCTTACCTGATTTCCAGCTCTATTTCCTTAATCCTAACCAGAGGAAATGGCGGGGATCGGCTGCACATGTTTAAATATTTTCCAGGAGGGCTTATGTTCGGGGAGGGCTTATTTTAGCACATGCGCTCAAAAGCCCGATTGGACTTATTATCAGGGGATGTCTTATTTTTGGGGAAACAAGGTAAAACTGGTGGCCAATTTGTTTCTTTCTTCTTTTTTTCTCCCCTTTACTAGATTTTTCCTCACCAGTCATGCCTCTGAAATTATAAGCTTGGAAAGTATGACTACTTTCGCCCATAAACTGAATTTGTGCCAATTCTGTGGAGAATTTTATCACTGGCAGACTCTACCTCTCGCGTTTCTTTAAAAGGCAAATAGGGGCAGCTGAGAAAGACACCCGGATTACAATTATCCAAGAAGGAAATTGTCTTAATTCTTAATTCAAGCAAACATTCTCCGGCTGCAAATTTCTATGCAATCTGGTACATTTCTGAGAGTGCGCCCTCATGTGGTGTCAGCTGGTATTTGCAAAATTGATGCAACGTAGAAAAGCATTCATATCAAGAGTCCAATTCTTCTCACTTCCAAGTACAGATCCAGAGTTTTCTTTCCTTTTATGGAGGAAGTCCTGAATTTTAACCAGTTTCTTGAGTTCAATTTCTTCATTTAGAAATAAGAGATCCAGCTTTGAATTTCTTTGTAGAGCTTCTACATCTAGGCTGGAAAATTCCACACAATGACCACTAGAGGGAAGCAAACCATTTTTCATCTTTCTTTCTTGTGGCCCTCTAGTGGTCAACTGGAGCTTTGCAGTCCAGATTGGTTTGGACACTATTTGTTGTGGTTCTTGTTTTGTGAAAATCATGTTTTCTCTCACACACACACCCATCACACCCCCAATTTTGAACGACTTCATGATTTCTAACAGTTTGGGGGGCCTTGGTAGAGCATAGGAGGAAAACAAAGAGGAGAACATTATGATGCAAAAGGAAATTTAATCAGAAGAACAAAAGAAATAACGAAGCATTGGTTCAATTCTAGCTGCGGTTTAGGTTCAGGGTAGCTAAGCAGAAATGTGAATTTTAATTTGCTGTAGCAGTTACCTGTTGCTTATAAATATGCTTTTGAGTCTTTCTGGATTCTATTCAAACACAGTTTTGGAGTCTGTAGGAATGATAGGTCTCCATTTCCCCAGCAGACTCGGTCCATGATCTCTACCACTTCCTCCAGTCCAGAAAGTACCAGCAAAACTCGGAAAGGAAACTATCTCTCTTTTGGGATGCCGTCAGAAGAGAGTAAAGGAAGACAGAAGAGTCAACTGAAACCTAGTCTAAGATTTCAGACCTGAGTTTGTGTTGTGAGAAGACAATGGTTCTCTCTCAAGTCCATCACTGTAAACATAGCATTCAGTTTCACGTTTTTCTTCTCCAGTTGTTTGGGGACTTCTGAGTTATTTCTTCCACGTTCAGTAACAGATGTCCAAAGGGCCTGGCATCACGGCCAGGGTCCCTCCATAGGAACCTCCATAAGATCGGCTGCTGAAGCCACCACTTCTGTATCCATCCCCTCCACCAACAGAGTACCGGATCCGTCTGTATCCACCAGAACCATATCCAGTGTGGCCACAACCACCTCCATATCCAGAACCATATCCTGTGCGGCCATAACCACCTCCATATCCAGAGGAACCATATCTGCCACTGCTGTAACTACCATCATATCCACCACTGCCATACCCAATGCTACCGCCATATCGGTGGCTTCCACTCATTCGGTGGCCACTACTCCAACCACCTACCATACTGCCCCTTGTTCCACTAAGGCCATAATCCCCACCAGTGACACTCACTGTTCCAATGCTGCCTCTGCGACCACTCATGCTGCTCCCTACTCCACCACCTATAATGCCTCCAGTTCCGATACTTCCTCTCCGTCCCCCCACACTAACTCCTGTTCCACTACCTCCACCCCAACCTCCCGTGGTGATCCTTGTTCTGCCAGAGCTCAAACCACCATGTCTGGTGCCCTCAATTCCACCAGTGCCTAAATCACCCTCCGTGATGCTGCCTGTCCCAACGCTGCCTCTCCGAACACCCATAGTGTCCCCTACTCCACTACCTCCACTCCAACCAACGGTAGAGCCCCCAGCTCCAATACTGCCTCTTCGACCACTTATAACTCTACCTTCACCACTGCCCAAATCACCACCAGTCATGCTGCCCATCCCAACACTGCCTCTCCGACCACCAACAGTGCCCCCTACTCTGCTACCTCCACTCCAACCTGCTGTGGTACCTCTTGGTCCGCCAATGCCCAGACTACCTCTGGGTCCAACTACTCCTCCGATGCCCAGACCACCAGTTCTGGGTCCTCCAAGCCCTCCAATGCCCAGACCTGTGGGTCCTCCAGTGCCCAAACCACCACCTCCTAAACCACCCACACCTCCTACTCCACCAACACCCAAACCAGCACCCATCCTACTCCCTATTCCACTTCCACCACTCCAGCTACTGCCCCAACCTCCTCTACCAGGGCCCAAAGCACCCATGCTCCCTCCAACAGTACCCTCAATGCCGATGCCACCACTGCCGCCACCTCTCGCCATCGTGCCACCAAAGCCTGCACATGGATTGTGTTGTTCAATGCCAAAGGCTTGGTCAGGGCAGTACAATGCTGGTCCTGGGATATTTAGGACAAAAGGGGGCGGCTGAATTGCAACGGTCGAGGCAGGACAGCTGGCGTAGCACTCAGACATCATTGTGGGAGGGCTGTTGCTCTGAAAGAGAAGAATGAGAGGCAAGGGCTTAAGAAGAAGTTTCTCTCAGATGAAGACCAATGGAGAAGAGTTTCCATGCTGATGCAGTTGGTAGAAAAATGCTAATGAAGCCAGGGAAAATCACAAGTACTGTAGAATATGCTTTGCTCAGTTTCAGAATTAATTCACATGCTATTCAGGAATAGAACCAATACAGGGCATAATGTCTTTAAAGGAAGAGGAGAATCGTCCTCCTGGCTAGGTGGCTCAGTGGCTAAGACACTGAGCTTGTCGATCAGAAAGGTCAGCAATTCAACAGTTTGAATCCCTAGTATAGGTCTCCTGCGTGAGCAGGGACTAGATGACCTCCAAGGTCCCTTCCGACTCTGTTACTATTACCGACCATCTGGTCCAGAGATTGGAGGGCATCGCCCCTCAATTTGGCCAGGGATGAAGGGAGTTCCTTCCAACAAGATCTGGAGGATCCCAGTTGGACCAATACTTGAGGTTCTTCAAACAGCCCTACTGTGTTTATTCTGATGGTGAATGGTCCATCTTGAGCATCTATCTTACCTTGGTTCTTCAGGGGTCTTAAAACGTGAGGACAGGATAGAAGACTTCTTTTGATGCTGTGGTGAAAAGAGAGAGAGATGCAAACTGAAGCATCCATCCAATTGTTTCAACGAAGAGGTTAAAGCTCCTTTTAAACATCTCGTAACTGGGAACATTGCCAGATCCTCTGAACCCAAAGACAATGAAGCAGGCGCAAGAGAAGCGAAGTTATGGGAACCCATAACATCAAAGACATCCCCTGCTCTTCATTCCGATCACCCTCAATCTTAGAGTAGAAGACACCTGTTCTGACTTACCTGGTTCTTCTCGGTGGAAGGATCCAAAGGCTCCCGAGAGGTGCTGAAGGAAGGTGCTGAATGTCAAACTTCTTATACCTCTTGGTCCACCATCAGCTGAGCATGACTCACCATTGGGCTCGATGCCAACCATTGACACTTGAAAAGAAATTAGGATGAAGAAATCACCTGTGGTGGACTCCCCCAAGGATTGATTATCAATGCAACAAACAACTCCTGGGTTGTGTGTTTGCTCACCTTTTCTTCTCTTCCAGGTTCAGGATAATGAGATCTCCACCCAACAAGGTTGCCCAAGAAGAGTAATGAATTTTTAGCCTTAATACTTTAAATGCTGGGGTATCTCACTTATGCACAGCTGCGTAAACACCTCGGGTACTGTCCCAAACTTGTCATGCCTACTCCGATTGTTCTTAATCATCAGGTGCATCTGAATTCACGGGAGATCTCTTGGTTCCATTTCTTGAAGACGCCCAACCGCGTCTGCAAGTTCAACAGAATTGAACAGCGGATGATTTGGGTTCCCAAGCTTCCCATCCGCTTTGCAGTTGTAAATTAAATGAAATAATTTACAAATGCACCAAAAAGTTCTGGCCACTACCTTCAAAGCAGGGAGGCCAAGCTTATGGAGAAGTTATTTGTGGTTGGTAATAACTAGAAGTGGTCAATTCTGGAATCAGAAGTAGATTTAGGGGGCACCGAGAATGGCCTTGAAGGACAAATAGGCAAGATTCTGTTACCATCTCTGTTCAGATAATACAGGTAGTCCTCGACTTATGAACACAACCGAACAAATTTATGTTGCTAAGTGAGAAATTTGTTAAGTGATCTTTCTTGTTTATGATCTTTTGTGCCATAAAAGGTAAAAGGTAAAGGTTCCCTTCACACATATGTGCTAGTCGTTCCTGACTCTAGGGGGCGGTGCTTATCTCCGTTTCAAAGCCGAAGAGCCAGCACTATCCGAAGACAGTCCGTGGTCATGTGGCCGGCATGACTCAACGCCAAAGGCACATGGAACGCTGTTCCCTTCCCACCAAAGGGGATTCCCATTTTTCTACTTGCATTTTTTTATGTGCTTTCAAACTGCTAGGTTGGCAGAAGCCGGGACAAGTCATGGGAGCTCACCCCGTTAGGGATTTGAACCGCTGAACTGCCGACCTTTTGTTCGACAAGCTCAGTGACTTAGCCACTGAGCCACCGCGTCTCTATATTTGTTAAATGACTGTTAAATTAGTAACGTGGTTGTTAAGTGAATCTGGTTTCCCCATTTGATTTTGCTTGTCAGAAGGTCGCAAAAGGGGATCACGTGACCCCGGGACACTGCAACCGTCATAAATGTGAGTCCATTGTCAAGCATCCGAATGTAAATCACATGACTACCGAGATGCTGCAACGGTCATAAGCGTGAAAAATGGTCATAGCTCACTTTTTTCAGTGACGTTGTAACTTTGAACGGTCACTCAGTGAACTGTTGTAAGTCAAGGACCACCTGTATAATTTTAGACCTAGACAGCATTGGTTTCTTGGTCTGGTCTACCTTAAAGGGTGGTCAGTAGGGAAGATTAGGTTAAAGGACGATTAAAGCAGAGACGGAATGGTTAAGAAGGCATTATACCAGGTTGAAATTTATTCTTGCCATGCTTGTTGTTGTTAGTCGAGAAGTCGTGTCCGACCCATCGTGACCCCATGGACAATGTTCCTCCAGGCCTTCTTGTCCTCTACCATCCTCCGGAGTCCATTGAAGCTCACGCCGACTGCTTCAGTGACTGCATCCAGCCATCTTGTTCTCTGCTGTCCCCTTCTTCTTTTGCCCTCAATCTTTCCCAGCATTCGGCTCTTTTCCAGGGAGTCCTTCCTTCTCGTTAGGTGGCCAAAATATTTGAGTTTCATCTTCAGGATCTGGCCTTCTAAAGAGCAGTCAGGGTTGATCTTCTCTAGGACTGACGGGTTGGATCGCCTTGCAGTCCAACGGACTCGCAGGAGTCTTCTCCAGCACCAGAGTTCAAAGGCCTTGATTCTTTGGTGCTCAGCCTTCCTTGTGGTCCAACTTTCACAACCATACACTGCAACTGCCATGCTAACACTGTCCTATTTTCTTGAAGGCAACTATGACAGAAAGCGAGGTCAACCGTTGAACATAGACTCCTGTCTCACAAACACATAGCAACTTTTTCTCTGCAGAAACAACCTGCTCTGTGTGACTTTGTGCAACCACAATCTGTCCCAACTGGAGGGTGTGTTTTTAAAAAAATATCTATTAAAGCCATCTCGAATTGTCTCCCTCGCCTGTCAAATACAATGGCTATCTCCACACCTTTGTCAGCTGGGGCACCACTCTGAATGAATCAGACTCCGATTACAGTTGGATTTGAAGAGGTTCAGGGCGGAGGTGGGGCAATGACCCAGTTGAATCTCAAATGAGCAACACCTGGGATACACCCAATTTTGAGGAGTTCAGCAGATGTGTAAGATTGATACTTCCTATCAGTGAGAGCCTTAAGAGATAGGCCAGGTCGAGCAGCCTGACAGATTTTTGGATCATCCTGCTAAGATTGATAGTTGGGTGGAATTACCCCCTTATCTAAGAAAACAGCTTGACTATCTAGGTCCACATCTCCCTGTTATGCTAACTTCAGCCACCCCAAAGCCTCCTGCTTCAGAAGAAGACTCCACCTTTTCTCCCTCGCTGTCCTAACACGTGGAGGAGACTGGTTATTTCTCTTGCGTTTTGAAAGTCTACCTTCAGATCACTTGCCGAGACGGAGAACCAACACACCGTTCCCAAACCTGAAGAGAGAAAAGCCCCTCTAGACTTTTAGAACCTATGTGGGCACTTTGGGGCTTTGGAGAACCTCTTGTAGATCCTACCACAAAAGGGCTGTCCCAGGGAGACCTTCTCCATTCTCAAAAGGGTGGTCTTGGTGTTCGTGTCCATCTACCAGTGTCCTCTTATGATCCTTGCCAGTTCCTCTCATTAGACCCTAATTCGATCTCACTCTCTTCTGAGTTGGTGGAAATTATATCCAATATTTACAATGTTTAAGAATGTCTGTATTCCTTTCTGTCTTAGTCTTGTGTACCATCTCTTTCCAGAGCTACTTATTTGTTGTTGTTGTTAGTTGCGAAGTCATGTCCAACCCATCGAGACCCCATGGCCAACTTTCCCCCAGGCCTTCCTGTCCTCTATCATCCCCCGGAGACCATTTAAGCTCATGCCGACTGCTTCAGTGACTCCATCCTGCCATCTCATTCTCTGCCGTCCCCTTCTTCTTTTGCCCTCAATCGTTCCCAGCATTAGGCTCTTCTCCAGTGAGTCCTTCCTTTTCATTAGGTGGCCAAAGTATTTGAGTTTCCTCTTTAGAATCTGGCTGACACTGGCCTTCTAAAGGGCAGTCAGGGTTGATCTCCTCTAGGACTGACTGGTTTGATTGCCTTGCAGTCCAAGGATCTCGCAGGAGTCTTCTCCACCACCAGAGTTCAAAGACCTCAATTCTTTGATGTTCAGCCTTACTTATGGTCCAACTTCCACAACCATACATTGCAACTTTCCCAGTTTTCCCAGCTACTTATTACCCTCCAACTTTTATCTGTAGGAACAACCCTGTAAGGTAAGTAGGCTCAAGAAACTGTGGCTGAACTAGAATCATCCAGAGAGCTTTCACTTTGACCCAAGTCTAATTCCTTCATCCCTTCCACTATGCCACACAGATTTTATCCTGTTTGATGTTCTCCAGATCAGAGAAGGTTATCCTTTTGTATCTAATATTCAGGGCCACACAACTATAATTTTAGTATATTCCCCTTCCTCTGAAATAGCATTCATCCCGAGATCTTCATAACTGCAACTCTGGTGGGTTTTAAGAGGCCAAACCCAGAGAAATGAATGCCTTCAATTTCTGCTTAGGTATGCCGACAGTAGCTATTTCAAACCAGCTTCAATATTTCTCAGTCAAGGAAGGAAGGATGAGTTATGCCAATTTGTGGCTAGAGAATCTCCCAGGAGAAGATATCTAGAGAAGATACACCGGAAGCCCTCATTAAGATGTTTATTGTCCTTCAAGTGTCATTTTATAAGTCTTAATCCCTTGCCCAAGGCATCTTACATGAAGCAGAGAATCTATGCCACTGTCATCAATGGGCACGTGCCAGGGTGACTCCCTCTTCAATCTTCTGAGAAGGCAGTTGGCCATCCAAAGGGGGACAGCAGGGAGAAAAGGAGGAGGAGGAGGAGGAGGAGGAGGAGGAGGAGGAGGAGGAGGAGGAGGAGGAGGAGGAGGAGGAGGAGAAGAAGAAGAAGAAGAAGAAGAAGAAGAAGAAGAAGAAGAAGAAGAAGAAGAAGAAGAAGAAGAAGAAGAAGAAGAAGAAGAAGAAGAAGAAGAAGAAGAAGAAGAAGAGGCATTGTTTGTTACATCATTGAAAGAAATGCATTTCCCCTTCCACCTCTCAATAACAGGACATTATTAAGATGCATCCCACCCAACATAACAAGATGACTTCTGAGAACACCCTTCCTCCCTGTCAAAAAGAATTATACAGAATCCGAATGCTCTTATCAACAATTGTGACAATCCCGCCTTCACAACCCAGGGAAGCAAACAATTAAAAGTAATTTGGTGGAGCACAGTGAGGCGTCAACTCACACCATCGTGTTTGGGAGGGGGGAAATATTCTCAATTCCTGCCCTCAAAGTGCTATAAAAATGCACACAGCACACGGTGGCTGCTTGAAGCTTCTTCTTGAGAGACCTCCTTGCCTAGACGACCAGGTAAGACTCAAAAGAGAGCTTCTAACAATGTAATTTGGGGCTGATTTTATTTCCTGGAAAGCAGGAGCTGAATTCAGATCTGGAACTGCAACTAGCCCCCAAGGGGGGATCTGAAGGGTTCATAATTTTGGGTAACACCAACATTTTACCAGCTAGATACCAACTGTCAATCAAAATAGCCTTCATTCTGAGGAACTGGTTCTACCAATTGGTAAAGTGAGAAAGGTGCTGGGAGCAAAAATAAAGGGTGACAAATTAGGTAAAATTATCTGCTTTCCCTTAAGTAGTGAAAGATAATGTTCCCATCATCACTGTTGAAGAAGAAGTCAACTGCCAGCCCTGTCGTGATTTTTGTAGACAGAAATAGGGTCACTCTTGCTTTGTCCTTTGTATTTCATTTTTAAGTTTGTAGATTTGTAGATCCATTGAAAGACCCCTTTCTAAATTATGTCTATCTCCTGACCCATTCACCTTCTCTTCTGAAAGCATCTTCGCCTTCTTCTACTCATCCTGCCCTGAAGAAGGGACACCTTTCTAGCTTCATCTCTGCTCTCCATGTTGAAGGATCAGGAAGAACTCAAAAACCCGGGTTTAAAAGACGTTACTTTGTGCTATGTTCCCATAATGTGTAAATTACCATCACCACTTCTTCTCCACCATTCCTTCTCCTTCTTTGCTACCACTCCTCTTCCTTGTCCTTCTCCATTATTCTTTCTCCTTGTCCTTCTCTCCTCCTTCTCCATCATTTCTCTTCCTTCTCCATCACTCCATCTCCATCACTCCGCCTTTTTTTCCTTCTCCATCA
The DNA here is from genome assembly GCF_029215685.1 of Pituophis catenifer annectens. NCBI lineage: Eukaryota > Metazoa > Chordata > Lepidosauria > Squamata > Colubridae > Pituophis > Pituophis catenifer. Next base: position 18,656,765 of record NW_027256890.1, read on the forward strand.
ATCTTCTTTTTCCTTCTCCATTACTCCTTCTTCTCCTCCTCCTTCACTTCTCCTCCTTCACTATACTTCACCTCCATCTCTCTCCCTTCTTCTCCTTCTCCATCACTCCTTCTCCAACTGCTTCCCCACCACTCCTTCATCTGCTTCTTCTCCTCCTTTTTCTCCATTACACCTTCCTTTCCTTCTCATTTTCCTCCTCTGTATTCCCCTGAGCCTAGCCATGGATCATAATATCATAATCTTGTAGGGTCCCTCACCATCTGTCCCAAGAGAGTTGAGAAAACAACTAAGTGATCTCGTGCACATAAGGATGGATCTTATCTGATTTCAAGTAGCACAATAGAAGTGTAATAGTGCAGAGTGATTTGATTTGATCCATCTCACCTACATTCTTGTAGAAGAATGTGGGTGGTGGGGTGTTTTGTTTTGTTTTTTTTTTTTTGTTTATTTCTTAAGATAATATTAAGATAATTTAATTTGTCAACCATTAAATTACAGAAGGAGTGGTGCTCTTAAAATTAGTATCATTCTTAATATGTATGAGTATCTTTCTAGAATTTTGCATGTAATATTAAAAGAATCCTTTAGGGGTAGATTAGGCTGATAGAGCATAGTCACCAATAGCTGCTCTTAGATTTCTTCAGAGAAGTCCAATCAGCTATGACCCATCCCTCTAAATTCCCTTCTGCTCATTGACTTAAGGACTAGCCCTTGAAGAATTCTGCAGATTTGGAATTTGTAGGAATTCTGGATTCTGTGTCCTGTTTTAATTCAGCAAGATTGCCGCAAATCAGGGGTGAAATGCTCCCGGTTCGGACCGGATCGGGCGATCCAGTAGCGATTGCGGCAGGTGGTTCAGAGAACTGGTAGCAATGGTGGCGCGAGGCTCCACCCACCCACCTGGGTGTCGTTACTTCCTGCTTTTAAAAGGTAAATAAAGGCTCTGACAATCGCGCGCCACACCTGTGATTGTCAGAGCCTTTTTTTTTTTTAACTTTTAAAAGCATTTTTTTTACAACCTATTCGGCCAAATAGGTTGTAAAAAAATGCTTTAAAAAAGTAAAAAAAAAAAAAAAAGTTGGCCGCGCCCACCCAGTCACATTACCCCCCCACCAAGCCACGCCCACAGAACCTGTAGTAACAAATTTTACATTTCACCACTGCCGCAAATTGTACAATATCGAGAGTTTCTGTCCATTCTGATGATCCTTTTCTTCTCCCTGGTCTTCTTTCCTTGTAGAATCACCTCCATCTGCTGAAATGGACAGGAGATCCTCCTGCTACGCATCATGTCCACCTTCCACGGTGGTAATACGGCCACCAACCTTCACATTGACCATCCCGGGTCCTGCTCTCTTCTGCCCCAACCAACTTTTGCAGATTACACAACACAACCCCTGTGCACGTGGAGGGATGGGGGTAGGAGGAGGAATGGTGCTTCCTGACTTCGTCGATGAAGATCTGCCCAATCTAGAATTGGAGCCGAGCTCTAGATTTGGTTCAGCTCTTGCGACTCTGTATCGATCCAGAATGGCCTTTCCATCTGAGGCCTGGCTGTAACTGATGAAAATTCAAGGAATGCTAGGAAAAAAAAAAAAACTTGGATTCCTTTCATAACCTAAAACAACCCAAATCCCAAATAAATTCATCTAAAACTCCTGGTGGTTAATATTTCTGAAGTCTGGGGTTCCATGTGTCTTCTTCCAGATTTCTTTGAAAGAGTTTTCTTTATTATCATTAGATTTTTTTTATCCCACCCGTATAAAGAACTCAGGGGTGGTATTGAGCTGGTTCTGACCGGTTCGGGCAAACCGGTAGTAGGGATCTGCAGATGGGCACAATCCCATTCTATATCACTGTGGTTTTGATGCCACACATGTGTGGACAGTGCATGTGAGTGAATTCCCATGTTGTTTGACATCGCACACATTTGTGGATGGTACGTAAGAGTGAATTCCCATGTTGTTTGACATTGCACACATGTGTGGATAGCACTCGCGCACAAATTTCCGTGTTCTTGGGATGTTGCACACATGCATGGACGGTGCGCAAACGAAGCATGCACCCATGCACACTCACATTTATGGTGCTGGGTGAACCAATGGTGATGTGAAGCCACCTGTGAAAGAACTCAAGTTGGTGAACATACCTAATACGCTGCCTTCTATCTCCTCCACCTCAGCAACCCTTAACACAATGAGAAATTGGCTGGGGAATTCTGGGAGTTGAAGTCCACACATCTTCAAGTGGGCCGGGATGGGAGACGCTGATTTAAATGCTACCCTAATTTTGCTTACCATGGCAAAATTTCAAAAATAAATGTCTTTCATTGTTTCTGGGTTTTGTTTCGGTTTGGATTAACTTCAATGAGATTAAATCTCCTTTAATCTTAGCTGCTTTGGGTGGGGTTTCCACGAATAAGCTTCATCCGGAGAAGAATTTCCTTTTTTTAGAACTCTGAGTCAGGAGAACATTAAACCAGAACATCGAGAAGATGGCCAGGAGGAACATCAAAATGATGCTTTTGTCTAAGAAGCAGAGATAATATCATTCATGTTACTCAGCTAAGATTAAATGAAGGACACAATTAACTGAACTATTATTTAAGGTTGGACAATTAACATCGATTTAACACAATGAGAGATCACAGGAATATAAGTGATCTTATATCACTTATATAAGGCCCTTTGATTAGAAACGTCCCATCACACCAAGTTATCCGCCCACCACCATTGAGAAGAAGAGTTTTAGCTCTTCATTACCAATCAGTGATGCTAAAAGGGCAATATGCAAATGGAGGGGAGGTGATATGCAAATGAACTGAGGGACTGGAAAGTAGAGCCAACCACCAAAGTTCTGATCTCAAAATTCAATGGACAATTCTGGAGATGGACCCATGGCGTGAGAAATTCATCCTGCAGAAAAACCATCTACTCCTCAAAACCTTCTTGGGTTGATATAACATCTCATGGGTGAAACCTTCCCAGATCTGTGCCAGCTGTTACCACTCTTGAACTCCTGTGCCATGTCTTCTGCCCTCCTTCCTTTAGAGGGCGTCATTTACCCATCAATCTCAGCGAGAAGTTGAGTAAACCCAACTTCTTCTTGAAAGACTTGGTTATCTCAGATAGGATCTGCTGCCTTTTCAAAGCAGGTTTGCTGGAGGATGAGAAGTAATTAAGGCAGAGCTAAGCTTGCTGAGAGCATCACAAAGAGCTTTTGTGGGAAGGGAATGAAATTGTAGCAAGGAAAGCAAAATTATTCAGAAAAGAGATACGACCAAAGGAAAGGAGCTTGGAATCGGGTTGGGTTGGGTCCACATAGCATAAACAATCTTGGTTTAACCACTCTTTCTTGTGAAAGCCACCGGAAGTTGAGGCTATATAACACCTTAAGCTACAGACCACAGTTTATATATGGCAATAACTGGGATCACCATAAACGAAGCCATCTAAACGTCGCTTCTTCAGCCTTGGCCCAAGAAATCATGGCCTAATGTGAATGCAAATTCATCAACCCACAGAAGGACTAGTTACTACTACAGTTCAAGAAGGACTAGTTGTCTGCTTGTATCTCCTCAACCAATCTTTGAGTGTGTGACTTTGCCCCAACCATGGTTTGTTTCCAAGAAGCATTTTCTGAAACGGGTTCGAGAAAGAGACTAAGTCCCCAGTCATGGTTGAGAGGCCGTGACGATTGAGTTTGCACAGCACACTAGACCAAAATGAAAAATCAACAGTGTTACGGCTTAATTGCCAACCTTAGACGTTTTAATGAAAGGCCACCAAGCCATCCGTGAACTCGGATGGAGCTCTTAATTAGGAAGGCCTAATTTCTTCTCAACTAATTCCTCCTTTCTCCTAGTCGTACCACTCTAGACATGGAAAATCTCATCGCTCATCTCTTGTCCGATTGATACATGGTTTTGGAAAGGGCCCTTCCTAAATAATTTGCTTCCACTCACTTTTCCTCGATGGGGTAATAATTAACGAATCCCTTCCCTGCTTTCTCTGAAAAAGGGTAGAGTCAGAAGATGATTCGACAGAAATCTGCAATGTATCCAAGTTGAAAGAAAGGAGGGAGGGGTGCCGGGAAATATATCATTATTATAATTCATTGTACACCAGACTGTCTCCAAGAGCATGTGAGGTCAACAAGAACTGACGGTGAGAACAATTAATCGGTGGAACAACCTGCCTCCAGAAGTTGTGAATGCTCCAACACTGGAACTTTTTAAGAAGAGATTGGACAACCATTTGTCTGAAATAGGGTTTCCTGCTTGAGCTGGGAGGTGGGGTTGGACGAGAAGACCTCCAAGGCCCCTTCCAACTCTGTTATTCTATTCTGTTCTGTTCTGTTTTCAATGCAAATTCCAGTCTGGAATACCTTTTTCTGTTAAAAAGGCAACGTCAGAAATTCCTTATCAATAAAGGAGAAAATTTGGAACACAGGATTGAAATGAAGCGTCCTTGGTGCTCTTTGAGTTTGGTTGTTTTCTTGTAGACATTTCATTACTCAAACTAGGTAACCTCATCAGCAAACCCCACTCCCTTCTAGCACTGATGATGTTACCTAGTTGGGTCATAAGATGCCTGCAACAAAACAGCCAAGCTCAGAGAGCACCAAGGGCCCCTCATAAATCCGTTACTCCATAGCTAACCTTCTTGAGTGGTAGGGAACATTTTCCTCTTTTATTTGGGGACACTTCCCCTCTCCAGGACCATCATCTTGTCCCCTCCAGTCTCTTTTTCTCAAGATAAAGATGTCTATCTCTTTCTGTCTCTCTTTCCAGGTCTAGTTTCTAGATTTCTGGTCTTCTACACTGTCCTTCTGTTCACATGCTCCAGGCTTCTCTTCACGTGACCCTCAAACTCACTTCTCAAAGTGGAATTTGACCAACCTAGATTGGAATGATCCCTGTGACTTTCTAAAGTCCATGATTATACTGACACAGCTTAAAATTACAGCTTTCTTTAAAGTAGCCACTTCACCCCACTGAATCAACTTGGGCTTGTGAGCAATTAAAATTCCAGGCTCCAGTTTCTCGTGATATTCCTTTCCCTAGAAATTCGGATTTCTTTTTTTCAAAGGAACCAACATCCTGGGTCCCGATTAAAATTTCAGTCTCTGATTTGTAGCTTCTCGTTCTGATGTTTGTTCCTCACTTCTACAGTTTGGTGCCTTCCGTATGTTCAACCAAGAATGGGATGCCTTGTTCGGATTTGACATGGCCTACCCATTAATCCAAGATTGGAAAATCTAGTTTAGGGCTTTGTGTGTCATACAGATCCAAACTAACCATGGGTTTTGATTTGCACAGATCCTTGGCCCATTGCTAACCTTTCCAAGGGCTGGGGGAAATCTCGTGTCCAGCTCAAGTGCTTGTCCTAGCTATGTGTTACACCAAAGGTATGGTAGATGGTCCTTAACGGTCCGTTCAGCTGACTGAACATCAAGCAGGACATAATTATACCGGAACGTTTGATGGAATTATCACTCACTCAGCTCTGTAAATCCTCTTGCTATACTCACCTCTCAGCTACGCTCCACCCTTCAAGTACCCAAATTAAATCAAACACCCATGGGCGTCTCGAGGATGCAGTGTGAGAATTTAATGGTTTGGGCTACATGTGGAGACTGAATCCTTGACATTCCTTCCTTCTCCTCAAAACCCATCATCTGGACCAGAGGTGGTATTCAGCCGGTTCGCACCAGTTCACCTGAACCGGTAACAGAAATCGCAGGTCGGCCTGCCCACCTGCCCCTGCTCTATGCCATCCTATTTAGGCATGTTTTTGAGGCCAGGCGCAAGCATGGATGTGCGCGCTCACATTTGCGAACACACGCTCTCCCCCACCCCTGCGTGTGCACATGCAACACCTCCCCAAGCTCTGTCCCGCGCATGCGTGCATGACCCCCCACAGCCCGTTTTGGGCCTGGCAAGCCTCCCTGAAGCCTCCCGGGACCAAAACCAGGCCAGGGGATGCTCCCCCTGCCCCCCATCCATGAGTGCGTGACCGCCCCACCCCCGCACATGCACAAGTGTCTCTCGCATGCACCCTATCCCCGCACCAGAGACCCAAAAATCAGCTAGCCAGCGGGAGGCACGCGCGCATGTGTGGTAAAGCTGTCCAATGTCACTGGGACTTTTTTCTGAAGTGGACTCAGTTTTACAATGTTCAGTTAGCAAGCACCATAAGGAAGCAAGTCAGCCCGCCACGCACTTTATATAGTCCAATGGTAGCTTGAATTTGAGGGGGGAGGGAATTATCTTAGGAAAAAATTGGGTGTTGGTAGCCCTGAAAACAGCCAATCAAAGGAACCGTGAAAAATAGAACTGAAGAAATGCTTTTGGCTACAAAGGAGCAGAACTTTGTCCCTGGATCATGAGATTTTTTTGGGGAAAGTGCAAAGACGAGCAACTAAGATGATTAAAGGCCTGGAGACTAAAACATAAGAAGAAGAGTTTCAGGAATTGGGTATGGCTAGTCTAGAGAAAAGAGGAAAAAAGGACTAGGGGGTGACACAACAGCAGTATTCCAGTATTTGGGGGGTCGCCACAAAGGAGAAGTGGTATAGGATCTCCTGCTTAAGCAGGGGCTGGACTAGAATATGTCCAAGATCCCACCCAGCTCTATTCTGATTAAGATTAAGGTGTCACCTGCTTTGATTTCCACCAGAGACATAACCTCTAGAATCTGATCATCTCCCTTGCCTTCTTCTCTGTTTTTTTTTCTTTTCTTTTCTTAAAAGGGGAGAAATGGGGATTTGGATGTATGAAGAGGTGACCTCATTAAGGCAGCATCAACTTATGTAGGCTTGTAAACACAGCGCCGAGATTTCAAGTCGGGTTTACTGGTATATTATTCTTACATCACCTCGACCAGCTTTCAGATGTGGTTATGGAAATGTTGGGTTGGACCAGGGAGGTGCTGGGAAATATTTTTGACTCAGGGGATAGTCTAAAAGGAGAAAAGGAGAAACCTACCCAAGGTGCTGAAGTATGTTTCAGCATGCCACGGTTTTCCCAAAGCGGCAGCCCATAATGTGCTACAAGCCAAAAATTTGGCCTTGAGCTTAGGCTAATAAGGAGCCCCATGGGATGGGATGGGATGTCCTTTTACCTGTCTATAAAAAGAACCAGGTGGACAATGCCAACTTCAGGTCATATGTCCAAGTCAGGAGGATGAGTTCTGACAATTAAGCTAAATGCTATACGAGGAAGACAGTCTGGTTGGGATCTAATTAAGATCTTTGCGTTGAGAAGGCCACCTCATCCCCTCCAGGGCTGTCTAGGAATTGGTATAAAAAGCTCAGAACTTCTTTCAAACAGTTTCTTGGGATCCAGGTGTGGCGGGAACCAGGTAAGACTTTCTGGGCTTACTGAGAGGAGGGGGTTCAAGGCCCACCTGTTTTCTCCACCTTCTCAACTACTTGGCTGGGAGAAGACCTCTTAATTTTAACTGGGACTTCTTGAGAGATTTCTTTTAAGGAAGGGTGCTTGTTTTTATTAGCCGCTACAGTTGTTCAATTTTATTTATTTGTCCGTTTATTCGTTTTTATTTTATTTTTATTTCTATTTTAATAGTCCCCTCTCCCATATTGTACCGGGGTCTGTTTTTTATGTTCTTACATTCACATTTTTGACTTCTTTAGAGATTATTTTACCGTAAGGAAAAATAATGCTTGTTTTTATTGGCTGCTACAGTTTACTCTTGTAAAAATGTTATTGATTTGTCAGTTTGCTTGTTTTTATTTTATTTTGATTTTTAATATTCCCCTCTCCCATATTGTAAGGGAGACTGGTTTACATTCCTTACATTCCTGTTGTCTTCGCCTCTTTTTTCCTTACGATCTTCCACTTTCTTTCATTGTTTTGAACTCCTCAGATTTTCAAATTCATACTCTCTACGTTCCTCCCAATTTTGTTCTTTATTTTCAGAAATACATCGGTTTTCTGTTGTTGACATTTCTCATGTTCTTTGTTTTTCCCCTTCTGCTTCCGATTCGCAGCAGTAAATCCTTCCGATTCGCAGCAGTAAAATGGGAATTATTCTATATATCTTTAAAGGCTCCTTTTTTTCACTTTCTCCATTTTCCTATCCGTTCATTTTCCTATCCATTCTTTGAGATAATCCTCTTTCCCTCCCAAATTCTTTTTTCGATATAAGACAACTTATCCTTTAGAAGGGCTACTTGTGGATAGACTTATCTTGATTCCTAGTGATTAATTTATTAGTTTGGTGTTCGAGAACTCTAAACTCCATGCTATGCCTCCCTACCAAAGAAATTTTCATTTTTTAAAAAACCTTTAAAATAAATTAAATGCCTGAGGAGCCAGATAACAATTTCTTCTCTATAAATCTAAGCGCAAGGACAGAATTTGAAAGAGAGAGAAATCGAAATTCATGCGTCTGAATTTCAGATGATAAAAAAATACATATAGCATAAAACAATCAGACTTGCCTCCAGAAATTGTGGGTGCTCCATCACTGGGAGGTTTTTAAGAAGAGATTGGACAGCCATTTGTCTGGAATGATGTAGGGTTTCCTGCTTGAACAGGGGGCTCGACTAGAAGACCTCTAAGGACCCTTCCGACCTCATTATTTTATGTTCTATGAAATATAGATCTAATTCAAATGAAGACCTCTAAACAAACCACTAACTGACCAGCAGTATAGGGGGTTAATTAGTTCTAAAAATTGAAAAATTAAAAAGAAAGCAATCATCGGGTTTCCGTTAAGGTTCCTAGATTCCAATCTTCCTGCATTCTCTTTCTTTCAAATCCAGAGTTGGCAATAGAAAAAAAAATCTATCCTAGATTCTGTCTTTCTTTCATCTGTCCCGTCCTGCAACTCACAAGTTCTTTATTTTCAGACATGAAAGAGAAGCTTTCCCAGACCTGTCAAAACCAGTTCCTTAAATGCTGACATTTAGCAACCAAAGTAATTTGGCAACAGCCTCCACACCCCTTTTTAATTTAATTTCACTGCACCTCTTGGTCAACCAGCAAGCTCTCACTCTCGTTAAAATAATAATCTCGGAATTAGTCAGTGGTATCTTTAAGAGGAAAAAGAGAACCGTGTCTCTTAAAATTTCTATTTTCCAAACAGCTTTTATTTTTTTAATGCTTAATTTGGGGTATGGACTGATAAATCCCAAGAATTTCAAACTTTTTCCCTCCTCACATTAGTTGGGAGGTGTCCTAAGTAGTCCGAGCTAAATAGGTGATTTTTCTAAACAGCTAATAAGTGGAAAAAAAATACATCTGCAATCATTTTGATTCCTAACTTTCCCTAACATGTTTGAACTTTTGCATGGAACTTTTTTTAGATGTATCTATTCCACACACATAGGGACATGGTGGCTCAGTGGCTAAGATGCTGAGCTTGTCGATCAAAAGGTTGACAGTCCAGCAGTTCGAATCCCTAGTGCCGCATAACGGGGTGAGCTCCCGTTACTTGTCCCAGCTTCTGCCAACCTAGCAGTTCGAAAGCAGGTAAAAAATGCAAGTAGAAAAATAGGGACCACCATTGATGGGAAGATAACAGCGCTCCATGCACTGTTGCATTGAGTCATGCTGGCCACATGACCATGGAGACGTCTTCGGACAACGCTGGCTCTTCGGCTTTGAAACGGAGATGAGCACCGCCACCTAGAGTCAGGAACAACTAGCACATATATGCGAGGGGAACCTTTACCTTATTCCACACAAAATATTAGGGAGCAAGGGTTGGTTTCAAATTTACTAGAAATTGTCCTTTGTTGTATTAATTTCCCCCAGAGTAGACTCTTTACACAAAGATTGTATCTGTGCAAACTTTTTCTGGCTTATAGATGGGCATCTTTGTTGGGAATTGCCACCTTCCACTCCAGTAGAGATGATTCAGAGAAACCTGTTAGCAGAATGCCTTTGACATACCTGTTGTTGGCACTCACAGGTGACACAGCAAGTAGTTGAGAAAGCCTTACTAAGAAGGGAGAGCCCAGGAGTTCTCAGCATGAGGTTCTTCCTCATGCTAGTTTTCTCCTCCATCTTTGGAGAACCACAAGAAGCTTCTTTTGATGACCAAACTCTTGTTCCCCTCTGGTTTATCCCTGATTGTTCATTGTTCGTAAGATATGAACTCTATGAGAACGTATCAATGGGCCCATCAATCCATCACACACAGACCACCAGCTTCATCTTGGGAAGATTAACCTCTTTAGTGCTTTCTCATAGTTGCTCTTCCTTGGTTATTTAAACTTCTAGAAGTTCCAGATAGAAGAGTCTCTTGTTCCGAACTTCACCTTCTTCAGCCCCATCTCAGCAAGGTCACCTGATAGAGAAAGTAGAGCTATTTTATGAATGGGCTGTAAGGCTATCAGCACTGTTTGATGCATCTTCAAATCTATCAGGTATCTCGAGCCATAGGGCCAAGAGTGAGATTTTGACTTGGATTCTTTCTCATGACTCCTTAGATAGAAACGTCCTTCAGATAGATTCCAACCAAAATTAACGTTCAGTCACAGACTCTCTCTCTGGGTTTTTTTGTTTTGTTTTGTTTGTTTGTTTTTGTTTTGTCTTTCTGAAATTTATCGGCCCTATTAAGTGCTAAAAACCTAGAAGCTTAGACGTTATTTGCCAAAATGCAAATGTTGAATTTGAGAAAGGAGAAAAATGAAGGGGGAGGTATAGTTCTGCAACCCAACAAGACAGACACAGACTTCAGAGGATAATCAGAACTGCAGAAAAAACCATGGCTACCAACCTGCCTTCCGTTGAGGACCTTTATACCGCAGGAGTCAAAAAGAGGACTATGAAAATATTTACAGACCCCTCACATCCTGGACATAAACTGTTTCAACTCCTACCCTCAAAACAACGCTATAGAGCACTGCACACCAGAACCACAAGAACAGTTTTTTCCGGAACCATCACTCTGCTAAACAAATAATTCCCTCAACACTGTCAAACTATTTACTAAGTCTGCACTACTATTAACCTTCTTATCGTTCCCATCACCCGTCTCCTTCCACTTATGACTGTGTAACTGTAACTTTGTTGCTTGTATCCTTAAGATTTATATTGATATTGTTTCCTGATTGCTTATTTGTACCCTATGACTATCATTAAGTGGTGTACTTTATGATTCTTCATGAACGTATCTTTTCTTTTAGATGAGAGATGACTGAGAGCATATGCAGACAAATTCCTTGTATGTCCAATCACACTTGGCCAATTAAAAAAAAAATCTATTCTATTCTAAGAATACTGTGTTTATCCAAAAATAAGACCCTATCTTATATTTTTTGAACCCCGCTTGGCCTTATTTTCAGGGAGGTCTTATTATTTTGGGGCGCGGGGAGCAAGATGGGGCTCCTCTTGCCTTCTTACTTGATTTCCAGCTCTGTCTCCCTAACCCTAACCAAAGGAAATGGCAGGGACTGGCTGTGCATGTGTTTAAATACTTTCGGGGAGGGCTTATTTTCGGGGAGGGTTTATTTTAGCACATGAGCTCAAAAGGCCAATTGAGCTTATTATCAGGGGATGTCTTATTTTTGGGGAAACACAGTAAAAGCAAACTCAAATGAAGTTATCCAGAAATTAGATGGATGGATGGATGGATGGATGGATGGATGGATGGATGGATGGAATTATTTTAACACAAGAACTTTAAATCTCTTGTTTAAAGTACTGGGTCCAGGAACATCTTTCTTAGAAGATTCATGCCATCTTCTCTAGCATACTACAGAATATGCCTCTTCTTGAGACCATTTTGGAAAAGGCATTCTCCCATCTAAGATGGGAACATTGCCAGATCCGACAAATTTTTCTCCCCTCAAAAAGATCCCCCCCCTTAATTTCCTCCGTAACACTAGACATTTATATCTGCAAGTGTCTTCCACATTCTCTTTGGTTCAACAATTCAGAATATATTACCCAATTTGTGAGGAAGGAAACAGTGCTTCCATTCCAGTTATGAGCAACATTGGAAAAAAATATTTATTTGACTGTAGCTCGCTCCGCAAAGAAACTTGAATTTGGAAAGACCTGTTGCTCATCCCTTGGCTGAGATGATTGATTTCCTTGTTCTGAGATCACCCACCCTTGCCGTACATTGAATTTTCCTTCCTAACCTGTTTAGTTTTCTGCTGATCTCTTATCTCTGAGCAAATCTGGAGCCTCTTCGGCTTCTTGAAACTGGATCGGTGAAGCGGTAAGGCTGGGGGAGGGAAGTTGGGGAAAAAACAGGGCGTGTCCACATTCTCTTGCCAGCTATAAAGCTTGGGAAATAGCTGTTCACACAACAGCTGTCTAAGGTGAGTTTTCTTAAAGTGAGAAGTAAGAGCCTTTTTACTGCTTTGCTACAATTGTGGCCCCTGTCAAGCTGGATTCTCAGACAGGTAAAAGGAGCAGAACAAGAGTGGATTGACGGTGTGGGCCGAAAAATAGGTGATGAAACAAGGAGGCAAGCTAGACATAGGATATCTGTCAAATGTCTGGAGGTTTTGAGGACGTTCGTGACCTGAGTTATATAGGAAGAGAGGGGGAAAGGAGAGAGAGAGGAAGGAAGGAAGGAAGGAAGGAAGGAAGGAAGGAAGGAAGGAAGGAAGGAAGGAAGGAAGGAAGGAGGAAGGAAGGAAGGAGGAAGGAGGAAGGAAGGAAGGAAGGAAGGAAGGAAGGAAGGAAGGAAGGAAGGAAGGGCAGTTGGCATAAGAATCTCTTTCCTAAGTAAGTACAAATGATATTTTCAACCAGTTCTACTAGATTAACTAGGGAGTAACGGTGGTTGATCTTTTACAAAGTGTTTTCAGAGAGAAGGCAAGGTTGGCCTGTCCATCTGTCACCATGTTGACTGCTGGACGCCCAGATCACTTTGCTTGTCTCCCTTCTGTCTCCTCTCCAGATTCATCCTCCCAGCAGAATGTCTGGCTCAGGCGTGAAGTGTGTCACCAACCCTTGCGTCACCTCCTGCCCAGATGCCAAAGTAGTGATCCATCCTCCCCCACTGGTTCTGACCTTACCTGGATTGAGACTCAAGACCTCTCCAAAACAATGCCTTGTGGAAAGCCAGACTTCATGCCTCACTAATGGCTGTGAGGTGGGCTGTGCGGCAGGCTCCAAGGCCATCGTCACCAAAACCTCAGGCTTGGTTGCTCTTTCTGGTGGAGATACTCCTTGTTGTACAACCACTTGTCCTGATTCTCAAGTGGTGATTCAACCTCCCCCAGTCTGCATCACCATCCCGGGTGCAGTTCTCACCAGCCACCCCAATGAGTGCATCATCTCAAGCTCAACCAACTGTATCACCAGTGGTGTCCAACGCCCTGCATTGCCCCGTTCAACATCGGTCTCCGATTGCTCCCTCACTCCACAACGTCTAACTCGCTCAGCCTCCGTCCCATCAGGACTCAACAGCTCAGTCCAATGCCTAACACAAGGGCCTTCAAACAAAGTGGTGATATACCCTCCACCAATCGAGGTCACCATTCCTGGTCCTGTCCTGGAGATAGCTGCGGAAGAGTGTACCGTGGAAGTCTACAACTCCTGCAATGGTAACAACGCCCTCACTGGCAGTGACCAAAAGGCCATCACCAGCGGTGACGATGATGAAATCAAAGCTCTAATTCCACGGGCCAAGAGTTGCACCACAGTATGTGGACTGATGGACAGTTCAAACTGCATTTCCCAGGGACCAGAGATGAAAATTACTATCCAGCCCCCTCCTATTGAAGTCGAGCTTCCAGGACCTATCCTGCAAGTTTTTCCAGAAGCGTGTAAAATAGAAACTCTCAATCCATGTCCTCCAGGACCCGAGGCCATCACTGGTAGTGAGACCAAGGCCCTGTGTGATGACAAGATGCCCTCAACTGCCCTTGCGGCTACTACCAGCACGAAACGCCGTCTCCCTGATGTCCGACGTCCTCCTCGACCCTGGGCTGAGATGTACAGCCGGTCAATGACACCCCGAAGCATTGCATTAGCACAACAATCCCGACTGGCAAAATTCCGTAACACTTTATATTCTGTGAATTCCCAATCATCTTACTAAACTTTCAGTGGATTATGAAATTTTAAAGACAGCTGGTATTTTTCTAAATATTTGTATATATAAAAAGTGAGAGTGCTGTGTCATGCACCCACCATCCACCATACCTATGGATCAGATGGGGCATTTATCGAAGTTGCTCTTTCAGTGTTGTAGACTATTTTGGTTTTTTTTGCTGTTTTTGGGCCCCATTTAGGTTTAAAGCCCAGATGATCAAGATTTTTGACTCCATAGATTCCAAAGTAACATTGATTGTCCTTTTAGTATCTGGTGGTTCCATGGGAATATGATGTACCAAAAAAGCAATGGAGAAGTAAGACTTAAAATGACTTCTGACTGCCATTTTGTTTGTAATATAACTTTTCTCAGAATTTTCCTAGTGTGATGACAGAGGCGAAATAGAAAACTCCTAGATTTATGGTCAATGAGGAATGCTGACTATTGTAGTTTAACAGCTTTTGGTGGCCACTTATCTCTCATCTCTGGATCAATGGATTGCTCCAGGATCCTGTTGCTACCAGTTGCCGAGATGTTTTCTAGCAAATGTAGTTTCCATGAATTTGTCCAAATGTAAGCCATCTGCACATCTTGCCTCAAAGATAGCACTTTGTAGCACTTCAAAATAACTTCTGTATCAGTCCAAGGCCTGAGTCAATCTAAGATGTCTGGGTTTTGTTTGTTTGTTTGTTTTTTGTTTTTTTGAATCCCTGCAGAAGTTGATGGCCCATTCTCCTATGGGCAGGAATGGTTGGTTCTTGCATCACTACCCCACCTTGGGGGTACTCTCATGTGATCCCACCATGATGTCTTCTTCCACGTTGGTGGGAGTGAAGTCCATCAGACATTCACAATTATTTTCAGGGAATAAAAGTGGTGGTAGAATTGGACAACCTAGAATGTTTGATGGAGAAGTTACCATTAGCAGATCTAGGACAGCTTCTCACCCTCTGTGTTTTATTGATGTCCTCAAAAACTTCTCCAGAGGCTGATCTCAGGACCACTGAGACTCTACATGGTATTATATATAAAACAATGAGGTGAGTCTATATTGAGGACTTCTTACTAATGAGAAAATGTTGCAAGCATCAGATAGTAGAAGACCTCTGAATTCATTGTGTCTGGAGAACCACTATTTCCTCACAATCTTCAGAAGAAGTGGTGACGATCAATTTGCCATGACACGTGTGGCTAATTGATAACTGATAAAATTTGATACTTAGAGGATCTGAAAGTTGGTTCTTCAAATCTATTGCTACTATCCCATTGTCCCAACAAAGCTTCTGAGTAAACTCATGGTACTAAGGATCATCCCATTCAGCTCCATAGAAGACTTGCTCCAAGGTAATAACAGTAACAGAGTTGGAAGGGACCTTGGAGGTCATCTAGTCCAACGCCCCTGCTCGGGCAGAAGACCTATACGAGGGATTCAAACCGACAACCTTTCCGATCGACAAGCTCAGCATCTTAGCCACTGAGCCATAAACAAACCTAGATAAGATTACACCAAACAGGGTTGGAATTTCTATCAGAAGGATGTGATAAATTGGAGGAAATGAATTAATCTCCTAAATGATCCTCGGTTTGTTAAAAAAAAAAACTTTTAGGGGTTGTAACTAATATTTGTAGTCTTTTGAAATAAAGCTAACATGTTTATTTTATGCAAAATGTTTTTTAAAACTATTCTCATTCTCAAAATGCCAAATCTTCCAGTAATAAACTGAAATAAAACTTCTAAAAAGTTCCAGACTTCTTTTCTCCTGTTATTTAATTACTTGGGGGGAGGGGGGAGAACTAATATTCTAATCATCTATGAAATATCCATTTTCATTGCAACCAGATATTTTTGGAGCAAATTCAACCACACGTCTCCAACCTTACTCAAAACAACATAGACCCCTTCTTGTGTTTGCACTGCTCACACCCAGTCCTTGCTCACTCTGCATTTTCTCAGCCAGGTAGAGGTGCACCACCAATACATCGTAGGCAATCTCTATAAAGTGGGTTTGAAGGTTTGGCCAGGGCGGTATATAAATTTAATAAAACTAAAACTAAAACTAAACAACTCTCTCCAGAATCACTTCAAGGCACAAGAGGGAATCAAAGCTGTTGAAGATTTTAATGGGGTGGGGGGAGGTAAAGGTAAAGGTTCCCCACGCACATATGTGCTGGTAGTTCCTGACTCTAGGGGGCGGTGCTCATTTCCGTTTCTAAGCCAAAGAGCCAGCGCTGTCCAAAGACGTCTCCGTGATCATGTGGCTGGCATGACTAAACGCCAAAGGCGCACAGAACACTGTTACCTTCCCACCAAAGGTGGTCTCTATTTTTCTACTTGCATTTTTTACCTGCTTTCGAACTGCTAGGTTGGCAGAAGCTGGGACAAGTCATGGGAGCTCACCCCGTTACGCGGCGCTAGGGATTCGAACCGCTGAACTGCCGACCTTTTGATCGACAAGCTCAGCATCTTAGCCACTGAGTCACTGCATCCCTATTCGTTCCTAGGGGGGGAAGGGGGGCATCCTTAATCCTTACATCACCACCAATGTTCAGAAGATCATCTGAACATCTAATTGTCCTGCTTCAAAAAAATGCAGTGGAGTCTGTAACATCTCAACCCTGTTATCATTGTTGCATGTTCATACAGAGGAGATTCCGTGGAACTACCATTTAAGGCCATTTACATGGTAAGTAATAAGTTATAAAGAGCATTTAATGGTAGCCTTCAGAGGAAGGAATTTCCTCTCTTCCAAAAATATGTGCACTGTACCTCCTAATGATCTGGTGTAACAACGTGCTTCCACCATGCCTCCTTACCAACCATGCTTCATTAAAGCTGCATATATTTACTTCCATTTTTGTCCTAAATGTTCTGCTCAAGCAGGTGGCATTTCCATACACCTGGTGCCCGTGATTTGAATAGTCAATTACATTCCACACTGATTAGCTGCGTTGGGAGTTGATAACTGCTGATCCAACAGAGCTGTTGCCCGCCTAAAAATCCTATAGTTCTCCAAGGCTTCATTCCTCACCATTCCTGGTGGACCTTCATCTGACCTTAAAAACAATTCAAGTAGCAGAAATGGAAGCTGCATCAAAAGAAAGTTCATAATCCTGTTTTCTTAAAGAAAAACCAGTTTCCACTATCAGTTGCTTCACAGTTCCCTCTCCCGTCGAGTCTTCCATCTTTCGCCTAAAGCTCTTGAAATGACTTGGAAGAGAAGAACAGGTTCCTAGGTTCTTTGAGGTGGCTCAGAGACACTGGGAAAGTTCTCTAGGCTCTGGACCTTCTCCAGAAAATGTGAAAGTCATACTAAAGGTGCAGGGAACTATTTTTAAAATACGAGAAGACAGATTCTTCTGAAAATGGAAAAGGGCATGTCATTGTTCATCTCATACTTTCTCCATCTTCTTCTTTTCATGAGAAATATATGGGTTATATCTTTTTTTTTTTTAAAGAACTGTTCTTGCTCATGGTCAGTGGCAATTCCTTCTTGTATAAGTCTAGTCAATTTATTTTATCAGTCTAATTAAGCACATAGTTCTTTCCCGTAGTGGATGAGGACATTCATCTTCTCTTAGGTAAGGTCAACTTCTCTTGAATTTGTTTCATCCACAAGCCCCATCCTGCTTCAGCAGGGATCTGAAAAATTTAAAACAAGAACCACTTCAAACACATGTATTTATTTTTCAAGAGAAATGCCTGAGGGGCCAATTCACAGTTTGAAAATTACAAAAGAGGGAGAAGCAAATTCCTGTCCAACAGGTTCAGCGCGTAACTATCAGCGTCTTATCAGAATTCACGCTGATCCAGTTTTTCTAATGTCCAAAGAATTACGAGCACCGTTCCTAGTTCAATTCCATCAGCAGGTCGAAAGGAATCTCAAAAAACGGAAGTGAATTCAGCATTCAGAAATATCCTCTTTGACTCCTTTCTTCTCATTTGGAGAACACTATAAAAATGAGAATAGGAACAATGATCAGCATCGGCTAATTCATTCCATCCACAACAATTGTTTTGGACACGTTGGGGTTCTTTGAGTTGATATGCTATAGCAAGAGTCTTCAAAGTTGGCAACTTTTAAGACTTGTGGACTTCAACTCTCTGAATTCCTCAGCCAGCCATGCTGGTTGAGGAATTCTGGGGTTGAAGTCCACAAGACTTAAAGTTGCCAACTTTGGAAACCCCTGCTACAGCATGTAGTTATCAAGTTTGGAGACCCCTGTACTATAGGAACTGTCCAAATATACATTGCCTCATTTATCCATGCATGTCTATGCTCATTTTGTGTTACCATCCGATGTGCCCTCTTCTCTACCTTCTCAGACTCAGAGGCCACAAGGTGGATTGTTGTTAGTTGTGAAGTCATGTCTGACCCATTGCGACCCCATGGACAACATTCCTCCAGGCCTTCCTGTCCTCTACCATCCTCTGGAGTCCATTTAAGCTCAGGCTGACTGCCTCAGTGACTCCATCCAGCCACCTCATTTTCTGCCATCCTCTTCTTCTTTTGCCCTCCATCGTTCCCAGCATTAGACTCTTCTCCAGTGAGTCCTTCTTTTTCATTAGGTGGCCAAAATCTTTGAGTTTCCTCTTCAGGATCTGGCCAAGAGCAGTCCGGGTTGATCTCCTCTAGGACTGACTGGTTGGATGGCCTTGCAGTCCAAGGGACTCACAGGAGTCTTCTCCAGCACCAGAGTTCAAGGTGGATAGAACTAAAGAAAGAAACGGGTGGGGCACCCTTTCCTTGGAAAGGAAGGAATCTGAAAAAATGGGGCACTTAATTGAAAAATAAATTGTCGCCAAATTTAGGCAGTATAATCTTCAGGGTGTAGGAGATCTCAGAACTACAAACAAGAGATAGCACTCCATACTTCCTGTTTCTTTGCCTTACTGATACCAACAGAGCAAATTTGTCACTCACATAAATTGCCTAAAATACATGGAAGCAGAAATTTCCACAAAACTTTATCAGTAATTTATGAGCAAGGATGGGTTTGTTTGACTTTCCACAATTCCCATACTATTCCAGTTCTTTTAATAACATACCATAGAAATGAGAGACAGACCAAGATCTGTTTTGGCTTGATTACCTGTAGCTTAAGGGTATGGGGGTGGAATTAGCTTTGACTGCCCCCAAGTGGTGAAATTGAGGAAGTGAACCAATTTTTTATTTGGGGGGGGATTGTTAATTATTTTAGAGAAAATTCTGCAAGGGGGGGGGAAGAGATTAAATAACATTATTAGCAATATTCTCTCTTTCTCTGGGTACAGTACAGTTGAATCCACATAAAAAGAGAACTGAAATTTCTGCCCCCCAATGGCCATATTTTGCCAATGCTCCCAGAAGGAAACAATTTAGAACTATTCCAAAGAATTAAGAGTCTGTCCCCTAGTGGCCACATACTGCCCTACCACCTGGAGAAAGAAAACATGCAGGGAATTATATTATGAAAATATTCTTCCCTCTGGCGGCCAAACTTTGAAACTACACCCAGCGGAAGGGGGAAAAATACTATTGTATTCCAAAAGATTGAAGTATATTGTCATCTGGTGGACCTACTTTGCTATTGCACTTGGAGAAATGAAACAATAGCAAGGAATGAAGAATCTGCCTTCTGGTGGCCACAATTTGCAACTGCACCTAGGGGGAGAAAACAGTGCTGGCATTATGTCAGTTAATGGCAAAGGAATAAAAAGTCTTCCCTCTAATGGCCAAGCTTACCATAAGCGAAGAATTTTTCAAATTCTTGCAAATACTGCCCTCTATGGTTTGTTATTCAGAAAACACTACTAGACGATCAAAACTGACATATAACTATAAAATGTGGGAAATGGATTCTACATTTTTTGGATTCACACAGCCCTGAGTTACAACTTAACCAATCCCATTGAGCCTACTCCCCTATTCTGGAAATCTAGCTCTTGAGAAGCATAAGAACAAGTTGTTGAAGATCTTCAAAATGGAGAAAAAGAAGAAATTATGGTATCCCCAAGGAAGGGTGATGGTGAATGCACAATTGTAAAATTTTGTCAAGTTCACGAGAACTTGAATTTTGTCAAGTTCAAATGAATTCTAGGCTACACATTCAGTAGCAAGCTCTTTTGTCTGCTCTCTCCAGCTTTTCTCCTTGTGGTATTCCCCAACTCTCAACCTCACCCAGCCACATTCATTTTTTAACAATTATGTGAATTGCTTAAATAATTGCTGATGTCTTGTCAACTTAACCAAGCGGACCAGACAGGAAATATTCCCAGATGACCTAATCCTACTTTATTGTAAAGGTGAATGAACCTCTTGAAAGGCTAAAAGTACAAATTGCCCGCTGTTTCCTTTACAGCTTGAGAAACTAGAGAGGGTCTCTTCTTTCTCTGCCCATTATGTAGTTGTAGTGTGGGAAACAGAGTTGTATTGTTTTTACAGAATTGTAAGAAGACATGTTGGCCTGTGAACAAAATACTTTGTATATGTTTTGAATTTCATGAGCTAGGCTGAAGCCTGAGAATTGTATGTAGGAGCTAGGATTAGAGGCCTTTGTTATGCTAGAAACTGGCCATAACCAGAATTTATTGATGATAGTTACTCTAAAGACAACCCCTAGAAACTAGGACCATAAAAGGAAATTCATAAATAAGGGCAAGGGGAGATAGAATTACAGTAGTGGGAGATGCAATCAGGGGTGGAGATAATGCAGGGGTGAAATCCAGCAGGCTCTGACAGGTTCTGGAGAACTGGTAGCGGAAATTTTGAGTAGTTCGGAGAGCCGGCAAATACCACCTCTGGCGGGCCCCAGAGTGGGGTGGAAATGGAGATTTTGCAATATCCTTCCCCCAGGAGTGGGGTGGGAATGGAGATTTTTCAGTATCCTTCCCCTGCCATGCCCACCAAGCCATGCCCACAGAACCGGTAGTAAAAAAAAATTGGATTTCACCACTGAGATAATGTATTCATTTTAGACACTTTGAATAGGTTGTGACATCATTATTACTAAGCCAATGAAGAAGAGATGGGAGGTAAATTTGTAACGGGACAAGGGAATATAAGGCAAATGTATTGATGATTTAAGGTGTGTCCACTGTACCTGCGTGTGCTTGGTCCACCTGCTTTGCAAAGTGAAGAATAAAATTATCATTGTTTTCTCTTGGAAGTTTTGGCTGGCGATTGTTTATTTCCAAACTAGACAACGAATCCCACAATGGGCTATGCTAACTGGTATCTGATTTGAAAGTTTCTAAGCAGTGTCTCTGGGCCCAGCCTCCAAGGTCATTCCCATGTACACGTTCCTTGCAAAGCAAACTCTGCCAGAAGATGGATTATTCAATTGTAGATTAGGAGATTTCAGAGTTCTCAACCTGTAGCAGAATCTGACTAACCCTGCCTGGACCATGTAACTAAGCAACATCAGGTCTGGTTAGAGTAGACAACAGGCCTATAGACTAGACTAAACCTCTCTGGATGAATGCCACCTACAATTTGTGTAGGCTGGGAAGGAGGTGCCTTTGAAAAGCCAGTTCTCAGGATCAAGATGGCACAGAACGGAGTAAATCTCTGTTAGGTTAGTAATTACTGTGAAGGCAATTGAGAATGAACATTCCAACACCTGCTTGAATGAACTCTTCTTCTTCTTCCACGCAAGTGGGTGTTGGGTCACACCTCTTGGGTGAGCCTCCTCTTGTCAGTCAAACACTATAATCAACCACCTCCTCTTTGCTTTTTTGTTTCCTTTCAAATTTGTTTACCAACGTTCCAGAACTTGTCTACCTACAAAGAACGTCTCCTAAACAAAAGATGTGAGGGAAAATCTCAAGAGCAGAAGGATTCCACTCAAACCCCTCTTTCCTTCCCTCCAACTCTTCAGTTTCTAACTCATCAGTCCTGAACATTTTGTTGTTGTTGTTGAGTTGCTAAGTCATGTCCAACTTGTGATCTCATGGACCATAGCACACAAAGTCCCCTGTCCTTCACTGTCTCTCAGAGTTTGCCTAAATTCATGTCCGTTGTGCCAATGATGCTATCTAACTATCTCATCCTCTGTTGTCCTCTTCTCCTTTTGTCTTCAATGTGTCCAATTAATAGATGTCATTGCAAGGATGCAGGAACTGGGCATGGCTAGTCTAGTGAAGAGAAGGACCAGGGGAGACATGATAGCAGGGTTGCAATACTTGAGGGGCTGTCACAGAGAGCCTATTTTCCAAAGCACCTGAAGATCAAACAAAGAATAATGGATGGAAAATGATCAAAGAGAGATTCAACCTGGAAATAAGGAGACATTTCCTGACAGTGAGAACAATTATCCCATGGAATAGAAGATGCCTTCAGAAATCATGGGAGTTCCATCACTGGAAGCTTTCAAGAGGAGACTGGACTGCCATGTGTCAGAAATGGTGTAGGGTCTCCTGTTTGGGAGGGGGTTGGACTAGATGATCTACAAAATCCCTTCCAACTCTGTTAATCTGTTAATATCATCTTATTAGCAAGTATTGGATGGAAGTATCTCATGTGAATGCAGTTACCAGGTCATCTTTCACCAAAGAATAGCCATGTCAGTTGACTGTAGCAAAGATAATCTTCTCACATTTGATGAAGCCAATGTGTCTCCATCCAGAGAAGTCTTTCAGCATCAATTCCCACCCTGGCAGGGGAGAAAATAACGTAAGTTGAGCATCAATGTGCTGATCGCACATTCTTGCATTGGATCAACAGGTGTTGACAAATTGCAAAAGTTCAAAGGGAACCAAGGCAACATACACTATGATGTCTTCAGAAAGCTACGGGAGATCCGTGGCCCACCTTGTATTGAGGTCAACATCATTTGGCACACTTCATAGTCTTCATAGACATCTCCGTCACGTGACAATATTAACAGCTGTGACAATTTTGTCAAAAGGATTATCATCAAAGTATGCTAACAACAAAGACTATCACATTCCAAAATCCAGTTATGGATTTGGCACACCCTGTTGATCCAGATTCTTGCTTGCCATCATTGATAAGAGTACATAGATATCCAGATAAGGAAAGTTGGATGGAGTTTTTCAGGACTGGGTGGGTTTTTTTGGGTTAGTTCTTCAGCATGAGGGTGGTGTGCTAACCCAGCCAACTGTGTCAGGTTAGGTTAAGGTTCAAATCCAGGAATGGAAGAAGTCAATCATCATCTGTTGAACGAGGTCAACTTTTAGCAGCATAATTATGAAGTAGATAGGATTTCAGTTAGAAAACTAGCTCCTAAGGTTGTCTCTTCTCTTTCCCAATAGTGTTTAGGAGTGAACTTCAAAAAAAAGAAGAAGAAGAAGAAGAATGTTTTCAAGAAATACAATACAAATACAAACCAGGAAGTAATGATGTCTGGATGGGTGGGCGGAGCCTCGCACTGCCGCCGCTACTGGTTCGCTGAACCACACATTGCAACCGCTACCAGTTTGCGCGAGCCGGACATAACAAGCAGGATTTCAGTACTGGATACTGGACCGGTAGATGTTCTCAGCTTAGAGCTGGTCACGGTGTGATCTACAGTTTGACGTGGGACCAGCAGTCACACTGAGGGGAGAATACTATGCCCCATTTATTTCAACAAGTCACTAATACGAACTATTACTTCACTCCTTATAGAATAAACATTTACTGCCACAGTTCACAGAGTGAAGGCAGAACAGTTTTTTGGGGGGTATTATCTCCCCCTTCAGGGCCAGACTACTCCTGAACAAGACATTTTACCCAGGGTTGAAATGCTCTTCAGCCGAAGAGGTTGCAGAAAAAATAGTTTTAAAAGTTTTTTTTAAAAAAAGTTGGCCACGCCCACTCAGTCCCATTCCCCCCACCACCAAACCACGCCCACAGAACTGGTAGCAACAAATTTTCATCACAGATTTTACCTAAGAATTGGTAGATTTTTCTCTTTCCTTAGTCCAAATCCACAGTTTAGAAGCCACTGTAACATTTAGTGATGATGAGTTCCCTATCTCAGCAGCCAGAATTTAGAAAGCAGCTGCCTCTGTTCATGGAGACTTGAGTCCTAATTACAATTGATAAGGAAAAAAGGAGAATAAATTGCAACTGAGCACCATGTGAAAATTGCCGTTCAAGAGAGGGAAAACATGCTTAATTCTTTCTACAGTACAATCAGACTCGGGATGATACAATTTGCCCCCGGCCTGATTTCTGATTCAAATGTTTGCTCGTATTCCCTCAGGATATAAAAAGAAGAAAAGAGAGGGAAGGAGGAGAGGATGCAATGATGACAACATTGTATCCGTTCATTAAAATGTTAGGGAAATGACTTTCAAAGGCCCATCATTTCTTTTGGCTAAAAATCTTTTGGCTTTGGCTCAGAATGTTTCCGGTATGTAAACATTGAAATGGGAGAAATTGGGGAAATGAGAGAAGAAGGAAGGGAGCGAGGGAGTGAAAATGGAGGGAGCAAGAGAGGAAGGGAGGGAGTAAGGAAGTAATAGAGAAAGGAGGGAGGGAGGGAGGGAGGGAGGGAGGGAGGGAGGAAGGAAGGAAGGAAGGAAGGAAGGAAGGAAGGAAGGAAGGAAGGAAGGAAGGAAGGAAGGAAGGAAATCACTGTTCTGTCATTTTGTATCAAGGGTGAATTTCAGCTGGTTCTATCCGGCTTGAGTGAACTGATAGTGGCGGCTGCGGGAGGTTCTGCCCACCTGCATGGAAGTCATGATGTCGCTTTTTTTGCGACGTCTTAAGCCTCTGTGCATGCAAACCAGTAGGGAAGGTAAGTGAATTTCACCCCTGTTTTATTTTTATTCTTGCACTGTTATATTTTAACCAGATTTATGTTTATTGGGCTATAGGCTTCCCAGAGTTGTTTGCGACTAAGGTGCTTATGAGGCCCATAAAGTAAATACAGAAATAAACAAACCCAGGGGGAGATTATTTTTAAGTTTTGAACATGTATTTATTTCTTTCATCAACTTTCTATGGTTGCCTATCTCACACACACAAAAATAATGACTCTGGGCAACGTACAAGATAGTAAAAAAGTTAACATACAAAAGACAGCTGTTATTTTTAAAAAATCGAGGCTAAAGGAGAACAGGTTGAGTAACTGTTGAGTAACTGAATCCTTCCCAAGGGATATCTATCCTGGGAGAATCCAATAACCCATGATAGCATAGTTAGGAAACAAGTGGTAATGAGTCACCTGGAGAAGAAGTTAGCAAGTTATGCTGGATCTTGGGGCCCAAGTGACTCAATTCTTCAGCTCTGGATTGATGCTAAAACTGAAAAGTATGAAAGGACAAAATTCGCAGAATACCAAGCAAGAAATTCTTTTAGCACGTAATCATGACAGAGACTTAAGTCAACTTTGGAGATTCCAATCAGTTTCAAAAATCAATCCAACTCACCTCAAGCCCCCAAATTGATCTGGAACAGATCTCCAACCCCGACCTGAACTTGTCCAGTCCAATCCAGAGCTGGAGACATCTCTGAAGCTTCAGAAGATCTCTGAATTACTCCAAGTTAATTCAGATGCTGTCATATCTGGCCCAGTTGGCCCCCTCAGAAAATCAAGATTGTTGAATCCATTGAGTTGAATCAAAAGAATTTTTACTTAGAGAAACTGGATGCAGTAAATTCAGGCAGAATCTGAAACTGCCAAGCAAAGCACAAAGCAATTCTTTTGGTTTCCCAATCCCAACCCTCCTGACCGGTCCACCACCAGCCAATGCAATGCCGAGAAGATGTTTTGAGAACGCTGAGGTGCTAGGCAGATAACAGTTCACACTCAGGCCATGACGGCCTTGGAACCTGACAAAAACCAGCTGGGAAGGAGTCCATCCTGTCTTCGAAAACAGTCTCCATTCCTAATTCCCAAGCGAACAGCAGAAGCAAAAAAAATCCCAAGTATGCCAACACCCTCCCCCCGCAGCATGATGTCAGGACACTAGAATACAATGGTGGACCTGACAGATGCATTCACTTGGTCCAATGGATTTGAGGATCTTCATCAATCTGAATCGATTGAGACAAATGAAGGTTCACCATGAAAGGACATGTCAGAACTTGGTATACCAAAAATAACTCTTCCACTTGCCTTTTCTTGGCATGGGGGGGGAGGAGAGAGAGAGAAGGAGAGAGAGGGGGAGAGAGAGAGGAAGGGAGAGAGAGACCCGATCCTGGTATTGGGGTTCTAGAGCCAGAGAAAAGAGAAGACACCTAGGAGCTATGTAAACATCTCAGAACTGCAATAAATCAAAGAATTACTATTGCCTTTCACGTTCCAGACAATGCTTGTTGCCAATCTAATCTTGGAGCTTTGCAATTAAAAGTCTGTTTGCTTCTTTCTTCCAACTTTTGCTATGTCTTTGAGACAGCTGGGTTGATTCACAGGCTCTGCTAAAAGACGGTGAAAGAGAACCAAGTGTGTTTGTGGGTCAGGATCATATACCAATGTGCTGACTTGTGGAAGAGAAAACATAAGCATGAAGCTAATGGCCCAGGGGTCCACCAAAGTAGTTGAAAACCAACCTTCCCTAATCTGAGCTCCAGTTAATCCCTATAAATTGTAGGGTGTACTGATGCCATGCAGAAAGCCGAATGGAGCAGGCAGATTTTCATTATTTGTGCTACTTCAGGGCTCCAGGGAAGGGCCAGTAGACATCATGTCTCCATTGCCACCTTCCGTTCCTCAAAGGATGAGAGATAGCTGACGTTTTGTGAGTTTGTCACACTTGCCCTGGAGAATAAGGGTGACAGAAGAAATCCTTGGATTCTGATTTACATCTTGGATTGCTAGTGACCCATTCCTCCAAGGGAAAAGGCAAGGAGATCAGGCTTAACAAAGATAGTCTTCTGTCTGCGGACTGTTGAGAAGAAATAGCCCATCTGCTTCCCTGAATGAATGCAACGGGAAAGTTTGAGATCCACCGGAGAACTATGCTCTTCCAAAGTGACCCAAGTCAAACAATCGACACTGGTTCAATATAATGCAGGTTCTGCTATGAATTAGAACTTTGAACCTCACCAACTAATGAAACTGATGAAAGACGGATCTTCATCAGTTGCACCTGCTTGAGCAGTGGGTAGGACTAGAAGACCTCCAAGGTTCCTTCCAACTCTTGTTATCTTTAGCCCACTTTAGCTTCTTTGGATTGACCAAACTAGAGGTGGGATAATCCATCAACCAACCAACCAACTGTATTTTATGCTTCTGCCCACGTTGCCAAAGCTGTCACTCATAGAACTAAGCAAAGATGTTGGTTAACCCTCAAGCAAGTCCTTCTTATCCAATATCTGGTCTTTGACTCTAATAATAAACTTGATCTGTTTCGATAACCTCTAGACATAGAGGTTCCATTGTGATCAGTTACCATCTACTACCTATCAACATCTTTTGAAACATTTTTATAGGCTTCTTAGACCATTGGACACAGATTGTTAACCCTGCTCAGGTTTTCCATGCTGTTGTATGACTGATCCTCACCAACACCAGCAGTCTAAGTAGACACATAAGCCAACCCAGACAGGATTGTCCACATATGATGAAGCAATCAATTGCCTGGACAATTGGAGAATGAGTTAAAACATTGGATCTGGGTCAACACTACTGATAGCAAAAAATAGCTATTGATAAAGAAACTTGGTATGAAGATTAAATGTGATTAAATAAGGTAAGGATGTGGAAGGCTCAGCTTATCTTCTAAGGGACAAGTTCTTGGCCAGGATAAATACTTCGGCTGATAATGGGGAAATTCTTAACAACATTCCCCCAAATCCTCTCAGGTTTTACTCATACTACACCAAGGAGAAATATCTTAAATAATGCCTTGAAATGGAATCTCTGAACCCACAAAATTTGTTCTGATCTGTGAGCATAATAACCAGTCGGATGCCTTGACAGGAAGTGGTCACATAAACGTGTCCTGCTATCAATTCCATTCAAGTGAGATTTGAAGATATGAGAACATCCAGTCTTCAAGACTGATAGCCTTCAACAGACGTGTCCTTCATGAATTTAGCCATTTCCCTTCGAATGCCATCTGACCATCGACTTATGTGATCCTCAACTTCACTGATTAATGATTTTGTCTTATCAAACTGTTGAGAAATGTCTTCCCGGTAATTGTAGATCCACATAGTCCACCGTTATGTGAGGAGAAACCACAATAACGTAAGGACAAGTGAGCAAGATATCTGCAGCAAAATCATGTGTGCCAGCACAAGATCTACAGAAGCAGATCCCTCCACTATGTTAGAAAGCCCCAAAATAGCATTGCCAGGTAGAAAATTGGGAGAATCAGGGCAATTTTTCCAAAAGGGAAAATACTCCATCTCTTCTTGTGCTCAATACGGATCTTCACCTCTTTCCATTGGTGTCACTTTGTTTAATTTTCTATAAGAACACATTTTGGACTTTTGAAGTGTTCAAGTACCCAAATTAGTTGATAGTAACTATTTTGTTTAAAGAAATGGCACTGTTGCAAACGTTCCCAACGTACATGCCAGAGTAATATAATCAAAGAAGTCTTCCGGCTTGGTTTGTCTATGCACGGATGAGGTGATACTTTGTTCTGGTAAAGATCTACAGCCATCCAGAAATGTTGGTCTCAAACTTCTAGAAAAAGGATCAAGTTATTGAAATTAGAAGAGTATGACAATGGAGTGAGTGGTGTAGTTTGACCTAACAAGCAGTAACTCAACGTTCTCTATGGATTTCTCTAGAGATTCTTATTCGGTACTGAGTGCATAGAACTGGTATCACTTTCTGAACTCCAATAGTCCTGAAGATATCTACTTATGGATTACAAGATGCATCTATGGCCTCTTCTTTCAAAGAATTCCTCCTCCTCTTCTTAGCTTCCTGTCCACTTGAGTAAGAAGCATGTCTTTCTTATTAGCTTAGCAATTCATTCATCTTCTTAAGAGTAGTTTCAAGGACTATGGGGTGACCCTGATGATTTCATAATGCTGGAGAACCAAAGATGTTCTAGTATGATGGAGGATAAAAGGTGTCTCCTCCGTGTTAAGATACAATTTCCTGGATGATGCTGACGGAGAAACAACAAAGTATAGCTTGAATGTTCTTGATGGATTGCAGCTCCCCAAATCCTAAACAATTATCCATGCTGGCTACGGTCAATGGGAGCTGGAGTATAATATCTGGAGAGCAACATATTGTCATCAATGTTCTATCTCTTCAGGTAGTGAACAGGATAAAGCTATTTTTTAGTTGTGGACACGTTCGGAGATTGGAAGTGATATATTACAGGACTTCACACAAAAAGATACAGAACTATCTCCATTCCCATCCTCCAGAAATTGTCCTCTGTAAACTCCAGCTCCATCCTGGTGGACTTCAAAACTAGTTGTATCTGGAAAAGCACACTTCCATGACCACAAACATTTTGTACTAGATTAACATGACTGTGGTCAGGCTCTTGATGAAAAGATGATCGCCAATTAATGAATGCTTGAAACAAGAGATGTCAATCTTTACATGTGGTACGGATTATCCTGGGTGCTTGCTAGACAAAGTACAAAACAAGCAACTTCTCATTCCTGGGGGTGTCTCATTTCCTGTAGGACAGGCTTGAAGAGACAATATAAAAGGATCTCCAGACCCCAAAGCTCCACTCACTCAACTGCATCGCTGCTGCAGAAGAAGGTAAGTCAATTGTTGTATCTATCCAGGAATAGTCAATCTATTGAAGGGATTTTGGTTAAAAGAAGGCAATCAGTTAGACAATGAAAGTATAGCTCATCGTAACCTCTGGCTAAGGGTTACTCAAGAGGTCATTTGGATAATGGAGTTTGATGCAACTGAGATTTGCTTGAGGGCAACCAAAATGAGGAGAGAGATGCAAATGAGAAGGAAATTCAGATGAGATGGTAAATTGTGAGTCAATGCAACTGTCCAAAAAAACTATGCTGAAGGTTGTTACTGCTGCATCAAGGAATACTCTAAGCAATAGCCATTGTGTGCAATTTCACTGGCTTTAAAGCATCATGGTCAGAAATCAAAGATTATGGCTAAAATAGTACAGTAGGTTGGTACGCTAAAGGCCTCCAGCTTGGTCCTTGGGATCTCCAGGATAACAGATTGCAAGAAACTGTTGGGAAGATTTTAATACTGTCTCCACAAAAATGCTGCATGAGAGGTATAAAATATGGGATCAGTAGTACAAATCAACATTCCGTTGACTCAAAGAAGCTAGGTGGTTGTGGAGGGCTTTGCAGGTTGCCTCTCTTTTCTGGAGTTTCTGGGGTTTTATGAGATGATACAATCCTGCAACTTTCTTCCCATATATCACAAATGTTGGAAAAGCAGCTGAGTAGTGCAGTGGACTCTTCCACCTGGACAGCAGTCTCCCAATACTTGAGGGACAGTCAGAGAGACGAGGGGGTCAGCCTATTCTCTGAGCACCTGGGGGCAGGACGAGAAGTAACAAATGGAATATTATTAAAGAGAGATCCAAATTAGAATTAAAGAGAGAATTCCTGGCAGCAAGAACAATTAATCAGCTTGTCTCCAGAAGTTCTGGGTGCTCCATCACTGGAGATTTCAAAAAAGAGATTGGACATCCATTTGTCCAGAATGGTAGAGGGGCTCCTGCTCAAGCAGGGGTTTGGACTGGAAGATCTCCAAGGTCCCTTTCAACTGTTATTCTATGATTCTATCAGGAGCCAAATGATGTGCTTTAGTACCTCATAAAACCCTCTCTGTCTATCAGAATTCTGTGTGGCCTGCAAGGTTCACAATTTTGGGATTTGCCATTATTTTGGATACAAAGCAGAGACAGTTTATAGAAGGAGCCTTGATACACTTGTTGTACTTGTTGATGCATCCTTTAAAAAGCTGTTTTTCTTCCTGGGTGCACACAACAACAGGGAATAACCACAAGTGCATGGTTGATCCATTTTTCTTCCCTAAGCAATAAAAAGAAAGAATATATCATAGTTTTGGATCCAATCATTCTTGAATTGGAGTTTCACCAGTTTCTGAATAACATAACATTCTTCTTTTTTTTTCCCAAAGCCATCACAACAAAGAAGGTGGGAAATATCATCCATCGGACCCAGAAAGATGGCTTCTTGTCAACAAAGTAAGACCTGTTGTTGTAGCAGTGGAGGCGGCTGCGTGTGTATCTGTTCAGGTCAAGGAGGGTCATTGTGCTGCTGTAAAGGAAGAGGACAAGGTTGTGTTCGGTGTGTGTCTCCCATCCGACAAACTCAGACATCCGTCTGCTGCAGTGGTGGCCGTCGAGGAAGTTCTGGCCAAACCATCGTCGTTCTCCCGGGCAGCGGTGGTGGAGATGGATGGTGTTGCAGAGGAAGAAGAGGCTCCAGTGGTGGAGGATCTGGCCAGATCATTATATCACCTGGAGGAGGAAGTGGAGGTGGACAGTCTCCTAAATGCTGCATTGGAGGAGGGGTCTGGGGGGCACCTGGAATTGGGATGGGTCAGCAGAAATGTGGTGGAGGAATCATATGTTCTGGAGGGAGGAGGCGGGGTAGTGGAGGTGCAGGAGGGTCATGTGGCGTTAAGGTTATTTCAGGGGGATCCAGTGGTGGTAGAAGGGGTAGCGGTAGCGGTCAAAGATCAGGAAGCCCCATAAGAAGAGGTTCTGGCAGTGGTGGTCAAACCATTATTATCCCATGTGGTACAAAGGGTAGTGGTACCGGTCAACGATCAGGGAGCCCCATAAGAAGAGGTTCTGGCAGTGGGGGTCAAACCATTATTATCCCATGTGGGAGAAGGCGTAGTGGCAGTCGTTCAAGATCAGGGAGCCCTGTGGGAGGTAGAAGTGTTGGAAGCCAAACCATTATTGTCCCATGTGGTTGCAAGGGTATTGGTGGTGGCCAAAGATCAGGGAGTCCCATAAGAAGAGGTTCCAGTGGTGGCAGAAGGGGTAGTGGCAGTCGTTCAAGATCAGGGAGCCCCGTGGGAGGTAGAAGTGGTGGAGGTCAAACCATTATTGTCCCATGTGGTTGCAAGGGTATTGGTGGTGGCCAAAGATCAGGGAGTCCCATAAGAAGAGGTTCCAGTGGTGGCAGAAGGGGTAGTGGCAGTCGTTCAAGATCAGGGAGCCCCGTGGGAGGTAGAAGTGGTGGAGGTCAAACCATTATTGTCCCATGTGGTTGCAAGGGTATTGGTGGTGGCCAAAGATCAGGGAGTCCCATAAGAAGAGGTTCCAGTGGTGGCAGAAGGGGTAGTGGCAGTCGTTCAAGATCAGGGAGCCCCATAGGACGTAGCAGCGGTGGTGGTCAAACCATCATTATCCCATGTCCTAGAAGAGGTAGTGGCAGTGGTTCAAGACCAGGGAGCCCCATAGGAGTTTGCAGTTGTGGAGGTCAAACCATTATTGTCCCACGTCCTAGAAAAGGTAGTGGCAGTGGTTCAAGACCAGGGAGCCCCATAAAAGGAGTTTCCGGTGGAGGTCAAACTATTATTGTCCCTTGTGTTAGAAGGGGTAGTGGTTCAAGACCAGCGAGCCCCATAAAAGGAGTTTCCGGTGGAGGTCAAACCATTATTGTCCCATGTCCTAGAAGGGGTAGTGGCAGTGGTTCAAGACCAGGAAGCCCCATAAAAGGAGTTTCTGCTGGAGGTTCAAGACCAGGGAGCCCCATAAAAGGAGTTTGCGCTGGAGGTCAAACCATTATTGTCCCGTGTCCTAGACCAGGGAGCCCCGTAAAAGGAGTTTGCCCTGGCGGTCAAACCATTATTGTCCCGTGTCCTAGAAGGGGTAGTGGTAGTGGTTCAAGACCAGGAAGCCCCATAAAAGGAGTTTCTGCTGGAGGTTCAAGACCAGGGAGCCCCGTAAAAGGAGTTTCTGCTGGAGGTTCAAGACCAGGGAGCCCCATAAAAGGAGTTTGCGCTGGAGGTCAAACCATTATTGTCCCATGTCCTAGACCAGGGAGCCCCGTAAAAGCAGTTTGCCCTGGAGGTCAAACCATTATTGTCCCGTGTCCTAGAAGGGGTAGTGGCAGTGGTTTAAGACCAGGGAGCCCCATAACAGGAGGTTCCGGTGGTGGTAGCATTGTTGGTGGGAAAACTGTTATTGTCCCTTGTGGTGGTGGCAGTGGTGGTGGTGGAAGCAGCAGTGTCCAGATTTCTGGAGGTGGCATTACAGTAGGGGTGGGTGCAGCTTCCATGCAAACCAAGCAATCCATTATTTTGCCACCTTGTATAGGTCAAACAAAACAAGTTCCCCAATGTCCCCCTCTCCAGAAGTTTTAGCTCCAGTCTCTTGGTATGTCCCATTCCCCACCAGATAGTGTCAAGCCAGGTGAGGATGGTCTGCATGTCGCGATTCTTATTTTGTATCCTTACTGCAAGCTCTTTCTTCTCTGTATATTGTATGGTCAGTAGTGCTCTCGGTGTACAATTGTGCAAAATACTGTGATCATTAATGCCTCCCTGATGGGGAGGATTTGATAATGTTCTCTAGCCATTCATATTTCTGTCTCTGCTAATGACTGGCAGATAATAAAGCTTATTTGAGGATCATGTTATTTGGACTTTGACGTTGTCAAACAGGAATGAGCAAGATTTTAGCAGCCCAGAGTTGTGTTATCTTTTGCTTAGTCAAATAGGATCAAATCCAGAAAATCAACAAGAAATATGTTTAAGAGAAGACATATCAAGAGCAATTACAATTGCAAAACAACACAAAAACACAAACAATCAAACACAAATTTTAGCAGGTGTCATAATGGATTGGAGGACAATTGAGCACCTCTCAGGACAGACTTGTGTTTTATCCATACGATTCATCAGGGCTTCGCCAAGATTTCAAGCAAAGAGTCCTCTGGAAAAAATTATTATACTCTGCCTTTGAGCCATTCTCTTTGCTCTTTCTTGATTGTTCTGCTTATGATACACTAGTTCATTGTCTTTTAATCTCTGGAACTACCTGACAAGTGACGCAAGATCCTGTCTCAGGAATATGGTGCATCTTAGGCCATGAGACAAGTCATCCCATAATCAAAGTCTGACTGATAAGCATGCCAAAGCGTGATTCTTGAATTCTAAACATATTTTATAACACTTTGGCAAAGAAGAAAGATCAGAGAAGCCATGATTAAAATAAAAATAGATTTACCTAGCCCCACCCACATATACACATATTTATGAGAAAGACCAAATCAGTAGATTTCTGTTCCATGCTTCTTTTCCACATCTTTCCCTTTATTCCAGACTGTATTTAAACCCACTGGAGACTGCTGTCTTGCAGTCTCCTTACAAGGAGCAACTGTCTGAAGTACTTGTGGGCAATCTCATGTCCTCTCCTTGACCAGAGAGAAATACCATAGACCTCGGTTCATTTTCCAGTTCTTCATTCCACCACTATTGTCAGCTCCTCTTTCAGCAGAACTATCTTCAGTTCGCCATGTCTTCCCCAGAAGTAAAATTCTGGGGGGGTGGGGGTTGACTGCTGTAAGCCATCTTGATGGTCCAATAAGTAAAAAGGTAGCATACAAATCCAAAGTAAATATACAAATCCAAAATAAATATGGTTGATCATCTGCCTTTTTGATCTCACTGTATTTTTTAATCCACCTACTCAACAATCAATTGAAGAAGTATCAAAGTATCAGGTACCAAATCTGTTTGTTTCCTTTCTCTGAGCATTCTATTTTATGTATTTATTTAATCTTGAGATCATTCTCACCCTGATTTGGAAAAAAATGTAAATGTAAAGCTGAACACGAAAGGAAATTTGATCCAGCTCACTTTTGGAGGAAAAATTCTATAAAATTCTATTTTTTTAAAAAAAAGCATATAAAATGCATTAATTTAGAGAAAATGTGTGCTTAAAAATATCCCACAAATCAGCGTATATTAGAAAATGTTCATATAGAAATAGTCCAGAAAGCATGCATATTAAATATATAGATAAAATTTATTTATCTGGAAAAATGCAGACAAAAATGCCAATCCATTTGTTGAACTCATGAACTTGTACAAAAGCGTTCTTTATATGTTGATATAGAAATGGGACAGTGTGGAATGAAAAACTTGTAAAAGAAAAAGCTGAGTGGAATTAAACAAGTTAAATTTCACGTTCCTTCATCTCAACTTCTAAAAAAAAAAAAAAATTGTTCCAAACATCTCTTTTTGGATTGCGTGCAATTAGAATGTATTCTGTTTAGAGCAGCAGTTTGGCGTATCTTTTCTCTCCAACCGTTGCAACAGCTTAGTTTGAAAATAAAAAGCAATTGAGTAGATAGAGAAGCACTTGAAAAATCCATTTGGAAAAAAAAAACAGAATGATTCATCCATACTTTCTTAAAACCCCTCTCCAAAAAAAAAAAAAAAAAGATTGAATCTTGAATTCATCAGAAGCCCCCTTGATGGGAGAGGCCCCTCAACAATCCAGCACTTCCGGAATTAACCTATTAGGTGGAACAGGTCATTAAATTGTTTGTGCTTCCTAAACTGAGTAGTGATGGAAGAAAGAGATATTGATCTCATATGACTTGCTAAACTTTCATGAGGCCAGCTGTTAGACATGCTAACTAAGTCACTCACCGTGATTGGGGGTGTCTCATTTCCCGTAGGAGAGGCTAAAAAGATGATATAAAAAGGTCCTCAGTCTCTTCAGTCATAAAACACTCCTTTGGGATTTCTTCATCCTGCTCATTTGTCCAACAAGGTAAGACCAAGCTCAGAAATACCCAATTCTTTTCTTCCTTGGTGGTTTTCTTTGTGTGGATGCTGGAGGAACATCTGTGATAGATGCTAGCTCTTGAAATGGTTGGTTTGGAAAACTGAATGATTTTCAATGTGAGACTCTCTGAACAGTGAAGAATTTCTTCTAGATTGGAGAAGGAAACTGGGTTTCTTCAAACACTCCAACTTCCATTAGACCAACCAAGGTAGCCGATAGTCAAGGATAATGGGATTTGGAATTCCAAAACTTCTGGAAGATGGTTCGTCATCCTAGTATGAGACAAAACTCCAAGGATGGTTTTGTTGACATTTCTTCCATCTCTTTGCTGATCTTGATAGCTCATTGTAAGGGCTGGGTTTGGGATGTAACCAGACTATTGGGTGTACCTCCTGATTTCAGAAGCATGAGATTAGCATTGTCTGGTTGTATGTTAGCAGAGGGATTTCTCTCAATTCTCTTACATCTAAATGGTTATATGAGGCCACTCCCTCATATTTATCCTCAGAGATTCTTTAAATTAGCAAGTGATGAAATTGTCTGTCAAGTTGTTCCCTTCAAAACCTCATGTCTGCATGGGGACACAGACGGTTCAGCACTGGCAGTAGTAGCCATATGATGTGCCTTTAGGAACACGATCTGGGTATTTTGATGCTGCCATGCTGTAACTAGCAATGTAACTTTAGAGGACGGTCGATGTGAACCAAATCTTCGAAACTGAATGGAAGCCTATTTCAACTTTGCATGACAGAATTTGCTTCCCTTGAAAAAAGTGAAATAAGATAGAAAAGGTGAGCAATTTAAACAAACTTAAAGGAGAACAATTTATAAATTTGACCTCCTTAAGAGGCCCACTTTTTTATTTGAAGGGAATTCTTTTTCATATAGCCTGGCATTTATTCAAAACAACAGAGCCACCAAGATGCAGGAGCTGTATGATAACCTACGTTGTTTTCATTTAGGTGAACATTTATCAACCAAAACCACTCACTTCCAAAAAAGATGAGCCAACAAATTCAATCTAGTGGTTGCTGTGGCACTGGTGGTGGATCCAGCGGTCACTGCCATAGAAGAAGAGGCAGTGGAGGCTCCAGGTGTTGCTGTGCATGTTGCTGCTGTAGAGGTGGATCAAGACATGTGATGGTGGTATCTGGAAGCCAAGGATCATCCTGTTGCGGGGGCATCCAACAGATCCCGAGCTCCGGCTGCTGTGGTGGAAGTTCTACTGGAGTCGTCGTAGTACCAGGCGGCCAATCTTCTGGATGTTGCATTGGAGGAGGACTTGGGGGTGGGATTTGCCAGCAGAAGATTCCCTTGATTGGAGGTGGCAGTGGTGGAGGAATTTGCTGTGGTGGTGGATCAGGGGGTCAGACCACTATTGTAGCCGGAGGTGGTAGTGGCAGTGGATGCTGTGGTGGATCAGGAGTAGTGAAAGTCATTGGTGGTGGAAGTGGCAGTGGGTCCGGCTGTTGTGGAACTGGTGGTGGATCAGGGGGGCAGGCCACTGTTGTAACCGGAGGTAGTAGTGGATGCTGTGGTGGATCAGGAGTAGTGAAAGTCATTGGTGGTGGAAGTGGCAGTGGGTCCGGCTGGTGTGGAACTGGTGGTGGATCAGGGGGGCAGACCACTGTTGTAACCGGAGGTAGTAGTGGATGTTGTGGTGGATCAGGAGGAGTGAAGGTCATTGGTGGTGGAAGTGGAAGTGGGTCCGGCTGGTGTGGAACTGGTGGTGGATCAGGGGGGCAGACCACTGTTGTAACCGGAGGTAGTAGTGGATGTTGTGGTGGATCAGGGGGGCAGACTACTGTTGTAACTGGAAGCGGGAGTGGGTGTTGTGGGGGATCAGGAGGAGTGAAGGTCATTGGTGGTGGAAGTGGCAGTGTGTGTGATGATGGTGGATTAGGGGGTGTGAAGGTTATAGGTGGAGGATCCTCTGGAGGTGGAGGAAGCTTTGGGGATGTTAAAGTCATCGGTGGAGGGTCTGGTGGAATATGCGGAACAGGGGGAAGTTCAGGTGCAAAAGCTGTTGTAGTTACTGGAGGAAGCAGCAGTTCATCTACATGTTGCAGCACTGGGGGAAGCTCAGGCACGGTTGCAGTTATAGGGACTGGTGGTAGTGGAGTTTCTGGTGGGAAAAAAATTGTTGTATCAGGAGGAAGTGGTGGATCTGATTGTTGCAGTGGAGGAGGATCCGTTGTCATTGCGGGGGGCGGTGGTTCCTGCCAGACAAAATGTCCCATTGTTGTTCCACCCTGCATCGGGCAAACAAAACAGGTTTGCCCACTGCCACCCCACATAAAGTAAAATAACATACTGTTCTTGGTGGGAAGGAACCTTGGTGAGCGTCCCTCTTGTTCTTACGATGTCTTGCTCAGCCAATGCACTTATGGGGTGTGGTATTGCATGTTCTTTATCGCCGTTTCATTTTCGACTATGTATGTTGGAGCATTTTAAAACTTGAGGGTTTGTGCAGCCCTGTGGTGGACGGGAATTAATGGCAACACCCGCTGAATACTTTGCTTGCATCTCCGTTTTTAGGCATCGGAGAAAATAAAGCTTGTTACAGAATGAACACATTGTTGTTGTCTTCTTACCTCATGCCATCAGTGCTGACAATTGTCTCACGCGTCTACCTTTTTCCAACACAAGTTTGCAAACATTTTTTTCCAAGTTCCTCTCATTCCACCTTCAAATGTGTATCGCTCAGTTGTGCATCTGTCAGTGCCATATGCCTGAATTCCCAAAATGATAAAACGTAGTAATAAGGATGCCTGCCTTTTTCATTGTTTCCAACTTTAAGTAAGTTTTGACATCACATTTAGGGTTTTTAAAAATTGGTGGGAAAGTGTGATTGGAGGGGGGGGCAGTTTCCCTGATCTAAACATTTTTGTTCACAATTTTGCTCTCTATAGAGAACAGGTTTCAATTGCCTTGCAGAGATTCAGGACTTCACAGTCCCAGAAACATATAATATGGCCTTAGATTATAACATTGATATCCATTCAGTTTTGGTCGCCACGATGTAAAAAAGATGTTGAGATTCTAGAAAGCGTGCAGAGAAGAGCAACAAAGATGATTAAGGGACTGGAGGCTAAAACATACAATGAACGGTTGCAGGAACTGGGTATGTCTAGTTTAACGAAGAGAAGGACTAGGGGAGAGATGATAGCAGTCTTCCGATATCTCAGGGGCTGCCACAGAGAAGAGGGAGTCAAACTATTCTTCAAAGCACCTGACGGTAGAACAAGAAGCAATGGATGGAAACTAAGGACAGAAGCAATTTAGAACTAAGGAGAACTTTCCTGACAGTTAGAACAATTAATCAGTGGAACAACTTGCCTGCAGAAGTTGTGAATGCTCCAACACTGGAAGTTTTTAAGAAGATGTTAGATAGCCATTTGTCTGAAGTGGTGTAGGGTTTCCTGCCTGGACTAGAAGACCTCCAAGGTCCCTTCCAACTCTGTTATTCTATTCTATTTATTCTCAGAATGCTTCCCAATCCCCAGTCAACTGGGAACATTAGATTGGAGAAAGACTGGTATGAAAGAATGCTAGGGTCTGGCAATTAGACATGCAGACTGAGAGCTGGCCGTGGGATGAGCAGCATTAATTGCCATTGTCTCCTAAAATTTTGTCCTATAAGAAGACAGTTGAAATCTTTCAAGATACAATTCCAGAGTTTATTCTTGGAATACCAGCTCTACCACTGCTCAGCTCTCCACCCCCATCCAATCAGATATGGTGGCTCCCTGTTTGGATTGGCAAGGAGAAATGCTGAATTAGACAAACTAGGAAGCCTTGTTTGGGATTGTGACCTCATTGGATGTGTCCCCGAAGCCATGAGTGACAACTGCAATCACATCCAAAGGCAGTAATTATATTTCTGCCATCATTTAGGGTTTAACAATGGATGGTGTTGCTGCCTATTACTCATGGGTAAGTTTCACCAATGACCTGGCAGCAAAAGTTTGCAGGATTATTCATCTACTTTTCCCATGTGGAGTTTTTCTTAAGGACACCAAAATAAATTAATATTTCAACTAACCAAGCTTCAGATTAACCAAATTTAGATTGTGGCAAGTTTGGTTGCCTGAAGATGTTTCACTACCCGACTAGGTAACTTCATCAGTGAATGTGGGATTCGCTCTCTGTTTATATACAGTAGTTTTCCCTGCCAGTGTTGTTGGGGATATGGTTTTCTCTTTGGAAGTTCCTTGATTAGATTATTGTTTTCTGTTCATTTGTCTGGTATTAGTCCCTGCTTATCTGAGTGTTAGGGACGCGGTGGCTTAGTGGCTAAGACACTGAGCTTGTCGATCAAAAGGCCGGCAGTTCAGCAGTTCGAATCTCTAGTGCCGCGTAATGGGGTGAGCTCCCGTGACTTGTCCCAGCTTCTGCCAAACTAGCAGTTCGAAAGCAGGTAAAAAATGCAAGTAGTAAAACAGGGGCCACCTTTGGTGGGAAGGTAACAGAGTTCCGTGTGCCTTTGGCATTTAGTCATGCCGGCCACATGACCATGGAGATGTCTTCGGACAGTCTTCGGCTTTGATGGAGCCGAAATGGAGATGAGCACCATCCCCTAGAGTTGGGAACGACTACCACATACGTGCAAGGGGAACCTTTACCTTTGCCTTTATCTGAGCATTGCCTGCTAGAGAGAATTTCCTCTTTTTTTGTTTCCTTCTCAGCTTGTTGTTGTCTCTTTTGAATGGTAGGCAAATACAATTTATTTTTTGGGGTCCCTTGATGGTTTCATGCTCCAAGTAAACTCAACCTTTGTGTTCTTTCTCTCCAGAAGACCCATAATCAACATTCTCGCAATATGTTAAATCTGTTGGTTAAACAAAACCATTTTCTGGGTTTGCACAATTGCTGAATCCCAAAGTAATTGGATTTTGTTGTGAGGAAATTACCCACTTAAAGCATAACTAGAAGTCTCCAGTTTATCTGATGGTTCTTCTTGGTCTTCCGCTCCCTCTAGTGATGCATGTCTGAACTTCACCCCTGGGAAAACAAGGTATGGTTTGCTGAAGAGCAAACTGGAAGGACCAGAAGTGGGAGGAACTGACAAGTGTTTACCAAACATCTGTCCTATTTAGCCTGTCTAGGAAGAACTATTCATTCTGACAACCAATCCAGACCCTACCCATCCACCAAACATGGAGATTTGCTGAGGCAGCCAGAAGTGACATTCCATTTGTATTTTATGAATATATTCTCAGTCCTTCTTTGAATCGAGAGAAATCCAAAAAGGGATGAAAGGTCTCAAAGAAGACCTACCCTATTTTTCCCTGCAATAAATCTAATTAATCCAATTTTGTGAGAACCCTAACCTTCTTGAATATGGCAATCAAGTTAATCAATAAACCATAGTTAAGCAAGCCATGTCTTACAAAACCTGGATACCCGGTGGATGGGTCTTCTGTAGGTACATCATCTTTTGTCTTTTATCCATTGAAAGATCTAAAAGGTGCCATCTGCCATTAACATTTTGAATAGGGAGAAGCTACAATCTTGGCGTCCGAATTAAACTATACTCTGATTTCCCCCTCAAAAGAGGTTGACAACAAGAGGAGAGACCTCACTGTTGATAAAATTGGGATCCTAAACTGTTGGAAGATGCCAATAGGCAGTTGTTTTTAGACCAGCCAGCTTAAAACGTAAACCTGGCATCAATCAAGATCACGTGCCTCCACAATAAAAATATATTAAGAGTTGTTAACATAATCTTGCATAGCTTCTTCTCTGGTAATATTGTACTACTAACTAGAGCATACAAAACATTTGCTATTGTACTACTAACTAGAGCATACAAAACATTTGCTAGACAAAACATTTGCTGTATTCATTTGCTTGAATACAGCTCATCGGTCTGGAACCCGCACTGCATATCAGACATTAATACAATTGAGCGAGTCCAGAGATATTTCACGAGAAGAGTCCTCCACTCCTCTGCTCACAACAGAATACCTTATGCCAC
The DNA here is from genome assembly GCF_029215685.1 of Pituophis catenifer annectens. Lineage (NCBI taxonomy): Eukaryota > Metazoa > Chordata > Lepidosauria > Squamata > Colubridae > Pituophis > Pituophis catenifer. Next base: position 18,698,400 of record NW_027256890.1, read on the forward strand.
CAGACTTGAAATCTTGGGGCTTAGACAACTTAGAACTACACAGCCTTCGGTCTAACCTAAGTGTAGTACATAAAATTATCTGCTACAACGTCCTAACTATCAATGACTACTTCAGCTTCACCCACAACAACGCAATAGATACACACTTAAGGTAAACTGCTCCAAACTCGATTGCAGAAAATATGACTTCAGCAACAGAGTGGTCAATGCCTGGAATGCACTACCTGACTCTGTGGTTTCATCCCAAAAACCCCCAAAACTTTAACCTAAGACTGTCTAGTGTCAACCTCACCCCATTCCTAAGAGGTCTGTAAGGGGCGTGCATAAGAGCACCAACATGCCTACTGTCCCTGTCCTAATGTCCCCTTTTATTCGTAACCATCTCATGTATTCATAATCATGTTTATACATTTCATGTATTCACAATCATGTTTATACTTTTATCTGTAATCTTATATATGCTTGACAAAATAAATTAAAAAAATAAAAATGCTACTGAAGCAACATTCTTGGCATCTGACATGATTGGAACTAGATTGTTAGCACAATTAACTGTAATACATATTATTGTGCAAGAGCCATAGTTTAAAGCTGGCATGCCCACACTGGTATGTGATTTGCCATTACTCTAAGAAGCTGACAGCTCAGCCTACAATGTCCTGATTTGGCTAACAAATTCCTCCATTCTGTGAGGAGGTTAAAGGACCATAAAGAGAGTCTTCTGAACCACATGTAGCCCAACTCTCCACCCCAATCCTTCTTCTGGCCCAGCACACTTTTGGACCCCAACCTTTGCCATGATATTCAACACTAGCAGAAACATCAAGCCAGCTGTGATGTAGGAGAACCAGTGGCCTGCTGGTCATCAGAAAAGTTGGCCCAGATTTGTTGAAAATGACCCAGTCCTCTTCCTGAGGATACTTCACACCAACATGACTTAAGATAAATGGGACATCCAACCTGGAGGCCAGGCCCCTCAAATGCAATATGCTATAGATAATGGAGAATAAATCAGCTTTTGCTTCCATGTGCCATCTCTCCACATCCTTTCGTTCACTGGGCCCAGCTCTGTTAGCATGAGGTCGAGTACTTTGTGGTGTCAATTACACTGTCCACATGGTTTGTGAGATGGCGTCACAACATTTGTGGAATCACTGTGGTTCGTGATGAGTCCTGCATTGTCCAGCCCTGTGTTTGTTTGGATATTGCTCGTCACGGGAACATAGTGGAGTGTACTGTTATGACCATGGTCAGGTTGGTCTGTCATGTGAATCCCATATCTAAAGTGATCTAGTTAAACCTACTGAGCAAACCCTACTACCCTTTCTAAATGAACCCAAGAGCTCCTGATGATTCAGAATCCACATCAAAACCCATCCTTCAAAATGGAGTCCCCACTCTCCTTACCCAGACTTTCTAACTAAAAGTTGACATTGGCCACTTCTCAATGACAAAGAAAAATTTGCAGGGCATGTTTTTCTGAGCACTCACATGCATGACTATCAAATGAATCCATGGTGTGCTTCCATAAATGTTAAGATTTGTGGGTTTTACCAGAAAGAGCAAAACAGCCAGTATCATAGGAATGTTTCAATCCCTTCCTTCTTCCTCTTCTTTCTTTAGCAAATCTATTTCATATGCTTGCATTTCGTTTCCATCCTTTTGGTCTCCTCTTCCTTTACCCAAATCTTCTCCAGAATTTTGCTTTCTCTTTGAGGATCTTCCTCCAAAAGGATTCATCTAAAATGCTCTCTCCCTTTCTTTTTCTTTTTTTCTTTTTTCTTTTTTTCTTTTTTTCTTTCTTTTTCTTTCTTTCTTTCTTTCTTTCATTCATTCATTCTTTCTTTCTTTCTTTCCATGTATATTGCAAACTTGTGCTTATTCCAGCTAATTTACAAACTTTTGTAGCTACTTAGATTAATTAGACACTGCTTTGAGAAAAGAGGGTATGTGGGAATTAAAACATTCTTCCTGTGTCTTGAGGTGTCTTTAAGGAATCCGGTCACACCATCCCATTAAAACTACCTGTCTTGGGTGCCCATCTTTCATTCTCCCTGATGTTGGCCAACATTTCTGAGCCTTGATATATGGAATCTTTGACATAAGGCAATTACATTGCGCAGGCTGTTGTGATGGATGAAGACTCCAGTTGCAATACACAGCCCACTCCTTCCGCTTATTGGGTCATGAATTGGGCATTTCCCAGGAAGGCAGGCAGAGGAACCGTATAAAAATGCCTCACCGCAAGGACCTAAGCACACATTTGCGGTATTCCACCATTGCAAGCTTCTCTGCTGAACTTTGGGTAAGTCTACCAAAGCTTTGTCTTCTTATGGCTGGGATTGATGAGCTGGTTTAGGGGTAGAAACATAGTGCTTTCAAAAACTAAGAATATTGGACAGCAGATTCTGATGAGCAAGATTTATTAACTGTCTTATGGATTAGCAACATTGGCAGAAGAGAAGTAGATATGCACTACCGACAAGAGAAATTATTCTAGTTTACATTTGATATAAAGATATAGGATTTGAACCGGTCAATAGGTGCCAACATTTGCAATGAATTATTTATTGTCACTGTTACTCTGCCAGTAGCTCCGCATTATGGTTTGAGATACCATCTTTTCTTCCCCGGCTCTTCCTCTAGATACCTGAAATGACTGGGAAGAAGGGAGTAGAGAATTAGATAGCATAAACTGAATTTATTGTATTAAAAATGTTTGCCTCCTGCCCCAATTTCATGACTTTGAGCTGTTTACATCATGTATCAATGTGCAATAGCATATAGCTAATAGCCGACACCATCATTAGCATTGGTGATGTTACCTTGTTGTGTCATGAAATGTCTGCAAGAAATCAGCCAAGATCAGAGAGCACCAAGGACCCCTCTTGTCAGCCCCCAGAGCTACAAATATTCTCTTTTATTGATGTATCATCTTTTTCCTGTCTTTGAGATATGTTGATGAGCGTGTAATATCAAACTTGCAAGAATTGTAGACAGCATGAGCATGGAAACTTGTAAAAAGTTCTCACTGTCTTCCAAGACAACAGTACTTCCTAAGGTCCTTTGTAAAAAGTTACATTTCCAAGGGCGTCCGGATTGTAAGACTTGAGAATTAAAAAGACATTGAACTCAGTTTAAAATTCAGGTAGGAATCCAAGAAACAACATCTCTGTGTTGTTAAAAGTTTGGGAATGCTGGACGGGGCTTTCATAGCAGATGTATTTATCATTTCTTGCTTTGCCGTAGAATTGCCAACAGACAAATATCAGGATGTGCTCCCGCAACAACGAAGGGTGTTCTCATGACAATACGTGTCACAGTGGGAGGAGTTCCTGCCACGAGGATCGAAGTTATTCCTGTGATAGAAGCAATCCCTCTTTCACAGTTATGGCCGTACCGGTGGTTCAGGATAAGAACCCTCTCACCCAGACCCAGAAGCAGTGCCCCGTGGTTTATTCCACTCCTCAGCTCCAACAAACTCAACAGCTCAAGCAGCCTGTTCCATATCCTCCCCAACAACAGCTGAAGCAGCCACAACCGTTGAAGAAGTAGCAGAGCAAAACACGGAGGAAACACTGCAACGCAATGCATCTGAAAGCCAGCAAATTCCACTGCTTCTTATCCTGTTTGATACAGGATTTGTAAATGTTAGCTTCTTTGACGCTTTGGCTTAGCCACGGTCAGCAACAAGCATTAAAATGCACAAATCTATGTTTGGTTTTGAGTCCTTTTGTACGTGAGTGACTTGGAAGGGGAAGAAGGCTTGTTGGTGGGAATGGGGAGGGATTAGTATGGTTGAACCAATTAAAACGTCTCTTTTAGGAATTAATCAATGTTTTAAATGCCCAGTACAATCATTTTTCCATCCAATCTTAGCAGCATGAGTCCATGTAAGGTCTCTGGATTTCCCACTTCAGAAAGAAAACATTCAAATTCTGAGCCAGTGGTTTGGAAAACAACAACAACAACAACAAAACCCCACAATGATTAAATCCTAAAAGGTATATCAAATCTCAAACTGACACCTCTTGTTAAAATTAGACTATGCCTAGAGACTATTCGTCTCTCACACACATACACAAAGAGAGAGAAAACCACATTCTGGTTTACAGTCTTCTGATTTTACTAGATTTCCACCTGGAAATCTGATGTTCTTCAGAATCATTCAATTCATTTCTGATTAAATCTTGGAACTGACTCTAATTAATAAACCACCAGCAGGTACAATACATTCTCAGGCTTGAACGGATGATAAAATCCACTGCTTTGCTTTTCATTGGTTCACCCTTTTTTCAAGACTTTAATAACTTTCTCTTTGTGTATTCTTATTTGAAACACAAAATGACAGGCCCAGGATGACATGGTAAGAAATACCAGAAGCTGCAGCTCAGCAACAAACCACAGACTAATCATCTCCACCTTAATTTTCACCAATTCCTTCTAATAAGTCTCTATTTCCTGATTTGGTTAGGTTGCTCTTTGATTACTACTCATACTAGCCGAAAGAAATTAACAGACCATAATCCAGGTAGCCCAGATCTCCACTAGATGTTCAGACAGGTTAGTTTGTAATCAACGGAAGAGGTGAATTAGTATATAAATGCATTCTAGATCATCTTGGTGACCTTCCAAATATATTACCATTAGAACTCTCAGAATTCCAGGTCAGAATGGAACATATCATTGGCATTATTTTCTGATAATTTTGAGAGCCATAATCCCAATATCTTTGGAGGACATAAACTTTAAGAATCTAACTAAAGGTTTCCAAAGAGCTGAAGAATATCAGAAGAGGTCTCAAGCTGTCTTAATTATAAGTCCATGGGCAGATAACGGACAGGAAGAAATGTATTCTGGATAGGGTCCAGTTTTGTAGGGCCAAGCCTATGATGATATTCTAAATACCATGTATTGTTTCCTCAATTCTTCTAATAAATAGATTTGACTGCATAGAAGGTTTCCATAGGTTGGTAGGTAAACCGACAGAAGGATGATCCTAGTTAGTTGGCAATTTCAGATCAATTCTGATTCCTTTAAAACAGGGGTGTCAAACTTGATTTCATTGAGGGCTGCATCAGAGTTGTGTTTGACCTTAGGGGGGCAGGGGGGGCGTGGCCAGCTCAACATCACTCGTGTTGGGGGCGCCTGTGATAGCCCGAGTGCATTCTACAAAAACACAGAGTCAAAATTGCTGATTGCCTTCACATTCCAGAAGGCGAGGCCTTTATTCACCCAAACGTCACCCAAACAATATGTATACAAGCAAGATCAGGTTACAAAACAGATTGGAAAGGAAGAGGAGGGAAGGTGAGATGTCAGGCAATCTCGACACCCCAAGTCTTAAATTGGAATATTAGAGGCAGGTTCACCCGTTCAAATTAAAAATCTGCGTCACTCTGATCATGGGACAGTTTTGGGCTCCCGCCAGATCTATTCAGTTGAAATCAGAAATTAATGGACAACAGAGAGAAATGGTTTGGATAATTGAGGGAGCGGGAGGATTCCTGTCCAAAGTCGCCCTTCGGGAACTTTTCCTGCAATTAGTGGAAGAAAACAGAGACAGGTGCAAAGTTTCAGGTATGTTGTTTGGCAAGGCAGATACCCTAAAGTGAATCCAGATGGGAAATGATAGTTTTCCTCCCAGGGGTTAAGCCTGAAAGAGGGCAGATGTGCAATTACATTCCAGATTTTCCTTTTATTCCAATTGGCTTATTCATTAAGAAATAATGCAGCATTCGGGGAGGGAAGATCCAGGAAATAACAGCAAGGGGTTCAAATGCATACAGAAGTATGCTTGGCTTAACATCTTTGAGTGAAGCTCCCTCACTTCAAATGCTCAATTGAATATATATATAAATCTATCTTTCTGTTTGGAGTCATAAACAAAAAAAAGATGAATCTGTCTGGGAACTTCATAAATTCTATCTCCCTGGCAGGGAAAGAAGCTGAGCTGAATTTAAGGACGATCAAATACAAGAGCGTTGATGTTTGATGGATTCAACCTTCCCTAGCACAGGGCTAGCTAGCAATAATGGAGTGAAAATAACACTAGATTATTTGGATTATGAAAGATAGCAGGAAATGAAGATTATAAGAGCAAGAAAGAGGCCAAAGTTAGACAGTGATGCGCAAAGGAGGTAGCGGTTAAACCCAGTGCAGCAAACATGACTGTTCTGGGCCAGCCATTCTTCTCAGATCCAAAGCGGAGCAGCATATATTATTTCTTCGTGGCACAGCAATTCAAAAATCCTGGAAGGGATGGCCAACTTCATTTGCACTGTTTACAGCACTGGGAACAGCAGGACGATTGACCGCAGCAACCCGAAGAGCAGCAGCAGGGAGAGCAGCAGGGAGCGCAGCAGCACGGAGAGCAGCACGGACCGCAGCAGCACGGAGAGCAGCATGGACCGCAGCAGCAAGGAGCGCAGCAACTAGGACCACAGCCACAGCCTCCGGTGGGCATACAGATGACGTGTGCGTCAGATCCGCCAGAGTCGCCACCACAGCCGCAGTTGCAGCCGCAGCCGCCGCCACCACCGCCACTGCTAGATTCCATGTTGCCCATTTCTGCAAAACAAGAAAGAACGATCTAACGGAACAGGAGAGGAACTGGGATCTGCAATGGCTCTGAAATTTTGAGACAATTTTTCTTTAACATCCATGGTGTGTGATGACTTCTAAGTCAATCTACTGCCTACATAACCCATATCAACATTTCTCTTCTCCAATTTGCACACTCCGTCCCTTATTAAGTTAGCACGCTAAAATCAAATGCTTCGTTTTTACAAGAAAAAGAAAATCACTCTTGTCATGAGACCAAGCTTTGGCCATAAAAATCAGAGAACCATAGTTTCCTAGAATTGGAACTGTCCAGTGAGACCAATTTCTTGCTGTATATCAGGTCCCAAATTAAAAATAACCTAAAACTTAGACAGAAAGTTGTCCAGCTTCTGCTTGATTTTATCCATTGAAGGACAGCCACTACTTCTCCAGGCAATTCGGCCATGATGATCCTATTTCCAGAAGAAGCCTGTGAGATACTTCTCAGAAGCAGGCATGTCCCAGGTGTTTTTTCTTTCAACATCAGAATCTTAAGATATCCTCCCATCAAACAGTAGGTTTTGTCATCTCGTCTAATCAAAATGATAAGATGTAAGCTTGATATTTCTGGCGATTCTAACATACATCTATTTGAGCCAATGGTTCTGAATTCCAGACAACTTCATTGGTCTCCAACTAACTGTTGCCTCCAACTAACTGTTTAGAAAATACCAAACTATATGTTATTCTGTTCAGCAAATGGTACAGATTCACAAAGGTCCCTGTTCTATTGCAGCAAGCTTCCTATCTGAAGCTAAAGATTTTATCTTCTTCAGGATGACCAATCAAAGTCAACTTACCTGCTGGAGATGTTGCTTGCTAACAAGGTACAAGAAGGAAGGTTATGATGTTCTCTTGGGGACGGGGGGCCACCTTTTATACTGCCTCCTCAGCCTTCCCCCAGGAAGTGAGACAATGTCATGGAACGGCAGGTTCTTCACTCACCCAAAAAGCATGTTTCCTTCTACCTGGTTCTTTGACTCAATTCCATTTCTCATTAAAGGACATTTTTCTAGAAGTGTATGATTAACACCATCTTCACTTAGCAATGCTATAATTCCAAGTCCAGAGGCACGAGGAAGTTTGCTCTTAAAATGTGAGCCCTAAACTCAAGACAAATTTCCATGCATCATGAGGACCCCATAGTTGAAGGCCTCATTACGGACCTCATGCCTCTTCATTGACTTGACCCATAATTGACTTGACTCTCCGTTGTCTTAACCCTTCATTAGCATGATCAAAATTAGGTGTAAGCAAAACAGATCAAGGAATTCTGCCCTAGGGACTATGAAATCTTAATGAAGCTCCTGAGAAATGAACTGGTAGACTCAAGAGCAAAATTCACTGGTGGGAAAAATTCTTAAGAAAAAAAACCCTCAACAATCCAAATGTCCATAATTCATGGTCATACAATGTATTGATAACACACAAAAAACGTGTATTAATAATACAAGAAAATAATACAAGAAAATACAAGAAAATACAAGAAAATACAAGAAAAACGTAGGTCAGGTTGTCTGGAATACTATTCATGCTACAATTTTTCATTTTGATTATAAATCTGGAGGAACTAACTTGATTTCTGGAAGGAAGGATCCAGAGCTGTGTGATGCTTTGAAAGTTTGGTTCATTTCTATGAAGTTCTGAGTGGGGTTTCCATTTGAAGCTGTTTCGTGAAGCAACATGACCTTCTTACTTCTAAAAAAAAGAAGCCCATGGACTACTCCACTTCAGTTTATCTCCTCCATCAGTTTCAATAGCCAGAAGAGATTCTTGGTCAGGATTTTTCTCCTGCCATTGGAAGCTTCAAGATGGCATAAACTCCTTCTCAAGGAGAAACACATTCTTCACCTCAATGAGAAATTTCATGGTCCAAATGTTTCTGGAGATTCTCAATCCTCCAGGCCATGGTTGTCCCATGGTTTCCAAAAGGCAACTGGATTTTCTTGAGGTTTTTTTTCTTTGAAAACATTTCGCTTCTTATCCAAGGAGCTTCTTCAGAACGTGGATGAGAAGTGAAATGTTTTTAAGGGGAAAAAAGCAAGAAAGTCCAGATGCCTTTTGGAAAAGCACCTTTGGGACTTCATAATCCAAAGTGCGTTACTAAGGTGATGCCAAACCAGCATTGCACAGTGCTATCATCTTCGTACTATCTCAGCGTTGCATGTTCCTGGATTTAACAATGTGGTTTTTATCAACCAAAAAGCGTAGGGAGCATGGTGACTACAAGGGGACAGTCCACTCCAAAATTCAAGCTGGTGGGAAAACATTGTAGGGAGAACCTATAAAAAGAGTTGCAAGCTCAGAATGTTGTGTTAAATGTTGTTTTTTTTTAACAAAAGAAGAAAAACAAAACATGAAGAACTGAGACAAAGCAACAGGGACCAATTTGTCCATCTGTGATTTGATGATTCAGCTACTGCATTTGATTCATCCACTGCATTTCCTAGTGTGACCTCCTGATTACAGATGCCAAGCAAACATAGAATTGGCATTCTTCTTTTAGTGTGGGGCCCTTCCTCAGGGGTTTAAAGGTAACACTATAATTAGAAGTTATTTCCGTGCACTAGTTCTCATGTAACTTCCCACTATCAACTTGGTGCTCAAAATACGTCTGGTTGTTGTTTTTTATATCATCCAGTAGTGATTGTGACATGGTCACAATGGAAAGAGTACTCAATGTTCACTCTTTCTCCTTCTTGTCCTTTGCTTCCCTTCCACTGTTGTCTTTTTCCCCATTGTCTCCTTCTCCTAATCCTTTAAATCACTTTGATGTTAGGTGAGAATTATAGAGTTGGATACCTCATAAAGCACGGACATACGTTGACTAAGGACAATGAGCCGGAAAAATGACATGTTGGATTACCATTCGGCTTGATGGTTAATAAAGAGATCACCATTCCTTGTTAGTGCCTCATTTCCCAAGTGCAGGGTGCACGGAGCTGTATAAAAGGTCCCCCTGTTCCCCAAATCTTCATTCACTCAACTGGGTTAACTCTCCTAGCCATTTCCACCACCTACAAGGTAAGTGGTCCTTTGTTGATATAAGATAGACTATTCCTGGATTTTCTTTTTTAAAAAGCTATAACATTTTATAGCTTTCTCTCCCATTTCATATTTTCCCCCGTAGCTGATGGTTTAATCTAAGGTTGGGATGAAAAACAAGAATATATAGAATCCATTTCTATGTATACTTATTAAAAGTAAGTCTTGATGGATATCATAAACTGACTTCCAAAGGAGAGGCTACAATTCAATCTTGGGGCATAAGCTGTTGAATGATCCCAAACTGAGTTTGTTGCTTCTCCAATTAAAAATGAATCAATTGTCGAGGTTGAACAGGTACAAGATATGAAAAGCAGAAAGCTTTCAGAACAGGCCAAAAATCTGTTTTATCAAGCATCTGGATCACTCAGCAGCAGACAAAGCTGCATTGGAGAAACTCAACAAAATGGCAGGCCCACCATCTCATTCATCCATGGTCTTTCCTTAGTATGCTCCTTTCAGTTTTGAAATAGTTATAGACAAGATAGAACTACTTTCCAAGTCATCCCGATAGGTGGGGGATGCCCTTTGGAGCTAGTGAGTTCCATAATTTTCCTCCTACATTCCTCGTTTACAAGTAGATATTTTAATGCATGGAAATTGTGGCTCTGGAATTGTGGCCCATCGCTCTTCTGAAGAGACTGCCTCTAACATTCCCTTGTTTCTTTTCCACCAGAACTTCACAACTCATCAAAAAGATGGCCTGCTGTCCCATCTGTGGCTGCTACCCCTGCTGTTGCGTCCCCTGCTGCTCTTCTGGTTGTGGTCCCTCCTGTTCCTCCTGTGGGGCACCCTGCTGTTGTGGCCCTTGCTGTTCTTGCTCTCCCTGCTGTGCTTGTGGGGGTTGTGGGTCATCCTGCTCGTGTCCCCAATGCTCCTCCTGTTGTGGTTGTGGACCTTGTTGCAGTAGACAGTCATCTGGGTATGGTTGTGGTTGTGGTTGTGGTTGTGGTTGTGGTTGCGGCTGCTCCCCTTGCTGCGGTTGTGGGTCCTGTGGTGGGTCCTGTGGTGGGTCCTGCGGTGGGTCCTGTGGCGGGTCCTGCGGTGGGTCCTGTGGTGGGTCCTGTGGGTGTTGTGGTTCCTGCTTCCCTAAACAGGGATGTTCTTAAAGAACTCCAAACGACACTGCAGTAGGACAACCGAACTACACAACCCAACTATTCAAGAAAATGCCATCGTCATTCCATGGCGGTTGACCTCCTTGTACTCCTTCACTAAATGCATTCAGTTTTTATAACTCTGTCCCTCCCTTAATTCTCCCTAGGTCCTCCTCACCTCTTCCTTCCCTTCCTTTTCTACAGCCCTCCTCCCCCGCCCCAAAGAAGGTCTGTTCAGTTTTTGAAATATTACTCTCATACTATCTCTCCCACTCTGTTGTTTTTTTCTTGGTTGTATGATAGATAATAGATAATAAACATTCCAAACAGCTCTGCATTGTTTCAGTGCATTTCATTTTCTGATGTCGCCCATTGAATCAACACACCCCGGGTCGCATTCGGAGGATGCATTGTTACACTAAGTTTCTCGTGGAACAAATTACACAGAACATAACAGAACAACATCGAGCACAATATCAAATAGGATACATAAGAATTGCTCATGATTAGGAAATTAGTGTATGATCTTTCCCACTTCTTCTAACCCATTGCAGTGTCGATGAAGATAACAGTCACGAAACATGATGTGTGAACCTAGCCATTTACAATTCAGACTCTGCACCTGGCTAACTACCACTACTTGAAAAAGCTGGTTAGTACTAGTACTAACCCTACTACTTGAAAGGAATGATAAGCTACTTCCATACTCTTGTCAAGAAAACTACCTGGGTAAATCTTTCGAATTACCGAGAGCTGAGTTTGGCTTAAAGGTATTTTGATCTTTAACCTAGATTTTATGTCTAACTTCCACTCCCCAACTCCATTTAGGAATACTGCCTTTTTTCATGACAAACGGTAGGCCTGTTTTGTACATGACATTAAACTATGGTTTATTTCACTAGTGTTCATTGTAGTTTGGGTTTACACGTGTAAAGACAACAGAAACTAAAGTACATTTTGGTTTAAGCAGCTTAGATCTTTATTGTCATCATCGTCGTCGTCAACATCATCATCAAAGCAATGTAGAGTAGATATGTTTCTACATCTAATTCCTTTTTTATGGTTATTATTAATTAAGCTGTCCTCCCAGGCATGTAGAAATGAACTCAGAAATTCTCCTGAACTTGTAAAATATTATTGATATATTTCTAACACTATAAAGAGAATATCAGCACAGACCATGAGGCATTTCTTCCTCAGCCATATATTGTGTTTTTAAACTGAATATTAGCACAAAGAACGATATAGAGTACATTAAAAGAGAAAGCTGTGATTGGTGAAATCTCCTGTAAAAATTCAAACGCTTGTTTTTTAAAAAAAACAATGGAGGATTCTAAAAGAATTGATTTTGTTTTGGAAATCAGACCATCTAGGATCTGGGGAGATTTTCAGTTGCTCCATCTTGTTGGACAGAACAGTCTTCAGGTTTGAAAATGGAGAGTCGTACGTCTTGACAACAAATGCTTATTCCATGTTGTCACCTGGATCTTTCTTGCTCAAAGGTAGTTTGTCTTCCTTAATTAGTATAATTGGCCTAAGTGGCCTTCGTGGAATTTTATTTTTTAGGGTGTGTGATAAAAATGGAAAAACTTTAATCCAATGAAACCCACGTAACAAGCTCATGAGGAGATAGGGGAATGAATCCTGCTTGGAAGCCTGTGGAGATCAACATTCTTCACTGCAATTTCCTACTGCCTTCTGGTGCTAGGTAGGCAAAAAAAAACCACTGTTATTAACCTTAATCATTCATTTTTGTAACTTAATCGTAAAAATGAAAGAGGCACCTCATCAAACAGAGACAGCTATATTGGCGGAAGATAATGTAGTTCCCCATTTTTGTCGTGACGTCTCATTTCCTCCGGAAAAACTACATGGAGTTGTATAAAAGGCCCATATCCCAGAACCGAGTTCCATAAACCTACAAGCTTCTCTCTACTACTACACAACGTAAGTTGTAACAAATTTGGCATGATTTTTATTGTTCGATATAGGTGCATCTCTGCTCTAATCCTTCTTCTCTTGTGGCAAGGTGGTTGCGATTAGGTAACTTTCAGAGAGTGTGCCTCACTGAATTCAATGGAAATTGTTCAAGGAATGGAATTGCGGTATTTATAATGTGACTTCCGAAAATTGAGGATTGCATGCCAGTTTTCTATCCAAGGATGCTTTCTTTTAAAGCCACTTTCAGCTTCTGAAGTGAGATAGACTTCACCTTTGTTTTAGCACTTTAGCTTTTTTTTAAAAAAAATAAATACTACATTCAACAGAAGTCTTGATACCTGGGCTGCTCATTCTTCAATGCCGATCGCCCAATTTTTCAATCTAAAGGCCAGTGGAGGCCACCAGAAATCCTAGAATAGTTTTTGTTTTAATGGATGCATTTCCAGTATCTTGGTATTTGAAAGAAATCATTGCAGATTTGTCCTCAGAATGATGAGTTATAACTGAGCAAGAGAGTTGCTGTAGGAGATTTACAGATCAGAGTAGAATCACAAGAAATGCAGCAATTGACATTTAATTATAATTTTAATCCTAACCTTTCTTAGGTATTACGTAGCAGTTACTACACCCACTTTATTTATTTCATGGAAATTAGCAACAGTTGGCCAGGAAGCATGTCCTATACAGAGTAAAAATTACTGGATGACTGAATTCATTTTCATTTATTGGATTTTTACTGATTTTACAAAATCCTAATCACTTACTATAGTATTTATTGAGATTGGATTATAATGTGGCATTTGAATAACGTTCTTTTAGAATTTTAGTAACTCAGACATCTTATTGTTTAGCACTGAAATAAATCTATTTTTTGTAATATTCATTATTCATATTACTGTTCTAGTTCTTTTTTTTTTTAGTCATGTTTGTATTCCTATACGTTTTAGCTTACTTATTTGCACTTATTTAATCTGCTGCTTTTTAATGGGAAGTATGGTTTTGTTCTCTTATCATCAGTTAATGTGTTCTCCTCTGGGAATTCTTGAGTTTAATCAAGGAAAGTGTAGATGAATTTCTGTCTTTCAAAGATTTTGAAGTGTAGTGCAAAGCTCTTAAATTAAAGTCGGCTTCATAAGGAATCTCCCTCCGGTCCAAAATTGCTGTAAATCACTTCTAATATAATCTCTGATTTTATGTTTATAACTGATTCCATTTTTAACACTGGTTTTATTGGGTTTTTTAAACACACGTTGCCAATAGCCTTCAATTAGCCTAGCACGTTTGATAAATCTATTTCTCCAATATCTTTTTTCCTTGTACTCCATGGATATTTTAATATCCCCAAGTGCTGAAGACCGTCACTATAATTGGGTTCAGCGCATGAAGAAAGGATGGGCGTCGCTTGTTAGGTAGACTTTAGCTAACCCCACCATTTCTTCTGGAACACAAAATGGTAGCTAGATTAGCGTAGCTGGGGTTCCTTGGATCACCCCAATGGATGAGAAAAGTTGGTTGCTTCTCTAGAACTGAATTGCAGAAAAGTATCATCCTTGTGAACACTTTCCTGGTTTTCTTCCTCTATTCCAGCCTTCCATCTCTTACCATGGGCATGTGGGACTGCTGCAGCTGCTGCGGGAACGGCAATAGGGGTAGATCATCCACCATTGTGTTATGCATGCCCTCCGGGGGCTGTCAGTCATGCTACCCAGGTTGCATGCCGTCCTTCGGCTGTGCGCCTATGTGTTGCATGCCCATTTACTGCACGACCGGACGTAGAAACTCATGTTGTGGCTGTGGCTGTGGCTGTTGAAAAATCACCACTCCCCACTCAACTCTACGGCTGCAATGAAATCAACACAACAACACCGGCACCCATTTGAAGTTTCGTTGGTCGACCTTTTCTTTTCCTGTCTGCTGAGAGACAAGATGAAGCTTTGCAACTCTTCTTCTAAAACTCTTCAATTTCTTCTTTTTCATTTTTTGGGGGGGAAAGAAGCTCTATTCATCAAGAGTGGATGACCCTATTGCGTAGAATAGAGAAGTGCATAATTTTCATTCTCTTCTCCTTAAGCTAGAACCTTTTTTCCCTTCTGTTCTTTTGCAAATAAAGTGCGTATTATTGCAATATCTATTTGTGTAATGCTGATTTCTTGAAAACTAAAAGCTGTACCAAAAAAGGGTTCAAGATGATCCTTAACCAGCTTGAGGTAATTTTCTCACTTGTCCTCTTGTTGACATTTTCATTTCACTGAAGAGATCCATGTTAATTTTTCAAGGGAGATGCCAACTCTTTATTGTATCACAGAGTAGTTAACCTTTGATCTCCCCTTCATATATCTAGTAATCCTGCTACCACATATAAACCAGGATATATGGAAACATAATTCAAAATGAAAACTCCAGTTGGGGGAAACAACCTTAAGCTCACATTAAACCAGTGGTGGGATTCAAATTTTTTTACTACCGGTTCTGTGGGCGTGGCTTGGTGGACGTGGGGAGGAGAAGGATTTACCGGTTCTCTGAACTACTCAAACTTTCCACTACCGGTTCTCCAGAACTGGTCAGAACCTGCTGAATACCACCTCTGCATTAAACCAAAACTTTGAACTGATTCTGGAACCAACGTAATTTTCGTTGTAGTGTAGTACATGCTATTTTAATCATAGATATACAGGTCAAACCTCATCTCCATTCTCATGAGATATTCTTGATATGGCATTCATTCATCCAATGAAACATAAAGATGATCTCAGGTCAAGTTTGAGCCTTGGTGATTGCTTTCATGCAAATTTTCCCAGCAATGTTACAGAAGAAGCTTGCCTTATCCTCAGATGCTTCTTCTTCATCAACCAATTGCCCTGGGGTTTCCAGGCAGATCCCATCCTAAGTATTAACCCTTCCGATTCTGCTTAGCTTCCGAGATCAAATCAATTGCAAAAACATGAATTGCAACGACAACCAGATTGGTCACAGCCAAACTGTAGGCTACTGAGCCATGGTGGCACAGTGGTTAAAATGCAGTATTGCAGGCTAACTCACTCCTCACTGCCAGGAATTCGATCTTGACCAGCTCAAGGTTGACTCAGCCTTCCATCTTTCTGAGGTCAGTAAAATGAGGACCCAGATTGTTGGGGGCAATAGGCTGACTCTGTAAACTGCTTAGAGAGGAGCTGTAAAGCACCGTGAAGCAGGATATAAATCCAAGTGCTATTGCTAAGTTCTACTGCAGGGGGGGAGCATTTTTGTGATGGTGAACAAAGATGGATCTGCAAGAAAATCATGAGATTTCTCTCTGGCCCACATTCAAAATATTCTACATTTGGAATACATTTGGTTTGAGAAGCTACATTACAGCCTCACCAACACCCATCTAGCATTGTCTTTGCAATCTTGGAGATATGCTTGAAATGGCCCACTAGGCATGGTAGGATTTATTTTTGAGTAAGCCCACATCCTGCCTTGACAAGTATCTGTGGAGTATATTAAATTTGTGAATGAGGCCCTCTTGAAATGGGTAGGGCTTATATATCACTTCATAACCCTTTCTTTAGGAAATGAGGCATTATCGTGGTTCGGCAAAGTATTCACTAACTCTCAGTGCAGTATCTGACAATGGCGTTTACCTCCTGCTCCTATCCCTGGACTTAAACCATCTCTAATTTTTAAAAAGTATCTCAGATAATTAAAGGTAGATATACATGAAACGGTGAGGTTGTCATTGAACAATCAACATTCATGATCATCCACAACATCACCTCTTGGCTCATGAGTTTGGTTTCAACTGGATCTGCTTTTAAAAAGTCTCCCCGTTCTAGAAGATTAAAAGGCACACCGAAATTATCCCGCAGTAATTCAATCAGACTGAACCAGAAGGCATGCAAAAGATTACAGTTTGAAACTCATATGAAGTCATAATTTGGGCAAAGCATTTACAACGTGTTTGCTAATCCATCATTTAGGACTCCCTCCTTTGTTAATTAAAATTTAAGGGCTATCTGAAGATAACACATATTTATGATTGATTGGTGCACCCAGCCTTTAGGCTAGCAAAAGATGCCCGATACAAAACCCCTGCTGATCCCAGATTGCATCATTGAAATTTGACCGTCCAAATACAAGCCCACGGCAGTGCTATTTTTCAGGTTTGTTTCGTGCAAATAACTAAATGTCTCTGTTGTGAGTCTAAAAAAGCTATTTCATGTTAAAACTCTGCAATACTAGATTTTTAAAAAAAAAAAATGGCTCCCACCGAGAAAATTGTAATATGTTCACAAGGGAGGCTGTGCCCCATGTACTGTATGTATCTCCAGCCCAGAAATAAGATGCTTTAGATAACAACAACAACAAAAAAAAAAACCCTCCAAAGCAGTGGTGGGTTTCAAAATTTCTTACTACTGGTTCTGTGGGTGTGGCTTGGTGGGCGTGGCATGGCTTGGTGGGCATGGCAGGGGAAGGATACTATAAAATCTACCACTCCACTTCCCAATCCCACTTCCCACTCCAATGGAAGGTTACTGCAAAATCCTCATTTCCTCCCAATCAGCTGGGACTTGGGAGGCAGAGAATAGAGGGGGGCGGGGCCAGACAGAATTTTTACTACCGGTTCTCCGAACTACTCAAAATTTCCACTACCGGTTCTCCAGAACTGGTCAGAACCTGCTGAAACCCACCTCTGCTCCAAAGCCGTTTGGGTACTAATTATTATTATTATATTTATTAACCATGAGGCTAATGGGTCACTTTGATGAGCAAGCATGCTCATTGCCTGGAAAACTCTTTTAAGTTATATTTTAAAATAAATCTTCAGTACAGCACACTAGATCTGAACCTTACCCTGCGACAATACCATTCTTGTATTTAATCATAGCCTTTATCAGATATTTGCCACAAGGGATGAATGTGTAAATCAAAAGATATCTGAGAGGACCAGGGGGCATTTCTTAAGTGGTGAGAATTAATTGACATTCTTCAGTGCTGACTCACCTTCTAGGGAACCAATGCAAGAAGCTCTATTTTTTTAAAAAAAGATCAGAATTAGGCTGCTGTTCATTCATCTGGGTCTATTGTCAGAGTTGGTCGTTTCACTCCCGTTTAAGAAGGTAAGGAGAATTCCCTGAATTTTTCTGGGTTAATTCGGGGCATGTTAATTCTCCTTCCAATTGTATTGCATAGATTATGGGGAAAAACCCATCCCCGTCAGAGCTCTAGGGATAAACTAACAATTTTAAACGCAGAGGGCTTGTAGTACAATCAGGGTGACAACTTAGAAATCAGGACCGGTTTGACTTCGAAAACAAAAAGAGAGAAGAGGGAAGTAGGAAAAGGGAAAGATAAAAACAAGTGGTGAATAGAAGCTATGGAAACCTGAATGCAATTAAAACTATGTGTATTTTCTTCTCTTATTCAACTTTCTTTGCATGCTGTTTTTTCTTTCAGAAGCTGAGCTTGGGAACGGAAGCTAGTTACCTCCTTTTATGAGTTATTTTAAGGAACTTTGTCCTTTTTTTTTCTTTCTGTTTTCTCTAGCATTAAGTGAGTTAAGCATGTTGTGGAAGTAGAATCATCTCCAAGTTAGAAAGGACCACCAGAAGTTTCTCCTCGCCTTCAAAACCTCTTTCTGTTTCAGTTTCTTCCTTCTCCTCACAAGGATGGATGGTGGTGATTACTGTGGTCCTTCATCTGTTGGATCAACTGTGCTTTGCCACCCTTCCGGTGATTGCCAGACCTGTTGTGCCCCTTGCTGCTGCCAGTCTAAATGCTCTACCAAGTCTTGCTGTAGCCCCTGATGTTTGCCAAGACCAAATGTTGCTGAAGAAAACTAGAAGATCATGTTGATCTACAAAGCAGAGGGTCAGCTCCATCACTTCCTCCAACTTCATGGTTGCTTCCTTTATTTGATTTACAACTTGGAACCAATACGATACAGTTGTATTGCTAATGAGTCCATCTAGGTGATAAGTCTTATCTTCTATCTTCTAAAAACCTGGTCAACATTGTTGCCATTCTGCTCTGCCTCATCTCTGCTTCGCGATGCCAGACTATCATAAGCCCCCAGGGGGAAGGGAGGGCGAGCTAACACAGAGAGGGAGAAAAGCCAGAAATCGAAACTACACCGAATGCCTGGCAGAGACATCAGCCGGCTGACCCCAAGGCCACAAGCGTGGGAATGGAGTGTGGAGCTTCATCGAGCCCGACAAGACACAGGACTGTTACCAAAACAATTTGTTTGAATCCCATTGGACACTAAACAGATAATGAGGGGAGGGGATCTGAAAAGGGAAAAGTAAATGGGCAGATTTTGCACGGATCTGGCTACACCTGGCTTGTCTTTAGTAAAGGTGTTCCTTTCATTAATAATGCAGTTGGAGGCTCTTCTCTTCTAAATGAGCAAGTTGAGACGGGCCCGACAGGGTGCGATAGATAATGTTTCCATGTTAATTCAAGGTTTGAGATTTTCCCAGATGTTCTATCCATCCAATAAAACTCTGGAGCCATGAAAGGCAATATTCAGTTGAGTGTCTGTGTTTCTTTTCCCCTCCGTGGCAATAAGTTTCAGTCAGTGGTGGGATTCAACACATTTTACTATTGGTTCTGTGGGTGTGGCTTGGTGGGCGTAGCAGGGGAAGGATACTGTAAAATCTCCATTTCCTCCCGATCAACTGGGATTCGGGAGGCAGAGAATAGAGGAGGGTGGGGCCAGTCAGAGGTGGTATTTACCAGTTCTCTAAACTACTCAAAATTTCCATTACCGGTTCTCCAGAACTGGTCAGAACCTGCTGAAACCCATCTCTGGTTTCAGTGGAAGAATTTCACATACCCATGGACCTTGAGAAATCACTAAGTTGGCCCAACATATTAGGCTAAAAGGGTTCAGCACTTTGTGGTTGTCCAGCAGCTGTCTGAGTAGATTGTGTTAACAAAACAAACCCATGAGAGTTTCACCTAAGCTCTCTTGTCATCTAAAAAAAGCACTCAAAAGTACATATTTCCCCTGAGGTTGAATAAGAATAGCTTCTTATAATCAACATTGTCGTGACCTTTTTTTCAGCACAATGCTAAACAGTTAAGATGTCCCTGCTGTCATCTGTAAAGATGATGACCTAGAGACTCCTGAAAATGAATATTTCTTGGCAACATGTAGCTGTAATCATTCAATGGTTATATATACACGAAGAGAGAGATCCAGTATGCCTACAGAAACGTGCGAGGATGGGAAACTGGCACAAATCTATAAAGTGTCCTCACTGCACCCATAAGTGGTTAGGAAGCAGCAACCTTCTAACCTGTCCTCCCGTAGGTTGGGAGGACTGTAAATAGGAGTAGCAACACCCAAACCACAATCAATTTGTGCTGAGTTATGGTGTACCAAGTTTATATGTGGGAGCAGGATTACTGGGGCCATGTGTGTTACACAGACTTAAGTTCCTGTGGTTATTGTCAACCTACTTTGAGAAAATTGGTGCCCTTGTTGTGCAAACAGACTCTCTCGCTTTGATGTGGCACACAACAGGGTAGGCCAATCTTGGGTGATAATTATTTAGAGGATAGCTGAGAAATTCAAGAAGGCAAGATGAGTGGATGGGTTGTGGGGAATCTGGGGTCATCTGTCACACTGAATCGGGACAGCCAATCATATGCTTTTGTCCAGAAAGTCTATTATTTTAAACAACAGGACTGCAGAATTCCTTCCAGGTTAGCATTAGAATTACATTGCAGTTATTCCAAGATAGTCTTTAATTATCTACAAGACAATAACATCTTTTTCCACCGACTTTATGGTGAGTCAGCTAAAAGTGGAAGATGATGCAAAGATGACTGCTTCCAGACATCTAGGTTACTTCTTAGACCATGATTCCATACAATTGATATGAGTTCCTGTTTCATAGTAATCTCTGTGGCTGCTAATATTATTACGATGAATAATAGCACAGTTTAGGTCAGAAAGAAGGCCCGGAACTCTGCCACATCTTATATGTGTGAACTGGTTGCATCTTTTAGGATTTAGAATGGTTTTTTCTTGACTGAACCTCTGAACAGTGATAGTGAAGCCTCATTCAGGTAGTCCTTATTTCATGACCAAAATTGGGACCGGTAACTTGGTCGTTAAGCAAATCAGTCTCTGAATGAAATTACTCATTTATATAGGTGAGGATTGGACTGCCAACTAGACATTATTAATGTGACCTCAGTCACAAAACAAGTGCCCATGTTTAACCTATCCCGAAGCCAATTTGCTGGAATTACCACCTTGTAATCCAATAAAACTTTCCACTCCTCGGAGGGAAGGCTAAAGTGTTGACTCCTGTCCCAGCTGTAGAGTCCCCTAGGCAAATATTGTCATCAGAACACATGACGCTGACATCTGTATGTGTCTGTCCTGAGCCAACCTTGCTGACCTCGGCTACAGGGTTCATGTGAGGATTACATGCTAAATCTCTGAAAAACTTCAGAGTGGACATTCCCCAGATCAAATCACCTTCCTGAATCATATTGTCAGACGAGAACAAATTGGAATTCCTCGGTATCAGTTAAAATGATTTGGAAAAATCTTTTATGCATGAGCCAACCCCTTTCCTTTTTTTCCCCAACCTGATTCAGAAAATTCTCTTAATTAAGAATATCAAGTGACACTCCAAATCGGATTGGATCCGCACATTCTCATACCCACATGATGTATGTGCAAGTGCATTAAACCACTCAAAATCATTTTATAAATGCTAACCAGTATACAGACGTATTTTTGATATTGATCTTCTTGTTTAATTGTTTGTTTGTTTGTTTGTTTGTTTATTAGATTTGTTTGCTGCCATCTTGCCTAGAGGCAATTCTGGGTGGCTTACAAACATTGGGCCCCAATACTCGCACTAAAAAAACTATTCTATTCTATTTCTATTTCCCCTCTCTAAATGTTTCTATTATTTCCCTTGTTGTATGTGTGTTGTGTGTATTGATACAATGCACCCGAGGTGGACTCAATCCTAATTTTGTTCTTTCGGATAAATCCTCTAGACAACTCTAGAGATCGGTGCATGGGCTTTAATACAAGTTGAAAGAGATTTAATGAGGACCAAATACACAGGAAGGGATTAAAAACCCAGATGGTTTTGTAAACTCTGAAGCTGGTGATCACACAACGAAATGAATGTGCGTGAACTGCTAATCTGCTGTGAAGATTAGTAGTGTGACAGGCAGCAGGAGGAGTAAAAGATACAGGAATAGCAACAGGGAGAACATCCAGTCCTGGGAACAGCAGCAGGGATGCACCCGTATTTAGAAAAGCAGAACTTCTCACAACAAGAACAAAGAGATCACATTTGGCAACAAGCTTTGGAATCGTTCTTGCTACTGTGAGGAAAAGCAAAGCTATACACAATAGAGAGGTTATTCTGTAGTTCACACAATTCAAACACAACAGGAAGTAAAAGAACTCCTGCAGGAAGTTAGCAAGTGGCCATCTTATTTGGTGAAGGCCATTTTTTTTCTCCCACAATGGGGGTGGGGGGGGAAGATATTCGTTTTGGGACATCCTACTTAAAAAGAATTTCTACAAGGGAACGCTTTATATCTGTCAGATACCCACTTCTTGGAAGGAGTCCAGCTTGGAAAATACTTTAGAAAAAATAAGGAGTTTTGAGAACAAGGTTGGCATAGATACTTTGCTGCCTGAAGCAAAAACAGGAGCATCATGGAATTGGATACAATTCACAACTACATCTTCTCCCTCTAAATTTTTCATCTGAGACAACTGGTTTACTATGGTTTTGATACACCAAACCCTGCTGAGCACTTCCCCTGGGCAAATTCCTAATAATTGCATCAAGAATTTGGTTGAAAAGCCCAACATCTCCCAAACATTTGAGTTTATTTTGGATTTGGTGTAAAGCAAATTGGGAGAATGGGAGCTTATCATTGGAAGATTTGTTTCATTTGGGGGGCAAATGAGAAATTCTGAAGATGTAGACTTTCAAAAGGATCTACATCTTTTCCATTCGTCATCAAAACACACAACTTTCCATCGTGCCTGATGCTCTCAGACTCAAACGGGAGAGCAAAAGCTACCTTCAGATCATCACAAATTTCACACCTCCTCAGATGATTAAGTATCCATTTCCGTTCAAGGATTTCATCCATGAGAAACACTAGCTAACAAGTCCTCTCAATTGATTGCCCATCGCACTGTTGAAGGTCATCCTTTTCCCCACTTCATAGTTATAATTTGTCTTCTGTTCTCATGGACGGAGGCATACTTTTTCTTTCTTCCTAATTTGTCCTCATGACGCTCCCATGTCATAGGAACACAATTTGCGTTCTTCTGAGTCACTTAGTCCAGTGTTGCTGACTCTGACTATCAGCAGCTGCTTTCAAGGCATTTTTCCATCCTATTTGGAATACAGCCAGGCAACAAAGTCAAAACTTTTTTGCAAACAAGGTAGATGTTCCCTCTACATCCCTAAGGCCAGTACAGAACATAATTCAGTCTATTTTTCCGTTGAGTTTCTGATTAATGTTTTCAACCTAAAATGGACCAAATATGTATTTCAAAGTGGTGCTCAGCTTTTAAAGATGCTCAGCTTATTAGCTGGATAGCTGACAGCCGGAGTTCAAGACCCAAGTGCCGCGCAACGGGGATAGCTCCCGTTATTTGCCTCAGCTCCTGTCCACCTAGCAATTCAGAACCATGAAAATGCGAGTAGATAAATAGGCACCACTTTGGTGGGAAAGTAACAGCATTCTGTGTACTCGGCATATAGTCTCACAGCCATAGAAATGTCTTTGGACAACGCTGGCTCCTTTGGCTAAGAAACAGAAATGAGCACCAGCCCTTAGAGTCGGATATGACTGGACAAGGAAACCTTTACCTTTATGTATTTCAAAAGCAGCATGGAACATGTTTTAAGCAAATTCAGAACTAGTTTAATGAGGGAAGAGAAAGGTCTAATACTGCGATGGCAAACCTATGGCAAGTGTGCCACAGGTGGAATGCGTAGCCGTATCAGTGGGCACGCCAGCTCATCTCTGGTGCGCATGCGCGCGCCGGCCAGCTGATTTTCAGGCCTTCTGGACTCACCAGAAGTAGGAAAACAGGCTGTTTTCTGCCTCTGGAGGGCCTGTGGGCATGGGGAAGGCCGGTTTTTCTTTCTCACCTGGCTCCAGATCCTCTCTATGAATTTGGTGAGGGTCTTTCCCACTCCCTTGGAGGCCCTCCAAAGGCCTGAAACGGCCCATTTCCCAACTCTTGGTGGGACAGGAAGTGACCTTTTTTGCTGTCCCCAGCCTCCAGAGACTCCTAGAGAGGCCTACTGGGCCATTGCGTGCCAGGAGTTGGGGGGGAGGGGGCTTGCGTGCGCATGCGCAGGGCAGGGCACATAGAACTATGGGCATGCGCACGTGCGAACCTCCCCCGCCCCCCCCCTCCTGGCACGCGATGGCAAAAAGGTTAGCCATCACTGGTCTAATATATCAATATTATTGCTTCTTCCAAAGCACCTTCTCCAAAAAGCAGGTCCAAGGAAACTAATTATTCTTTTAGGAGGCAACCAGTAGAGGCAAACAATGAAAAGGCCCTGCTTAATTTCCAACAGAAGGGGAATCTAGAACAAAGTCTCGGGTGATCTGCCAAAAATATGGATCAAATCACATACCCATATCTAATAGAGTCACATGAATACTGACATCACCCAAAAAGAAATGGACAGACAGAAAAGATAAATATGTAGATACATTACTAATTGCAACGATTAAGGGAAGTGGGGGAGAACTCTAGCAAGCAAAGTCATATGGAATTGCCAGAGGGCAAGCCATTATGTGTTATTGAGCAATAATGACCATGACATTTGACCCACATGGATCCCAGCAAGGAACCGTTCTCATTCTCTCCCTTCTCATGTTCTTATTTAGGAAAGAATCTATTTCAAGTGCCCTCTGGCATGTCTGCGATGTAAGAATTATAATATAATGAACCTCAGATGCCTCTAATTATATATTGTAGGAAAATTCTCTTCTAATGAAGAACCAGAAAATCCAAAAAGACATGAGATAGGTAGATGGCATAGCGCTAACATGTGGTTCGGTGTATGAAGAATTTTCCCGTTCTTCTGTGGTGCATCACCACTTAGAGGCAGGTTCTATGGAGCTATATAAAAACTACCCAGTCTCTGGGTAGTTCATTCGTTCACTTTCATCTCCAGTGTGCTTACAAGTTCAGTGCCGAACAAGGTAAGTTGAATTCAATGCCTTATTTAACAAGGATTCAGATAGATGTAAACTGCTTTGTCGAAGTCAGAATTAACAGATGACTCATCTGGAACGTCTTGTAGAACGAGATCCATCAACTTCTCTTCTTAGCTACCATGTTTTGAGACTTTCAGAAGTTCATCTTGAAGTATTTTTTTTATTATTATAATAATAACTTTTATTTGCGGTCACA
Source organism: Pituophis catenifer annectens (assembly GCF_029215685.1). Classification (NCBI taxonomy): domain Eukaryota; kingdom Metazoa; phylum Chordata; class Lepidosauria; order Squamata; family Colubridae; genus Pituophis; species Pituophis catenifer. The sequence continues at coordinate 18,723,513 of NW_027256890.1, forward strand.
GACCAAAATACAAATATAATTGCAAAAGAACGTGGGGAAAATAGCACCATAAACAATTGGCTACCAACGTTCAGAAGTTATATTTGCTACTAAAATGTTACTCTAAGGTTAAATGTTTGCTAGCTGTTTTGTGAATACTTGAGTATAGGGGTAATATATTTTAAATATTGGCTATTTAGCATTCTAGGATTTTGACGCTCTTGGTTTCTTATATTAAAGTGACTTTGGTTTACTATATTCAACAGTACACCCCAAGTTATATGTTATAACAGACCTTTACTAGCAATGTCTACTGTAGTTTCAGCAACAAAAGAGATATGGCATTAACCCCATAACTTTTCATTTTATAATCATAATTTTATATTTCATGTTATACCATTTCCCTGAAAATAAGACCCAACTGGAAAATAAGCCCTAGCATGATTTTTCAGGATGCTCATAGTATAAGCCCTACCCCAAAAATAAGCCCCTGTTAAGATCATCAGCCAGCCAGACACAATTGGTATTGTATTTTCCCCAAAATAAGACCTAACCAGAAAATAAACCCTAATGCAACTTTTGGAGCAAAAAAATAATATAAGACCCGGTCTTATTTTCGGGAAAACATGGGTAATCATAACATTTTCAACATTTTATTGCTACCCAAAAGTTTTGAGGATAGTAAAATATCAAATACACAGATTTCAGATCTGGAGATAAGTTTTCATATTCAAATGCACACGTTCTAAGATTTAAAAATTGTACGCTAAAATTTGCCATAGTATGCTGAACACTTCGGTCAAACTTTTTATTTTACCTGAAGAGTGTAGCTGCTAATGAAAAAAGAAAAGTGCTCATTTTGTAGGACTAAATCGTAATGAACAAAAGATCAAATAATTAGTCTGGGAAATTAAGACAGAAGCCTTTGTATAGTAATGCAGGTATATAAATACTATTGTCAGATTTCACGCTGCACTTACTCCAATGACAACTATCTTTCTTAACAAGAACCTTAATATTTTTTCAGTTCATTACAACAAAATGTCTTCTGGAACCAAAAGTCTCAAATGTGCCAAGTGTGGCTCCTCCCCTTGCTGTTGCTCTAAAGTTTCTTCTACCACGAAATGTGCCAAGTGTGGGTCCTCCCCCTGTCGCTGCTCTAAAGCTACTTCTTCCTCTAAGTCTAAGTGTTCCAAGTGTGGGTGTTCTCCCTGCTGTTGCTCAAAAACTCTCTGCTCCAAATGTGGATGCTACCCCTGCTGCTGTCCTCAATCCCGCTGCTCCAAGTGTGGATGTATCCCCTGCACCTGCTCACAGTCTCCCTGCGCTACGTGTGGATGTAACCCCTGCTGCTGTCCTCAAGCCCGCTGCTCCAAGTGTGGATGTATCCCCTGCACCTGCTCACAGTCTCCCTGCGCTACGTGTGGATGTAACCCCTGCTGCTGTCCTCAAGCCCGCTGCTCCAAGTGTGGATGTATCCCCTGCACCTGCTCACAGTCTCCCTGCGCTACGTGTGGATGTAACCCCTGCTGCTGTCCTCAAGCCCGCTGCTCCAAGTGTGGATGTATCCCCTGCACCTGCTCACAGTCTCCCTGCGTTAAATGTGGATGTAACCCCTGCTGCTGTCCTCAAGCCCGCTGCTCCAAGTGTGGATGTATTCCCTGCACCTGTTCCCAGTCCCCCTGCACTAAATGTGGATGTAACCCATGTTGCTGTCCTCAATCCCGCTGCTCCAAGTGTGGATGTATCCCCTGCTGCTGTCCTCAATCCCGCTGCTCCAAGTGTGGATGTATCCCCTGCACCTGCTCCCAGTCCCCCTGCGCTAAATGCGGATGTAACCCATGTTGCTATCCTCAATCCCGCTGCTCCAAGTGTGGATGTATCCCCTGCACCTGTTCCCAGTCCCCCTGTGCTAAATGTGGATGTAACCCATGTTGCTGTCCTCAATCCCGCTGCTCCAAGTGTGGGTGTATCCCCTGCTGCTGCCCACAACCCCGCTGCTCCAAGTGTGGATGTTCCCCCTGCACCTGTTCCCAGTCCCCCTGCGCTAAATGTGGCTGTGCCCCATGTTGCTGTCCTCAAGCCCGCTGCTCCAAGTGTGGATGTATCCCCTGCTGCTGTCCTCAAGCCCGCTGCTCCAAGTGTGGATGTATCCCCTGCACCTGCTCACAGTCTCCCTGCGCTAAGTGTGGATGTATCCCCTGCTGCTGTCCTCAAGCCCGCTGCTCCAAGTGTGGGTGTATCCCCTGCTGCTGTCCTCAGTCCCCCTGCGCTAAATGTGGGTGTATCCCATGTTGCTGTCCTCAAGCCCGCTGCTCCAAGTGTGGGTGTATCCCCTGCTGCTGTCCTCAAGCCCGCTGCTCCAAGTGTGGGTGTATCCCCTGCTGCTGTCCTCAAGCCCGCTGCTCCAAGTGTGGATGTTCCCCCTGCACCTGTTCCCAGTCCCCCTGCGCTAAATGTGGATGTATCCCATGTTGCTGTCCTCAAGCCCGCTGCGCCAAGTGTGGGTGTATCCCCTGCTGCTGTCCTCAAGCCCGCTGCTCCAAGTGTGGGTGTATCCCCTGCTGCTGTCCTCAGTCCCCCTGCGCTAAATGTGGCTGTATCCCATGTTGCTGTCCTCAATCCCGCTGTTCCAGGTGTGGGTGTATCCCCTGCTGCTGTCCTCAATCCCGCTGTTCCAGGTGTGGGTGTATCCCCTGCTGCTGTCCTCAATCCCGCTGCTCCAGGTGTGGATACTCCCCCTGTTCTCAGTCCCGTTGTTCCAGGTGTGGATGTTCCCCCTGCTGTTGCCCTCAGTCCCGCTGCTCTAGGTGCGGATGCTCCCCATGCCGTTGTTGTTCTCAATCTCGCTGCTGTTCCAAATGTGGATGTTTCCCATGCCGCTGTTCCCAGTCCCGGTGTTGCAGGTGTGGCTGCTGTCCCTGCTGCTGCCCCCAGGCATGCTGTCCCAGATGTGGCTGCTCTTGCTGTCAACAGAGACAACCTTGCTGCTATCCCTGCTGCCGTCAGACCAATTGCCGCTGTCCCCGTTGCTGCTGTGGTTCCACCTGCTGCTCACCCAAATAATGTAACGGAGAGCTGCAAATCTGATAATAAATTCTCCAAGAACTGCCAGTCTAACTACTAGAAGATAAACCTAATTGTCATCTGTCATCTCAGCACCTGGAAATACCAATCTCATTATCAACAATTTTAAAGAAAACCTACTGATTATAACCCTGGGCCCACCTGCCTAGTGAAATGCCTAAGTGTTGTACCTACTTCCTATGTATAATGGAAGAGTCTTTAATGTAAACAGTTTTGAAAATAAGTAACGAAAATCAGTTTTAGCCTATTCTGTAGAAAAAGAGGCTTTTCATTTTTTCTTCTTCTTCTTGGTATTTCTGTTGTATCTTCAAATTTTACGGTAACAACTATAATTAAATTCTGAAATCATGCAAGTGATAAGTGTGGTTGGTTTATTTCCATTGGAGAGAAAAGGGGGGGGTATTTTGTAGAATGAATCTTCTCAGTCTTCTTTGCATTCATGAAAATGTTGAGCATGATTTTTTCAAATCATTAGATTTTTCAATCTATTTTGAAACAAAAGCTGCATTCACACATCTCACATATCACTTGCTTTCACCATAGTTTCCTGGACAAGCCACAATGGGTTGATACTTCGATTACACTAAACTAGTACTGATGATGTTACCTAGTTTGAGTATTAAACATTTGCAAGAAAACAACCAAGCTCAGAAAACACCAAGGACCCCTCAGTTCAATTACCATTTCATTATTTATTATTTTTTTATGCTGCCCATCTTTTTTTTTTTTTTTTTTAATTTGATTTATATGCCGCCCTTCTCCGAAGATTCAGGGTGGCTTACAATGTGCTCAGCAATAGCCTTCATCCTTTTGTATATTTATACAAAGTCAGCTTATTGCCCCCACAAACTGGGTCCTCATTTCACCTACCTTAGAAAGGATGGAAGGCTGAGTCAACCTTGAGCCTTGGAGAGATTCGAACCCTGCAGTAATTGCAGGCAGCTGGTCTTAATAACCAGCTTAATAACAGGGTGCCTTAAACCCCTGTACTACCAAGGCTCTATATCTCACTGATACGATGACTTTTGCGGGGGCAAGAAATATGATAATAAAATTTTTAAAAAAGTATTACAGGACAAAGTTAAAATAATTAAATAGAAAAGCTAAAAATCAAGACAACAGGTGGCCCGGAGGTGGGGAGCTTCTCTACCCATTTATTTTGATCAGAAACAAGCCACCACTGACCAGTTCACATGTAATAATTAACTGTGTTTTACAGATTATAGTAGCTGAGAAGCTCCTATTTTAGTTACCTTGGACTTCAACCTTGGCACCATATTCATGTATCCTTCTGCACACAAAAAACTCTCAAGGATATGACTACTGAATCTATAATGTATTACAATTCCAAACTGTCTACCTTGGACCTCACCCTATTCTTAAGAGATCCTTAAAGGGGGCGTGCATAAAGGCAGCAGCATGTCTACCGTCCTGTCTTACTGTTCCCATTTATCGGTATTTACTTCCTTTGTCCATGTTTATGTTCATACTTATACTTGTTACCCTGTACATGTTTGATAAACAAATAAATAAATAAAATAAATAAATAAAATAAAATAAATGCTGGAGTCCGAGGATATTTTTTTTCATGCCTTATTATCCTCCACAAAGCTGCTTCTACTCTCCATGACTGGGTCCCTTTCCAACGGTGTTGTCTTCAAACGAAGCAAGGCTAGCACAAAGCTATGAGACAGCTCTGGAGAATGCCAGTGTGACAACTGTAATAGAAGAGTGATTTAACAATTTGGCTTTCAAAGCCTTCTGATTTATCACCTGAACTCATCATGTCCAATTAAAGGGTTGTCACTTTCCTTGCCTTCTCTTGTTAATTACATGTCTCACTCATCTTCCCTCTGTACGGAGTCTAGAAATGATTTTAGTCATTCAAAGACAGACGAGCTGACTTTATCTTCTTTACATCAAGTTTCAATTGCATTTTGTTAGTCTTTTACTTTACAATACTGATTTTGTGGTTCCTTTCTCCCAGGGAATTATAGTTCTGGGGTTCGTCTAAGCCATTCCTGGATCACATCCTGGACAACCATTTGTCTGAAATTATAGAGAGTCTCCTGTTTGAGCAGAAGGTTTGACTCGAAGACCTCCAGGTTTCCTTCCAGCTCTGTTATTCTTCTTTTCTCTTTGCTTTCTTTCCTTATTTCCTTATGGAGATATTCACAATGCAATAAAAAATACTCATATACATTCTTGTTTTCATGTCTCTGTTGGTGCTCTATTCTATTTATACCCCGACTTCCTTCTAATTATCCAGAAAAGATGAGCAGCAAAACATCAGCCTGGCTTTCTCTAACTGGCTACTCTTACCAAGGTACAATTCTTTGGATCCTTCAGAAGCCTTGTTATAAAACACACACACACGCACACACACACACACAAAAAAAAAAAAAATGGGACATATATATATATACCATATTTTAGTGTTCTCAAAAATTTCTAGGATTCGACATTCAAAATACTATATTTGTATTTTATAGCTAGAGAGAAATGGCAAAGTCAGAGCAACTGAACTGCAGTTAAGAGACAGATGATGATCAATTTAGCTCCAGCTCACATCAGAAGGAACTACTATTCTTTCATATATTACTCCTGGCCTGTTTCACAATTCGTAATCAACAATATAGACAGGCAAGACCTACAATATAGGGCATGAGAGAATTAAAGTATAATTAATTTGAATCACGATGTATCACTAACTATAGGTCATCCAAAGTTGCAGTTGAGTAAGTGGCAAGAAAATCATGGGGTGCCTTTTCATCTTCTCGGCATTTCACCAATGCCTCCTGGATTTATACTTTGCTTGCATTGTCACTAAAGTTATTTAAGGTAATCTCTACGGTCAGTTGCGCATGAACAGAGACGTCTGGGTGGGTGGGTGGAGCCTCCCACCACGGCCACTATCAGTTTGCCCGATCCGTAGCAACCCACCACTGGACTGATCAGGAATTGTACCACAACACTTGATCCTTCATCTTTGTTGATTTGATATCTGCTTCCCCTGGCAGACATGGTAGCCAAATCCAACAGACTCAGCACACTTTAAGAGGACCGTGTTGTGTCTACTAGAGATTTTAAAAATCTATCAAAAACTTTTTAAAAGAGGTGATCGAACATAAAAGGAACGCCACATTTTGTTGGAGAACTTGGGGATGGAGTCAAGAGAAGAATTAGCATGGAGTCGTTATGTGCTCATAAATGGTCAACATCCAACCCCTCTTGAATTCCATGAACCCTTATCTAATGTCAATTTAGTGCTGTTAATTGACTAGATTCTTGTGTATAGGCAATAAATCAGCTTAAGTGGAACTTCAGGTGTGGTTCAGATTCTTCGTGCCTGACACTTTTTAAGAGATAAGTGTTCAAAAGCCTTCTCCTACATGGACAAGTCTGCTAAAAGTTCTCTCTTCCACGGTTGAATCTTCTAAAATACAGATTCATCCTGGTTCATTTATTAAGGATTTTGCAACCGTGATGCCCTATTGTATCAAATGCTCACTAATTCCTAGCTAAGATGTATCTTACCCAAGCAAGTAAGGCAGCAAAGAATGACCAATTCTCCATCAACCATAAAGTACATTTCTACTTTCTGAGCCACCATCCTCTTGATTCTGGTTTGCATTTGTTAATAAACAGCATGAATTTCACTGTTATTAAATCTAGCTTAACTAACAACACTGCAATTTGCTTATGGGTCCAAGAAGCAAGCAAAAGATTATTTAAATAGTACATAGGTTGGTGAACACTGATTTAACATACTGTTTCGTCTGTCGTATTTAAGCACCATAGCTTATGACCAGAAAATGGTCACACTTTTTTTTGTACCTGAGTTCATTTTATCCACTTTGGGAGAATGTAATCAAACATAATCAAATTACATTATTGTTTCGTCACACTTCTCAAGGAAGTGCATGACACCTTACTAATGAATTGTCTAAGTAAGAAAGAAGTGGTGACTAAAAAGTAATTCTGGCTTGTAATCGAGACAGAAATGACAGATCAGCTACACCATACAATTTTTTAAAAAATGCAATTATCTTTAAATCTCAGCCAGTGTTTATCTTATTAAAATATTTTTAAAAATCGAACTAAAAATGGTTAGGTCATTGGGAAACAAATTATACAAATAACTATATCTCCACCAAGTATTGCATCGGCAAACATAACACTTTACCAATGTTCATTGGGGACGTGTGTGCATGTTCACACCAATTTTCATCAAAATCCATGATGGTCGACCTGGGAGCCCCAGACCACTTGACGTGGAATGACCCTGTAAACTGAAAACGTCAGCCAGAAAAAACTCTCACTTGGAAACAAATACCAGCGGTGCTAAGTCAAATGGGGAATAACAAGTCCTAAACTATGTCATGGTAGTAAGAAACTCACTCATTAGCCATTCGTCCACATAATTCATTTTAAAAGAGATCATTTAAGAGATCCTTTAGATCTTCCTTAATCATAGACCTTTTTCCTTAATAAAGGAAATGAATAGTCAAGGAATAGAACGCCGTGTGATAATTTCATGGAAGCTGATGCTGAGCCATCATAACATTCCCATCATTCTTCAGTTTGCACATTGCTCATGAAAGGTTGTGCAGACTATATAAAAAGACACACTGAACACTTGGCCATTCACACTGGGATTCACATCCACATCGTTCCTTCCTCTTAAATAAGGTAAGCTCCTTCAATATTCTTAAAGGTGGGGAAAGTATCAAGCTCTGGAGATCTTGTCTCCAGAGAGAACAGCCTCCATGGTCCATACCGACTTAAATAAAATCTTATCCAAGTTATAATAGCCGTGTTCTTCGTGTTCCTTAAAAAAGAACCGAATAGTTTAGCGGGCAAAAGAGTTCCAGATGTGCAAAGTAGCCTGGCCTTGATTTGCAGAATCATTCCAGGTGAATGTGGATTTTCCTCGGATCAGAATTGTATCAAGTTGCATTCTGGACAATGTCTAAAGGACATTCTTGGATTTTCCTACTGTAAACTGACCTCGAGGTTGACTCAGCCTTCCATCCTTCCGAGGTCAGTAAAATGAGGACCCAGACTGATGGGGGCAATAGGCTGACTCTGTAAACCGCTTAGAGAGGGCTGTAAAGCACTGTGAAGCAGTATATAAGTCTAAGTGCTATTGCTATTGTTCAGCAAAATAATAGAGAGGAGTTGCACAATCTTAGATTTGTAGCTCAGGATTGAAATGAGGAGTCCTTGATGCGTTGATGTGCACTGATGACATTACCTAGTTTGGGTGATGAAATGTCTGCAAGAAGACCACCACAATGGGAGAGTGCCAAGAACTCCTTAATCTTAGATTTGTTTAAAGAACTTCAGGCAGAACTGCTGGAACTCCACCGAGACGCATTCAATATTTCTCAGCTGGCTCCGGTTTGTTAATGTAATATTGCTTGATTCCTTCCAGTTCTTCCTCTTCTTCGCCTTCCACCGCCAACATGACTTGCTGCTCCAAATGTGGTTGCTCCCCCTGCTGCTGCCAGCAGAGCTGCTGTTCCCCCTGCTGCTGTCAACAGACCTGTTGCCAAAGCTGTTGCGGAAAAGGCTGTGGCTGTGGCTGTGGCTGTGGCTGCGGCTGTGGTTGCGGCTGCAAGGGTGGTTGTGGCTGCAAGGGTGGTTGTGGCTGCAAGGGTGGTTGCGGCTGCAAGGGTGGTTGCAGCTGTGGCTGTGGCTGTGGTTGTGGCTGCAAGGGTGGCTGCGGAGGCTGTTGCAAGAGCAGCTGCGGAGGCTGTTGCAAGAGCAGCTGCGGAGGCTGTTGCAAGGGTGGCTGCGGTTGTGGCTGTGGCTGTTGCAAGCAGTGCAAGTGCTAAACAGCATTAAGGAGAGCGCTCAAAGCAAGAAAGGCAGGGATGTAATGTCCACTGCCCCTCTCGCCCCCTTTTGATTGTCCTCTTCAAGGCTCCAGCTTGCTTCTGTTTCTGAAAATCCTGCCTGATATTCTGTCGTCATCTAAGCCATTCCTGGATCAAGTTCTGGACAACCGTTTGTCTGAAATGATAGAGGGTCTCCTGCTTGAGCATAAAGTTTGACTCGAAGACCTCCAAGTTTCCTTCCAGCTCTGTTATTCTTCTTTTCTATTTGCTTTCTTTCCTCCTTATGGAGATATTCACAATGCAATAAAAAAAGTACTCATACACATTCTTGTTCTCGTGTCTCTGTTGGTGCTCTGTTCAATTCGTACCTTGACTTCCTTCCAATTATCCAGAAAAGACGAGCAGAAAAACATCGGTCCCTTAAAAGACCTCTGAAATTTATAATCTGAATTGCCTTCAATCCATTCCTGGAGACTTCTCCTAATGCATTGTACTGATCATTTCGGGACATCTGAGCAACTAAAGAAGTCTTTCAGATAGTAGTAAAAGTCCTTCTCATATAGCAGTTCACTTCCATACAGTACTGGCCGAATCAAATGCCGGCAAGCTTCCTGTAAGACTATGACTAGAATAAATACTTTATTACGGTTATCGACCAGCAATAGATATACAATAAATTGAAAATAATACTGACATTAATCGTGAATAATAACTTCCCTGTTATGAAAATACATGATCTCAAACCGTTAGGATCACTCTCTAATTTACATGAGTGGAGAGCCGATAAATATGTAATTAAATTTTTCCAATAATTGTTATAGATACCTCCAAAAAATTGGCACCAGTTAACATCTATAATTCTGTAACCAATTTTTGTCTTGTGGACATTGCAGGGACACAGAATTTTGCCACTGCATGCATGGTAGCTGGGTTTGAGTCTTGGAGGAGAAAGCCTACATAAAAGTCGTCTGTCCTCCCTGGCAATTTCTCTAGTAAGGGGAGAATATATATTGACCTACATACTCTGTATAATCCACAGTACAATAAAACATGCGAGATATCTTTGACTTCTCCTTTTCCACATATGCATACCCGTTCTGCTATTGGTGTTCTCTTATACCTAACCTGGAGAAGTGCTGAGGGGAGAATATTAAATCTGGCTCTGAAGAAAGCTATTCTCTGTTTTGGGAAGATCAGATCATTTAGATATCTTGCCGATTCCCACAGACCCTGTTTGATTCTGTCCCTACTGTGGAGAGGCAACCTATTTAATTCTTCTTGGAACTCCATGTCCTTCATTCTATCAATTACCACTTGTTTTGCTTTGTCAAAGCTGAGGGATATTAAGAATACCAATGAGAGCCCATAAGAGCCAGTTTGTGATCTATCATCTGTTTCCAGGGGGAGGGGAAGTTGCCAGTCAGCACTAGCGGGGACAGTCCCTCTGGAAAGAAATGAATCTTTAGCCAATAAATGATCATCATCTTCCATCATCTTGAGAAAATATCAACATGCCCTCCAGAATTAAAAGCAATTTCTTATGTGGCTACCTTACAACTATTTGTTTAGGGACTTTTCAAAGTTACAATGGCACTGAAAAAAATGACCACTCTTCACACTAATAATGGCATAGCATTCCCACGGTCACGTGATCAAAATTCGGGCTCTTGGCAACTGGCATGCATTTACAATGGTTACAGGTTCATGTGGTCACCATTTGTGACCTTCTCAGCAGGTTTCTGATGAGTAAAGCCAACGGATTTGCTTAACCACTTAGTGATTCGCCTAACAACTGCAGCAATTCACTTAGGGCATAACATTGGGTACAACTCTCTTAACAATCGCCCCACTTAGCAACTGAAATTCTGGTCCTAATTGTGGTCATATGTCAAGGACTACTTGTATAGGATTTCTTTTATCCCACCCAATGATATGCACTACACCGTTGCACTGCAAATTACATGTAGCAATAGCACTTAGTCTTATATACTACTTCACAGTGCTTTAAAGCCCTCTCTAAGCGGTTTACAGAAAGCCCCCAACAATCTGGGTCCTCATTTTACCCACCTCGGAAGGATGGAAGGCTGAGCCAACCTTGAGCTGGTCAGAATCGAACTTCTGGCAATCAGCAGAGTTAGCCCTGCAGTATTGCATTCTAAGCACTGTGCCACCACGACACGTGCTTCTTTGTACATGTAAGCTGAATTTCTTAAACAAACCACAGGTGGAAATGAAACAGAAATAATTCTACTTCACAGCATGGAAAAGTTTTTTATGACAAGCTTAATGTGCCCAGTTCCTTGAACTGCTGGTCAAAGCATTTCCTTCCAAGATCTCTTAGCATCCTGCTGATGCTCCTCTGAAGGAGTTTCTCTTTCAGATTGTGCTGCCAAAATCTGACACGGTTCTCCAAATACAGTTGTAGAAACTTAGATTCCAAATGAAATTTTACTTTATCATTTAAATACAGTCCTTAATTTACTGCAGACCTATATTGCACTGGTCTTTTCCAAGCCACAATGCTGGCTTGTTCTCAGCTGATAATCTGCTTGCATGCCTATACCCATAACATATGGAACATAGTTTATAATGCCACTTTATAATGCTTTAATAAGGCCACACTTGAAATACTGCATCCAGTTTTGGTCGCCACGATGTAAAAAAGATGTGGAGACTCTAGAAAGTTTCATGCCATATGCACAGTTGATAAAGAGACTTTCTGATCGTTTATAAAGACAAGAATTAGAGTGTTTGGGGGGGGGGGAATTAGATTTAGGGATAATTTTATTTTGCATTCCCTTTGAACTCCTGTAATTATCAACATGACCTTGCAAAGTAGCCGAAACCAGAAGAAACTGTGTTGCGTATAAAGATAATACAATGTCACGGGGATCACTTAAACTTCTTTCAGATGACAATTAACAATTAGGCTGAAAGTTATTAAAATCCCAACAGGAATCTGTGTGTTTGGGCAGATTCCCTTTAAGATACAGGGCTTTCCTGAACACATAAACATGGTGCCCAAACTCCATATAGGCCACACACCAAAGGAAAAAGAACTACAGTACACACTCAACAAAAATGAAGGACATTTCCACTGAAGCCGCACATCCACAAAATAAACACTTCAAAGAGCATCTTTGTTTGCTATCCATCTCACCTAGAAGCGACATCAAGCAGCTTAGAAACATTCAGTTCCCAAAGGACCACTTTTCTTATAAATATTACTAGCCTGAAAAGCCCGAATTGTAGCTACCTTTGAGTGCTGTCCTTTATGCTCTCAAATAAATTACCTTCTCTCTAAGTAGTGTGTCCTGTGTCATTCTTACACAATCCTGGCTTTGTCAAAGATTTTCAGCTGGTATGGTCTGGAAAGAGACCTTTTCGCTATGTCCGCCGCACCCCTCACCCACCCACCCACCCACCCCCAATGCAATATCTCCCCACCTGAGCTGAAGTCTGTCTATCTCCTTTTGTCCCTCGGAAGAGTGTTAAAACTGGCTCAGCCAGTTAGCTTGGGATCTTGGGATCTTAATGGGGGGGACACAACATTGGAGGTGCTTGGTAGATTAAATGAGAATAATCTGGCCCTGTACATATCTTGCATTTTTTTGCTTCTTGCCTTTGTATTTTATAGTGATATTTTTAATAAGCTGCCCGAAGTCCTTTCTCAAAGTGAGATGGGTATCTATAAATTTAATAAATAAACAATAATGGAGCTAAGAATTTCAAAAAGGAACAGACAAATCTTTCAGTTTAACTTGCCCCATGCAGGCCCCAAACAGCTGACAATGTAAGAGAAGAGCTGGCAGAGCCTGGAGGGGAGAGTCAAGTGAGTAATCAGCCTAGAGTTGTTACGTACTTACAAATGGTTCAAGTCTAATTCTTGAATTTTTTTTTGACTCTTATCTAATGCCAATTTAATGTTGACCATTAGTTGTCTAGATTCTTGTGCGTAGGCATGAATAATAAGTCATCTTAACTGGCACTTAATGTGTGGTCCCAATTCTTTGCACCTGACAGCCCATTTCCTTCTCCCCAAAACTCACACTCTTCTGCAGTTGAGTAAAGGAATATATGACAAGTTCCTCAAACTTCCAATGTCATAATTAGGCTGACAAAGAAACAGGTCAGGAACTAGATACTAGAAAAAATTCTTCCCTTCTTCTGTTTTGAACAATACTGGTGACATGAGATTGATAAGTGGAATCTTAGGATAACAGATGGAGCACAATGGGGTACAGAACTGGGTGAATTTACTTTCTTTTTTTTTATTTTTCCATGTTCAGCATTTCTACATATGTTTTCTTTTTTAAAAAAAGTTTAAAAAAAGTCATATCAAAAAAATGCTTCCATTTGTAAGTACTAATCGTGCAGTGTCAAATGGGAATTCAAGAGGTCTTCACATGTTAAAATACTTAAGTGCTTCATAATAATATAACCACACATTAGCTATTTCCAAGTAGTGCATCTTAAAAGTATTTATTTAAGTAACACTTGGATCTGCATTAATTATAACTTTCTTCATAAGTCAAGGAAATGATCATAGTCAAAAATAATGTGACAATGTCAAGGAAGGTGACACTCAGCCACCATAAAAAATCCCAACATTTTTTAGTGTGCTCATTGTTCCTAGAAAGATTAGCACACCTATATAAAGGGGCCCATCCAACACTTCTTCATTCACACCTGGATTCCATATCCACACCTCCTCTTGCTTGTAAATAAGGTAAGTTCTTCCACTTTTCTTCAAGATAGCAGGGGGGAAACTTAAGTTTCTGGATGTCTTATCTGCCTTCTTGCTGTGGTTTATTTTCAAGTAGGTAAACTCACGGAACGTCTTTCGTTTCATTAGAACCATGGATTTCTAAAATAATTGTGCAGGGTGTCCTACATTTCACTTGTAGAATCTTTCCAAGTGAATCTGGATCCCCTTAACATCCATATCTCCAGACTTTAGGTGGTACACCTCAAGTCAGGGCAACAATAATATAGCCTGCACCAGGAGGTTTAGAGTTTTTTTTAGACTGACGATCCTGTTACTTTTAAAAAAGAAGCATTCCTCAAAATCCTTCTTAACCATAAGAGGCAATGCTCTAGTGACAGAAAAGTCACTGAGTTCAATTCCAGAGAAGCTAGTTGGAAAATTTCTGGCCCAAAGAATCCTCCTGCAAGTTAAGGTCTGTGGGGGCACCGACCCTCTGGAACGAGTTGCCCCCGGAGATACGGAGGATCCCGGATCTGCGCACTTTCCGCCATGCCTTAAAGATGTTTTTGTTTCATCAAGCAGGGCTGACCTGACCATATTTTTTAAGTTGCTTTAATTTTAAATTGCTAAATTATGGGTTTTTAATATGGGGGTGTTTTAACTGTGGGCCAAATTAATTTAATTGATTTTTTAATATTGTTTTAATTTTTGTATTTTCTGTATTTTATCTGCTGGCTGTTCACCGCCCCGAGTTCTTCGGGAGAAGGGCGGTATACAAAATAAATAAATAATAACAATAACAACAACAACAGTAATAATAATAATAAACATGTGGTGTACCACCATTATCTTTTTTTCTCAGTTTGAGGGACTTTGATTTGTTATGATTAATTTGCACACCAGCCAGGGTTTCTGCCTTTGTCAGTAACCAATCAAGGGGACAAGAAACGGTATGTCTGAAATCGTTCGGGTTTACTGATTCGGCAACCTTTGCTTCCTTTCAGGTCTTCCTTTGCTCTGCTCTCCCTTTCAAGCATGACTAACTGCTCCAAATGTGGCTGTTCCCCCTGCTGCTGCAAGTGTGGTTGTTCCCAATGTTGCAAGAGCTGCTGCTGCCCGAAGTGCGGCTGTTGCCCCTGCTCCTGTTGCTGCTGCCCGAAGTGCGGCTGTTGCCCCTGCTCCTGTTGCTGCTGCCCGAAGTGTGGCTGTTGCCCCTGCTGCTGCTGCTGCTCTCCCTGCTGCTGCCAAAAGTGTGGCTGTTCTCCCTGCTGCTGCCAAAAGTGTGGCTGTTCTCCCTGCTGCTGCCAAAAATGTGGCTGTTCTCCCTGTTGCTGCCAAAAATGTGGCTGTTCTCCCTGCTGCTGCCAAAAGTGCGGCTGTTCTCCCTGCTGCTGCCCACAGTGTGGCTGTTCTCCCTGCTGCTGCCAAAGCTGTTGTGGGTCTAAGGGCTGCGGCTCTAAGGGATGTGGCTCTAAGGGCTGCGGTACTAAGTGCTGCTTCCCCAAACAGTGCAAGTCCTGAAGAGCGTTAAAGGAAGCACCAAAAGTGAGAAGGGAAGGGAAGGGATGCTAGATCTCCCTCGTATCCCTCTCCGATCCTCCTCCCTGAGGGCTGCTCAAAGCGGCGGCGGCTGCTTTTCTCACTCCCGTCCAAAACACCTGCTCGCTGTCTTTCTTCTTTTTTCTGTGCCAACTCTTGGAACAATTATTCTCTTCATCCACAAACTCATTATATAATAATAATAAAAAAAAATTAACCTCGTACATTCTTGTTTTTGTCTTTGTTCATTGTATTCCTATCCTTTCTACAAAACCGCCAAAGAACTTGAGAGTCAAAAGCTCTGACACTTATAAGTCTAGATGTGTAAGTCCTGATTGTCTTAGAATTGTAGAGCTGGAAGGGATCTTGGAGGCCCTCTAGACCAATCCACTAGGTCAAGAATCCTTATACAATCTCAGCCAAATGGCTGTCCAATCTATTCTTGAAAACCTCCAGCTCACCCTTGCCTCCATTCTTCATCAAATGGTTCCTGATCATTTAAACAAGCATCCAAATTGTCACAAAGCAGGGCAAGAAAAAGAGAGACCAGCGAGATAATTCCAAAGCACTTGAGCATACGGCGAACAACTTGTGCCAATCAAATGCCACAACTCTGTCTTGGCATCTGGCAGAATGCAAACATGGAGAGGAGTTTATTTATCTTCTCGCCTTCTTTATGTAGCCGACTACATGGCATTTGTGCAAAATATATTTAAAGAAAGCATATAATAGCAAACTTGAGTTTTCTAAGACCCAGATGGAGGCTCAGTAGGAATATTCCGATCGCAATCCTGGTTGATGGCATGGAAACTTCAAAGGAATTCTTTGAAGATAACTGGCAATGAAATGCATCTCATCCGCTGAAAATTATTTCATATGATGCCAAGATTTCATCTCTTTTTAACTGACATTATGAAGCATTTGCCTTTCATGCTATAAAAGATATTAATACATTTCAGTGTCTCAGTCATTGATATTTTGAATTCCATAGCTCATGTATGAATCTTTCTTTGGACTTCGTTTCAAGACGAACATATCCAGCTCTTTAAACTCTTCTTCAAGTGATTTGGTTTTAATATCCATTATTCTCCATGACCCTTTCAAACTGTAGCTCCCAAAATTCCACAATGTACTTTATATTGCTTTCACTACATTTAAATTCAATGGAACTTTTTAAAATTCCCCTCCCATCATCCGGAGGGAAGGATAAATGCCAACATCATCAGACATAAAGAAGCTATTATGCATAAATACTACGTGGATAGAGAGGTTTGCACACATATGAACAGTCACATAAATAGCAGGTGCTCAGATCGGAGGCATTCCTGCAGCATACTTCAATGGGAATTACTCCTTTTCCTAGGTTTACACACATAGAACCCAGGGGTGAAATCCAGCAGGTTGTGACAGATTCTGGAGAACCGATAGCGGAAATTTTGAGTAGTTTGGAGAACTGGCAAATACCACCTCTGGCTGGCCCCAGAGTGGGATGGGAATGGAGATTATGCAATATCCTTCCACCAGGAGTCGGGGGGGGAATGCAGATTTTGCAGTATCCTTCCCCTGGAGTGGGGTGGGAATGGAGATTTTGCAATATCCTTCCCTTGCCACGCCCACCAAGCCACGCCCACAGAAGCAATAGTAAAAAAATTTGGATTTCACCACTGCATAGAACCTAAAATGTTTGAGTCTGAGTTGACGATCAGGATTTCACAGCTCAGTCCTATATATTCAGCCAACTGTGATTTATTCAACAAATCATAGTTTATTGTATATGTTCATCTAGTTCATTAGTTGCTGCTCTCCCAAGGATGGCTTAATTCCTTGACATCCAACAAAAGCATGCATGAAATGACACTTTCATTGACCACAGTTTCTCTCTTCAAGGAGCAATTGTGGGATACAACTTTATCTCATCTGTCAACAATAAAGGCAATTGATGCGGAGACTGGACTCCAGTCAGTAATGGTAGACCTTTTAATGCATCCCTGTGCAACCTCTTCAGCCATCATAATGCTGCATAAAATGGACAAGTTTTTCTCTCAGCCTTGTGTTGTCCCCTTCCATGTGATGCTTAGGTCTTGGCTGGATTCATTTCCTTGTGTTAGGCACAATAAATCAAGAAACAAGGTTTGTAACATCCTAATGCTGTCTAAATTCGGAAGGAATACCACTACGCAACAAAAAGTTGAAAGGATCACGTACCTCGGTTCTAATTTCCATGAAAGCTGGGACATGACCATTGAAGTAAAGACAAGGACAGAGAAAGCTCAAATGGCATTCTTCAAAATGAAAAAGGTCTTCTGCAGTCATTAGATAAGCCTAAAATTGAAAATCAGGCTTGTCAGATGACATCTTTTCTATCCTGCTCTACGGAGTAGAGAATTGGTCTCTGACAGAAAAGCATTTGAAATGTGGATTTACAGACAGCTGTTACATATAAGCTGGGTTGACAAAATGAGAAATGAGGTGGTAATAAGCCACCTGGGAAAGCCAAGGGAAATCATCAAATCATTAAAAAGCAAAAGTTAGAATATTTCGGACATGTGATGCGACACCCGGAAAAATACACCATACTTTACTTAATCCTCCAGGGAAAGATTGAAGGCAAACGAGGTCCAGACAGAAGAAGAATACCATGGCTTCAAAATCTAAGGGACTGGTTTGAACATAGCACAGCAGCACTTTTTCATGGGGCTGCTGATAAAAATAGAATCGCCAATATGATCGCCACAACGTCCGATGACGGATATGGCACAAGAAGAAGAAGAATGCTGTCTATAAAAATTCTGAGCTACTAATGGTCAAAGCAAATTGGTGGTAGATAAGAATCAACAGAATTCAAGATGGGCTGGGTTTAGATCTCTTGTGGGCATCAAGGGACTCAAGACTGATGATGTGCTTGACCCCTCCTTCAAGCTCAGCCTGGTCATCTCCTACACCTTCATTTTAAACAACAGTATCTTACTAAAGCAATGTCTGTATACCATCATTGCACGCAATTGTAGAAGCAGCATTTATGTTGAGATAAACAGCTAAGGCTACAAGTTTTTGTTTGTGAAACATCAAATAAAAACTGAGGGAGAGATCCTAAAAATGTCCAATTTCCACACAAATCAGTATCTGGAGGTCATTCTTTTCCATCATACTAAATATGATTAATGCAGAACATAACTGAAATTCTTGCCTCCGTAACACCACCAAACAGCCAACATAGGCTCATCCGTTGGATGATAAATATATATGGCTTTTAATTTTTGGCTTTTAAAAATTAGAACCACCAAATGGATGCTTGATTGCCTTCATGCTAATTTAGATCATCTTTTTATTGTGATTCAGGAAAAAAAAAATCTTCCCTTGGACCCCATGCTTGGGTGAACTCATGGTGTCCGCTCTTCTTGAAAGGATCACATCATCTGCATTCGGCTGTTTTATGGATCTGACTCATTAAAAAAGACTCTAAAAGCGCAGCATTTTTTCTAAAGTTTTCAAGCCTGAAAGAAGACGTGGCTGCGTTAATGAAGAGACGAAAGGTGTCGGGTTCACACGCGATCATAAGCAATCCTTCTGAATCATTTTCAAAGTGGACAAAGCCCTGTTTACGCAACATATTTTACCTTTCCTTAGGAAATGAAACATCTTCGAAAAGAATCAAATTCATGATTACCCGGTAAAGCAGATGTCTTTCTGTTTTATCCTCCTCTGTATTTGCACCTCTCATTAAAGTACTTAATCTGCAATATATTATTAAAACCGTCTTTAATTAATAGTCATACTTGTGACAATTTTATAAGACTACTGAATACACTAATATTAAGACGCTTACTCATTACAAACTAGGACACCGAGAAATATTATTGTAATTATTCCATCATTTCTGGAAGCTTCTGGGTTCATTTTACTTGTTTCTTTTTTGGTTGTTTATCAATAAACCCATCTCATCATTCTGAATTGGCTTTTAAATGAAAGGATTAAAGGGTTGTACCAAGGATTAGTCTAAATTTGCCAGCCTTTTTACTAGTGCTAAAATAAATGAGGGCTTTATTTTTATTTTATAATGTCCACACCACTCATGTCCATTTTATTACACTAGGTGGCTTACACCTTACATTCAGTGTAACAGTTTAAATTATTAAAACCTTCCTTTAAAAACTGAATAAGATACACTTAAACCCCTTTTCTAAATGATAATGAGAGGGCTAGCCTCAAGTTAGGCACGGGAGCAAGGGATAAAATGTTTCACAACAAAGTGATGTTGCGACAAATACTGTCTTTTACATTCTTGTGTGTAACTTCAGGATACGAATTTGAAAAAGTGGCATCTGTGTCACGATATCCCAACGCAATATTTTGTCAATGTGGCATCAATTCATAAACTTCAATTCTGTATGTTAGATGAATCTATGGCAGCTCTTGCAAAATGTGACACAAAATGTGCAAAATGTTTTATTGTACTGTGTGTTATATAGAGTTTATAGATCAGTATATCTTACTAAAGAGATTGCCAGGGAGGGCAGACGACTTTTACGTTGGCTTTCTCCTCCAGGACTCAAACCCGGCTACCACGCATGCACAGTGGCAAAATTCTGTGTCGCTGCAATGTCCCCAAGAAAAAAATGGGTTACAGAATTATAGCTGTCAACTTGTGCCAGTTTTTGGAGCTATCTATGACAATTTTTTGAAAAATATATTTATTCACATACTTATCGGCTCTCCACTCACGTAAATTAGGGAGTGACTCTTAACGGTTTGAGATCATGTATTTTCTTAATGGGGATTTTATTATCCACTATTAATGTCAGTATTATTTTTTTAATATATTGTATGTCTATTGCTGGTCGATGACCGTAATAAAGTTATATTCTATTCCATTCTCACCCTACGAGGAGTCCAGAATAGTGTAAAGAAGAGCAACAGTAGACAGCTGCAAATTTACCAAGCTTTCTTCTAATTCAATGTGGACTAAGAAACTGGACCAGATGCAAATGATGCAACCATGACTTACTGCAGTTTGCTAAGAGGAATCAGCAAAATTATTTTATAGCGTTTGCATCTAATCCCCCCAATTATTCATTCAAATGAATGCCCAGGATTATTGTCTAATTGTTGTCATTTACTTCCCATGAGTATAATGCTTCGTTAATTTAAACCCTGCTTTGTATTATATTTCATATTTAATCAGTGGTAAATGACACCTTGATTGCTTTGTGTAATAAAAGAACATGGTTAACTGCCACAGCATTGGGAGCAGAACCTGTAGCTTCCCCTACATAGATTGGGCATATAAAGTGGCATCTTCAGCTGTGACTCCTTTTCACTCATAAATCAATGGACTTCTCTCACTGGCCTTAAGGGCACAGAGCACCAGTCTGTAAAGTACGCACACCCTAAACATTCATCCTACTACAGCAATCCCAAATGCCTTTGAGATTCATGAGCAAATTATAACGTTCTCAGCTGAAAGGAGTTTTAATAACAGACCAAACACAAATTAATCATAAATATATAAAAAAATTCAAAATGGGCAAAGGACCGGATGATGGCAAAATGACCAGAAATGTGCAGCTGAGGTCAAAGCAGCACTGACCATGCTTAAGTGATGCTTCATTTCCTTGGGGACTGCTACAGGGAGCCATATAAAAAGATTCTCATCCCACAATATTCACATACTTCTCCTTGTCTTACTGTCGACCGATACTACCCAAGGTAAGAACATAATATTGTACTGAAATATATCTTGCAGCATTTTCCAATGAAAGATGCTGCAGTTTGTTTACATAATTCTTAGAAGTACTTTATAATTTCTTTGGTGGCTTTATGAGCTTTTTTGTGTGTGTGGTTATGTACTACAGGACGGGCTGGAATATACTCGCTTTTACTCTGCAGCCCCAATAACTGCAACATCTATTGATCAGAGAAAGCTCAATGGAAAAATCTTCCATATCTTCTATCTGAAATTAAATGAGGTGAGGGGAACCAGGTAGCCGGAGAAAAGACGACATAGTGAAAGACAGAATTCTCACAAACGATACCAATTACTATAAATACAAATTTCACCAAAACATCTCCATACCATCCATTTAAAAGCAGGGTTTGTGCCCATCCAACCGTTGCTGATCTAAAGAAACTGTTTGAAGGGGGACAATGTACAGATTTTCCTTAGAATGTTGAAATAGTTCAACAATTAAGATCAGCATGGTTTTGTTTTTAGTGATTGTCTTTACATTCCCATAAACAGTCCCGTTGACCTTTATCTTGTGCCAATTTAGTGCTGAATTTTACTTGACTAGATTCTTGTGTAGAGGCTTGAACAATAAATCTTCTGAACCGCAACTTAATGTGTGATCCTGATTCTTCACTCCTGATAGTATGTTATATATGTATGGTTGTCTTTGAGCACCAGTTTGGTGTAGTGGTACTTTAGGTATGAAGCCAGCTGATACTGACTTTGAACCAGTTGCCTTCAGCCTTAGAAAGAAGGTGACCACAGCAACCCAGCTGCAAAAATCTTTCCAGGAAAACTGCACAGACTCGTTCCAGGCAGTTGCCTGGAGTCTAGAGTGACTGGAAGGTCCTTTAAGTCTTTACATCACTATTTGTATCTTTAAAAGAGAATATTTGTAGCTCAGGGTTGAAATGAGGGGTCCTTGATGCTGAGCTTGGTTGTTTTCTTGCAGATGTTACATTTACGCAAACTAGGTAACATCATCAGTGCTAATAAGGAATTGGGTTTGCTAATAGTAAGGCCATCCCTTACTACTATTGATAATGTTACTAGTTTGGGTAGTGAAATGTCTGTAAGAAAACAACCAAGCTCAGAGAGCATCAAGGACTTTACTTGTATGTTACCCATTGTCAGCCCTGGAGCCATTTTAGAAATCTTCAGGGCTGCCACAGCAAGGCCGGTTGCTGCTGTGAGAACACGAGGCGGGAGATGGAAATAGCTGGAGGGAATTGTAGCCAAAATAACGTTCTTTCCCGTGGGAGCCAAGGACGTCCCTACCAGGTGTTTGAAAGGCATGAGCCAAAGGCAGCTGATGGAGGACTGTGACCTGATTGGACCGTGTGATGGATGTGTGACCTGGGGGGCAAAAACTTTGGGGCTTGATCTGGGTGGGGAAAACCTTGGGTCCTTCAGAGTCAGGTTTTCACCAGCTGTGCCAATATGGCATTCCTAATAAATTCTTACTTTGAGGAAACTCCAGGGCTCAGAGTTTTGATTTCGTTGGGACTGTTACTTGGAACCCTGAAACCCATCTTATGCAAGCAATTTGATTTCTAGTTCTTTCATAAGGGTTCACAAAACCAAAATCTCTTCTGGCACTGAACACGTTCACCCAAATGGTAACTGTGTGTCTTGGTTACATAGATGTGTTTTATTTGTTTTTTAGTTTGCCTACAAAGATGACCTGCTGTGGGGATTGCTGTGGCTCTTGTGGGGCCACTTGTGGAACCTGTGGGGCCGTGCTTTTGTGCGTGCCCTGCTGTGGATGTCAACAATGCTGTGCTCCCTGCTGTGGCCAGTCATCTTGCTCCTCTTGTGGCGGCCAATCCTCCTGCTCTCCCTGTTGCGGGACCAAATCCAGCTGTGGCCAGTCCTCCTGCTGTTCATGCGGTGGTAGCAAATCCAGCTGTGGCCAGTCCTCCTGCTGTTCATGCGGTGGTAGCAAATCCAGCTGTGGCCAATCCTCCTGCTCTCCCTGTTGCGGTACCAAATCCAGCTGTGGCCAATCTTCCTGCTCTCCCTGTTGCGGGACCAAATCCAGCTGTGGCCAGTCCTCCTGTTCATGCGGTGGTAGCAAATCCAGCTGTGGCCAATCCTCCTGCTCTCCCTGTTGCGGGACCAAATCCAGCTGTGGCCAATCTTCCTGCTCTCCCTGTTGCGGGACCAAATCCAGCTGTGGCCAGTCCTCCTGTTCATGCGGTGGTAGCAAATCCAGCTGTGGCCAATCCTCCTGCTCTCCCTGTTGCGGGACCAAATCCAGCTGTGGCCAATCTTCCTGCTCTCCCTGTTGCGGGACCAAATCCAGCTGTGGCCAGTCCTCCTGTTCCTGCGGTGGTAGCAAATCCAGCTGTGGCCAGTCCTCCTGTTCCTGTGGAGGTAGCAAATGCAGCTGTGGTCAGTCCTCCTGCTCTTCCTGCTGTGGAGGCAAATCCAGCTGTGGCCAGTCCTGCTGTGGAGGCAAATCCAGCTGTGGCCAGTCCTCTTGCTCCCCTTGCCAATCCAGCTGTGGCCAGTCCTCTTGCTCCCCTTGCCAATCCAGCTGTGGCCAGTCCTCTTGCTCCCCTTGCAGCTGTGTCATTCCTTGCGTCCAGACCTGCTGCCCCACTCCCTGCCCTCCATGCTGCAAGAAGTAAGAAGCCAACCACCATATGAGAAGATCTAAATGCCAACACAACACTGCCAACAAGATCTGCCAACACGACACTGAGAAGAACAACCCCACCAATCGCAGCTCTAATTTCTAAGACTGCCAAGGTCCTCACCTGAATTCCTCTGTACCATGGTGACATTTTCTTTTCTTCTTCTTTTCCCCCACTGTTCTCTGAGCTGAATTCTCCTGAGCCAAGGAATAAGCCTATTTCGTATGTTAAGATAAAAGGTAATTCTCATTTCCTCCTGGGTGTCTGGAACCTTTCCTTATTCTGAAGATAGCTATGTAGACAAAAATAAAACGATGAATCATCAAAGCTGTCCTGCTGGAACTTGTTTGTCTTTATCCTTTAATGTCAAAGCTGGATTTCTATAAAGCAAAATATACACTTGCTTTCCTGAGCTTTGCACAACTAGAGAAAAAGAATTAAACCGTACTTATATTGGATGGATTGTGCTATCTTTCTACTATAATGGAACATCTTGGCAGAAATAACAGCTATATTAGAAGTACTAACATCCTTTACTAGAAGTTACAGTAACATCCTTTACTGGAATAATTAAAACAAAAGCATATAATAAAGAGTATATAAGTATATAATAAAGGAAGTAATGGCCCGCACTAATCAAACTTTCCAAGCGTTTGGCATCCCAATCCATTAGGAAGACTAAACAATTACTATTTGATCCTTTTATCTACCAGGAAATCAAAGTTTTACCTGATCTGGATATAGTTTATTCAAAATACTACAGCTAAATGCATGACCCATTTGGTTTCAAATCTGGTTTTAGTTTAGTACGTAAATAATGACTTTATTCATTCATTCATCCATTTGTTCTCATGGCAGGGACACACCCATTTGCCAAGCAACTTTGGAAGTCAAAACACACATGGTATATGTCCCAAAGCCAGCCACAGTTACAGTACATCTGATAAACCACTGTTAAGCAAATTATGGTTTTAGTCATTCAGCTCTTCTTATATTGAGTTTAATCCCAGTCTATTCATCAACCATGCACCCAACATTCAACCCCCAAATATTTGATTTGGAAGAGTCCACAAAGCCCGGTTAATCATGCAAAGCACATATTAGCAACATTTTGAAGGTGAAAGACCACCTTTATCCCCAAATCTAAATTATATCTACTTTTCAGAAATAAAGAGACTCTGATTACATACATTGTTTTCTAAGACACGTGTTAAGCAACTCTAAACTTGGACCCCAATGACATCCTGGTCAGACAAACACACGAATCTTAATTTAGAAAAATATGCATTAAGCAATGACTTATCTCTACTCTGTTTAGGCCAGGCTTTCTCTCTTTCAGCCCAGCCCACCTCACAAGGTTGTTGTTGTGGGGAAAAATAGGAGGAGGGAGAAGTATTAGGTATGCTCACTGCCTTGAGTTACTTATAACGTAATAAAAGTGGGATAAAAATGTAATAAATTTCTCTGTTTTCCCTCAAGCCCAAAGCCAATTCCAGTCAATTCCATAAACCATAATTAACCAAACTTAGGAATTAGGTCAAACATACCGAAGTCATGGTTTATCCTGGCATTAATATTTATTATTAAAACTATTTGGATCTTACCAGAATCAGAACGTTTTTCCACAACATTTGATAAAAAATCTCTGAAAACAGCCTTAAAAACCCCCAGACAGATTCAAAGAAAGGGGGAGGAGGAAGAGGAGTAAAAGCATTATAAAAGATAAATAAAATAAAAACCTCACATTTTTTATTAAAAAATAAAGGTTTTCCCCCTAAATACATTTCTGAGTGGGGAAATAACAGTCTTTTCTCCTCAGACTCTCAAGCAGCTTCTGGAAGGACTTTGGAGGGAAAAGGTGGGAAAGGAATCCAGGCATCAGATTGGCCCATGGAACTGCCAAGTCATCCAGCTATGCACTGGGATTGGTGGACGTTAGTGGTGGGCGAGTCTTTTGCTTAGAGCTGGCCTGAGGAGAAGGCAAGAAGGCAAAATGGTGGCTTTTTTTACCTCAGGGAAGACTTAGAGGCTTTTCAGCCCACCATTAGGCCCCAAAAAAGCCTCTTTTTTTCCTGTCAAAATGGAGGAATTGTGAAATAATCCTGATTATTGAGAAATGGGGGCAAAGAAGCAAAGTGGGGATAAATAAGCCATGAAGGGATTCAGCCTTTCAAAATGAAAGTTAGAAATAGGAACAACAGCCATTAAACCAGCTTTTTCCACATCAAATGCTAACCACGGTTAATGTTAATCCAGCCTAAAGGGCATCCCGGAGATCTGCCTCTGATTTGGTTCAAATACACACACACACACACACACACACACACACACACACACACACACAATGTCTGAACACAACATGGCTGTCCAAATTTAAAAGTACACGACTACACGCAAGTCAATATCTGAATAAAAATAGCCAGTTCCCGGCTACTTTAGCATCGCTGTGGGAGTAAGGATTAGAAATGTTGCTGAACATTTCCTGAGGAATAAATACAAAAAAAGGAAAGGAAAACTTTTAGAATTCAGAATTTTATTGAAACCATAAGTTTATGCAAGGATTACAAGGATTGGAAAATGCCGGCAGGGCTTTGCCAAAGAAAATGCAAACCGTCACCCAAAACTATTGTTTTTGGAAAAGCTAAATGGCTATAGAACCAGTTGGTAGGGAAGATCCAGACCCCGAACAAAAATCACCCGATAGTCATAAGAAAAAAAGAAAAGAAAAACGGTGCCATTTGCCCTTCGGTTACGAGGAAACGATTCTAATCACATTTATTTCAGGAATAAAATCAAGAGAAGATCAAAGAGTGTTGGGTAATACATTTGTGTCAAGGCTTCTGTTCATCAACTTGGCAAGATGAGTCAGAGATAATCCAGCAAGTCTTACAAGAGGAACAAGTAACATTCTCACATCCCTCTAGCTGTCAAAAGGGAAGACTGCATTTAGTTGTCGTATCTGGATTGCAATGTTTCAAATGATCACGAGAGGGCAGTGGGGTGATACGGAAAGCATCTGCTCTTCGCTGCCCTTTAGTGGTTGTTGCAGCTTCTGCAGTCTGAATCTGGTAGCTCTAACTTGCAGGTCTTGTGAACGCTGTCAATGTTCCTTTAGCATTTCTTCACTTGGGTGCCATAGGTCTGGACTGGAATTCGATAATATGGGTAAGATGGAGTACAGCAGCACCGTGGACGGCCACAGCAACGGCCACAGCAACGGCCACGAGACCCACAACAGCACCCACCAGTTGCGGGCCTTCCTACGTAGTAAACTGTTCTTGGCCTGTATCTGTTGCAGCATCCGCAGCCGCGACCTCCACAACAGCGACAGCAGCTCATGGTTGCAGACTTAAAGGAAAATCTGTAAAGCAAAAACAGATTGTGAAAGGCCAACTCCGACAACCTATCATGCTCCATTTTTTTTTCTCATTCCAGTTTTCTTAAATGTGAACACAACTTTGGTCACAGATCACATGAATAACTTTAACTTAACTTGAATGAAGACATGTAATAATAGTTTGTGAAATAATTAGCTAGCCTCACGCAACCTGGCCTACCAATCATTTTTCACTTACGAGCAGATCCTTGCCATTTTATCTAACCCCTCAGAATTATCTTAATTCTAAGATAAGGATGGAAGGTGCCTATCTACCTTTGGTCTTCTTATTGTAAGAATGAAGAACAAAATACCATATATCTTACCTTGGCTCAATAGAGGAAGCTTTCAAAGCTAGGACGCTCCAATGAATGAATGACAACCGTTCTAGCCAGGGACTTTTTATACACAAACGGACACGTGTTCTCGAGGGAAGTGAGACATCCGGGAACAGCAGCTGATCCCTATTAAGCACGAATCCTGTTCTGAATTTCTCCATTCCAGTTTGTATTGCTTGGCCCAATCCATGTTTCCCATTACATAAGTCATTTATAGTATGTGGGTGTTTAATGCTATCTCCAGTTAATGCATAGGTTATTCAGATGCCATAGTTGAGGTTAAAAAAGCGTTTAAGGAGGAATTATATTGTGACATATGCTGGGTTGCTCAATAGGATATCTCACGCAGTCAACTCAATAAAATATATCTCTTCCTTTGGATTTAAGCCTTCCCATCAATCACTAATTTTTACTCTTGATGTTCACTGCACTTAAGAAATTATGGTGATTTTGTAATTTCAACCTCAAGATTAATCTCCAGTGTTTCCTGAAAAATGGACTACATCCCTGGAGATCGCTTCTTTGATGTCACCAAAGTTATTTTGCCCAATCTTGGTTTTTATTTTTTTTCAAAAACATATTGCTTTCAGTTTTAATTATAAATAAAATGTTAGTTTAGACATTGCAAAGACAAGGGGCATTTTTTCTTCGAACAGGCATTCTTAAAAAATGAAAAAGATGCAAGATCCAATGCTTTGTTTGGAAAGGTGTCCATTTGCTCTCAGTCTACGAGTTTACTCTGGAACTCTACGACATTGTTGGATTCAACTTTATCATGTGGTTTTTCTGCTAACTGAAAACTTTGTGACTGGGCCATGTCTTAATGAGATGGTGTGAGATTTGAGTAAAAATCAATTTGTATGAAAATTAACCATGTGGCCTCGTAAAACAAGGGAATTGATGGATTGTACGATGCCTCTTTTCAAACATTGAATGACCTATTCAAATTTTAGATATGTAGGATTTTTTTGGAATGATATATGATATCTATATCCTCTTATGTTCAATGACAAAGGGACAGCAGCCTTGATAGTACAGTGGTCTACGTACCCTGTTATTAACACAGCTGCCTGCAATTTCTGCTGGTTCAAATCTCTCCAAGGCTCAAGGTTGACTCAGCCTTCCATCCTTTCTAAGGTAGGTGAAATGAGGACCCAGTTTGTGGGGGCAATAAGCTGATTTTGTATAAAATATACAAAAGTATGAAGGCTATTGCTTAATGCATTGTAAGCCGCCCTGAGTCTCCGGAGAAGGGCGGCATATAAATCAAATTTAAAAAAAAAAAAAAAAAAACCTTTGGCAGACACTTAAACAGTTGCAGTGTGAATAAATAAACAGACAGAAGCCATCAGTATCGCAATATTAGGAATGATGTTGGATACCGAAAGACTCCTAAACAACAAATGCCACAAGTATCTTTCTTGCCATCCTCCTAGCACAGCCCAAAGAATTTAAAATTTGGAAGAAAATCATTCCTGTCCAAAATAACTTCTTTTTTACTTAAGAATGGTTAGCCAAATCAAGCTCGCTTTGTTCATCAAGTTAGGCAGAAAAACGGAAAGCCGGAGAAAAACTAAAAACTAAACAAATCTGGACCTTTACATGCACCTCCCTCAATTTTTGCTTAGGAAGTGAGACAGCTGTGAAGAATCATCATTCACTATGAAAACATCCATCTCCAGGCCAATTTAGCCAAAAACTTCGTCAAAACAAATATCCCGACTGCTGATGAATCCAGATAATTTGATAATTAACCCATGGACCAAAACAGGTGATAGTTTGGCATCCTATATTTCTTCAAAAGAACAATTGGCTCCTTTTAATATTGTGTCAAACAAAGTACCATTTCATTCGAGTATACCACCTTCCAATATTTTTCTGTGCAGGTATTATTTAAAAGGCAACTGCCCCAGCTGCCAGATCAACTTTTTCTTTTAAGGCCATTCAAGAGGCCTGCCATTTGTTCAAAATAATGTAGGGTTCTCCTCATTGAACAGGGGTTTGACAAGAAGACCTCTAAGGCCCTTTCAACCCTATGATTCTGTGTTCTAATTAGCAACCATCACTGTTAAGTCATGTTACCAAATTCTACAGGTTGATTACATGCTGTATAAAGGACATTGTTTTTGTCTCTTCTGAATCGCCTTCTAGTCAGTTGCCTCGGATGACCTGATGTTTGGAAGGAAATTATTTTTACCCCTGCTCTCTTTATCCAAGGTAAATAGCTCCTTGTGGAGGATGTTAGAGTGCTCTAACTAGGATGTGACTAAGTTTAAACCATACCCTTCTCCAGAAAATAGTGCCTGCTAATGCTGCTCTTGGCTATTGGAGACAAAGCTGTAATCATCTATGTTGTATCTTTTAATTAAAATATCTGAATGCTGTGTCAGGTTCTGCTGGCCTGGCCTACTTCTATGCTCCTTTTCATTTTTAGGTATTAAGCGAGGGACCCGGGAAGCATTGAGGGAAAACACAAATGATCAGCAGAATTACATCTAGGTTTCCCAATCATTTAATCGGAAAGTTGTTTTAGAAAATTTCACTTCCTCTCCTTCTGAATGACTTACAACAAACCCACCCAATTTCTGGCTTAATTAAACCCAGACCAAAGTTTCTGTATTGACCCAGTTTGGACAACCATCATCACAGCATCACGAGAGGACAGGTTAGCATGATGAGCAACTTCAAAACGCAGCAATGTAACCTCGTGTCAGTCTTGTCAGTTGCTAAAGGAAGTCTCACCAGCCAAATGGCTGATAGGATTAACCAACCTATTCACCCCGGAGGATGACAACAATGTTCTTGCAAAGGTTGGACTAGAAGATCTCTGAGGTCCCTGCCAGCCCGATGATTTTATGTTCTAAAAAACAGATCCATTTTTTAAAAAAATCAAAGGGAGTTTTTGTGTAAAAGTTGATCCAAATTAATTGTCTGCTTCATTCCATTCATAATAGAGCAAAACAATAGCTCAGATCACTCAGATCACGCAGGAGTGAAGCTGGGGTCTGACTCCATCCTTGCTTATGAGTACATGACGTTAACTCCCCTCATCCTAGTGAGTAAACCATCTCATGGTCTTTAAACATCTATATTCCTCAGCATGGGTTAATTTCCTCGGGGCTTTCTGGTCATAGAGGATAATTGCAGCATTCCTACCAGAAAATCATTTTAATCACACAATTTATTTCTCCAAAGGTCTTTAATGAAAGAGGTAAATGAAGCTGGAGAATCAATAATAAATATTATCACATTTTAGAAAATGTCTTTTCACATGGTTAATTTAAGGTTTGGGCTCCAATGGACGTGACATGTTCATGCGCAAAAGGTGCACAGAGAGACAGTATAAAAAGTCCACCACCACTGCAAATCCTTACCTACCTACCTGCATTGGTTGTGAACTTTTCATCTCCTAGAGACCAACCAGGTATGTTACGGGAGCTCACCTGAGCTTTTTTTTTTTTATAATAGCCGTAAACGGTTATAGGGAGTATAGTTAGAAGCTTCTGCTTCTGAACATCTCTTGGGTGTCCACTTGGTCACCATCAGACATAAGATTCTGGACTAGACGGATCTGTCTAAGGAATGATGCCAATTGATGGTGGACTTGATGATGACAACAAGCCGAAGCTATTGAGAACCACAAGCTGAAAGCTAACTGTGGGAGATGGCCCACTACTGAGTTCATGAGATCTCAGAAACATCCATCTGGTAGCTTTGGGAAGCAGAATAGCTGTGTCTGGTCCACCTGGTCATATGGACAGTAGGGCCCCATGGTTTAAGTACCAGCTTTACAGAAAGCCGTGGAGAATTGAGGTTTTGTGTATATCTGGAAAAACACTGACCTCAAATCTTGGAGAACGGCTATCGGCCAGATTTGGCTTGACCAAAGATCCAACAATACAAGATTGTTTCTTATATAACTGTAGTCAAGCCACAAAGACAAAGGAAAGGGGATTCATTGTTAGTTGAGTAAAGTCTGCAACAATGAATGTCCCCCAATTCCATTGAATTGGCGAGGGTCACGAAGAAACTTGCCGATACCGGTGGAAAACAGACAACATGACGTTCATTTGTGATCCATTTTTTTCAGACTTTCCACCTGCAACCATGACTGGCGGATGTGGCTGTGGCGGTGGTGGTGGCAGCTCAGACGGAACCACCATCATTTGCGTTCCCTGTGGAAATTCCTGCGGCTCCATGGGCTGTTGCATGCCCTGTTGCGGTTGCATGCAGGGCTGCTACGGCTGCTGCAGCCCATGCTGTTGCATGCCCTGTTGCTCGCCCTGTTACTCAGGGGGTTGTGGTTGTGGTGGGATAATAGCATGCCGCATCCCTTCCTCCAGAAGAAGCAGCAGTAGTAGTTGCTGTGGTGGTTACTGAAGCTGCTGAAATCCTGGCAGTACAGATTAGGGACCTGCCTGCTCTCCCAGCTCTTCCTCATTCCCACCGATGCTTTTGAAGATGTAACCGTCCTTTTCTCTCCTTTAAAAAGTCTTTCAAGGCCTTTTGTGCCGTTGCTTTTGACTACTAGTGTATATTGATCTTCCTCCTGACCTGTCCAATTGCTTCTCCTGCTCCTGCTCATCCTCCTCATCTTCCTAATTTCTCTTTAATGTACTATCCAAAATAAAATAGTGTCGTCAATGCATTTGCTCTGGTTTTAGTGTATTCATTTACTTACTTACTTTTTATCTACTTAGTATCTATCTATTTATTCATTTGTTTGTTTGTCAAACACGTGTGAGATAACAGGTATAAGTATAAACAGACTGTGTGGTTGTTGTACAACTGCTTCCATTTTTATTTTGAAAAGTTTTCTCTTATTGTCACCTGTGGAACTAAGAGGTTTTGATTACATAAAAAAAAAAGCAAAAATTCCAGGTTGCTTATAGTAATCTCAACTGGGTTTAAAAGACTTCATACACACATATCTTGATCATTCTCTGTCTACGATCACAGTCATGAGTGGAACTTCTGCTACTAAGCAATGCAGCTGTTAAATGTTTTGTGGCTGATTTTGCAACCTATACATGCCACAGTTGTTCAACAAATTTGCATTCCCCCAACTGACTTTGCTCGTGGGAAGTCAGCTGGGGAGGCCACAAAATGTTAATCTGCTGTCCTCAGGATTCCGTAACCAGTTAAATACAGCACCAGTTGCCAAACATCCAAATTTTTGATCATGTGACCCTGGGAACACTACGACAGCCGTAAGTGCAAGAAATGGGCTGTAAGTCATTTGTTTCAACACTGTTGTAACTTCAAACAGATGGTTATAAGTCAAGGACTACCTGTAACAATGCAACCACAAATGGATCCAACAACAGTGTTTGATTTGTACTTCAAATTAACGCCAGTTTTGGATGGCCGATGATATTTCAGTGTTTAATGAAGCCACCCAATTTCTGGCTTAGTTAAACCCAGGCTAAAGTTTCTGTATTGACCCAGTTTGGACAACCATCATCACAGCATCACGAGAGGACAGGTTAGCATGATGAGCAACTTCAAAACGCAGCAATGTAACCTCGTCTCAGTCTTGTCAGTTGTTAAAGGAAGTCTCACCAGCCAAATGGCTGATAGGATTAACCAACCTATTCACCCCGGAGGATGACAACAATGTTCTTGCAAAGGTTGGACTAGAAGATCTCTGAGGTCCCTGCCAGCCCAATGATTTTATGTTCTAAAAAAGAGATCCATTTTTTAAAAAAATCAAAGGGAGTTTTTATGTAAAAGTTGATCCAAATTAATTGTCTGCTTCATTCCATTCATAATAGAGCAAAACAATAGCTCAGATCATGCAGTAGTGAAGCTGGAGTTTGATTCTCATTGCTTATGACTCCCCTCATCCTAGTGAGTAAACCATCTCATGGTCTTTAAACATCTATATTCCTCAGCATGGCTTAATTTCCTTGGGGCTTTCTGGTCATAGAAGATAATTGCAGCATTCCTACCGGAAGATTGTTTTAATCACACAATATATTACTCCAAAGGTCTTTAATGAAAGAGGTAAATGAAGCTGGAGAATCAACACCGAATATTATCGCATTTTAGGAAATGTCTTTTCCTGTGGTTAATTTAAGGTTTGGGCTCCAGCGGGTGTGACCTGTTCATGCGCAAAAGTTGCACAGAGAGACAGTATAAAAAGTCCACCACCACTGCAAATCCTTACCTACCTATCTGCATAGGTTGTGAACTTTTCATCTCCTAGAGACCAACCAGGTATGTTACGGGAGCTCACCTGAGCTTTTTTTTTTTTTTTGTAATAGCTGTAAACATTTATAGGGGGTATAGTTAGAAGCTTCTGCTTCTAAACTTCTCTTGGGTGTCTAACTTGGTCACCATCAGACATAAGATGCTGGACTAGACGGATCTGTCTAAGGAATGATGCCAATTGATGGTGGACTTGATGATGACAACAAGCTGAAGCTACTGAGAACCACAAGCTGAAAGCTAACTGGGGGAGATGGCCCACTACTGAGTTCATGAGATCTCAGAAACATCCATCGGGTAGCTTTGGGAAGCAGAATAGCTGTGTCTGGTCCACCTGGTCATATGGACAGTAGGGCCCCATGGTTTAAGTACCAGCTTTACAGAAAGACGTGGAGAATTGAGGTTTTGTGTATATGTGGAAAAATACTGACCTCAAATCTTGGAGAACGGCTATCGGCCAGATTTGGCTTGACCGAAGGTCCAACAGTACAAAATTGTTCCTTGTATAACTGTAGTCAAGCCACAAAGACAAAGGAAAAGGGATTCATTGTTGGTTGAGTAAAGTCTGCAACAATGAATGCCCCCCAATTCCATTGAATTGGTGAGGGTCACGAAGAAACTTGCCGATACCGGTGGAAAACAGACAACATGACGTTCACTTGTGATTCATTTTTTTTCCAGACTTTCCACCTGCAACCATGTACGGATGTGGCTGTGGCTGCGGCAGCAGCAGTGGCGGCTCGGAGGGAACCACCATTATCTGCATTCCCTGTGGAAATTCCTGTGGCTCCATGGGCTGTTGCATGCCCTGTTGCGGCCGCATGCAGGGCTACGGCTGCTGCAGCCCATGTTGTTACATGCCTTGTTCACCCGGCGGTTGCGGTTGCGGTGGGATAATAGCATGCCGCATCCCTTCCTCCCGAAGAGGCAGCAGTGGTGGCTGCTGTGGAGGTTAATGAAGCTGCTGAAATCCTGGCAGTACAGATTAGGGACCTGCCTGCTCTCCCAGCTCTTCCTCATTCCCACCGATGCTTTTGAAGATGTAACCGTCCTTTTCTCTCCTTTAAAAAGTCTTTCAAGGCCTTTTGTGCCGTTGCTTTTGACTACTAGTGTATCTTGATCTTCCTCCTGACCTGTCCAATTGTTTCTCCTGCTGCTGCTCATCCTCTTCCTCTTCCTAATTCCTCTTTAATGTACTATCCAAAATAAAATAGTGTCGTCAATGCATTTGCTCTGGTTTTAGTGTATTCATTTACCTACTTACTTGCCTTTTGTATAATTTGTATCATCCTGCCCAGTGGCGGAATTTAAACTTTTTTTTGCTACTGGTTCTGTGGGCGTGGTTTGGTGGGCGTGGCAGGGGAAAGATAGTGCAAAATCTCCATTCCCACCCCATTCCAGGGGAAGGATACTGCAAAATCCCCATTCCCTCCCCACTCCTGGGGGAAGGATATTGCAAAATCTCCATTTGCACCCCACTCTTGAGACAGCCAGAGGTGGGATTTGTCAGTTCTCTGAACTACTCAAAATTTCTGCTACCGGTTCTTCAGAACCTGATGAATAGCACCCCTGATCCTGCCTTTATTATTTCATCCCACTGGCTTTCATGGCATAGGTGGGGCTAGAAATCTCCGTCTCCTACTCATTGGCCCAAAGTCACCCAGCTAGCTTTCCTGACCAATGCGAGACTAGAGTCCCTTGGGAGTTGGGCGGCATAGAAATGCGACAAAATATATAAACTCCCCATTACCTGGTGATTGGCCCAAACTCATCCAGCTCGCTTTCATGTCTAAGGAAGGACTAGAACTCCCAGTCTCCTGATGATTGGCCAAAAGTCACCCAGCCGGCTTTCATGCCCAAGGCAGGACTAGAACTCACAGTCTCCTAGTGATTGACCCAAAGTCACCCTGCTGGCTTGGTCTCCTGCTTCTAGCTTGGTACCTTAGACCCTAGATTCCTCCACCTTCCCGCAATTCCAAAATATATCTGTTGGTTCTAGTTTTGTAACGGAGAGTAGAACACCATTTCTACAAGGGCTGTCAGTGATCGATAGACCATGATTGAAACTTTGTTTAATCTCCTCTTCCCAGATTGTTTCCTACCATCACAAAGGATGTGATTCCAACTTTTGGTCACAGAGCTTAAATTCTAAATAGACGTTGGTCCCCAGAAGTTAATATAGGTGTTCTTTTTTAAAGAAAATAAGTTATTCCCCAATAATTCACCAAGCCCAGGAGAGGTGTATTGGTCTGTGGATTTTGATGGACGTCACAGGAAGGTGCTATACTTCAGAAATGAGATTGCTAAGCATAATTTCTCAGAGATAGCCAACATACCTAGCGAAGATTAAAAATACATATCAGACTGGCCTACCCAAATCTGTGAACTCCCACCTTAACCCTAAAATATCCACATTGTCTTGATTTTCTCACATAAGGCAAGTGTGGTTTCTATATAATTGCATCCATTTTTATTTTGAAAAGTTTTCAAATGCAGCTGTTAAATGTTTTGTGGCTGATTTATATCCCACAGTTGTTAGACAAATTTGCATTCCCCCAACTGACTTCGCTTGTGGGAAGTAAGCTGGGAAGGCCACAAAATGGCAATCAGCTCTCCTCGGGATTCCGCAACCAGTTAAATACAGCGCCAGTTGCCAAACACCCAAATTTTTGATCATGTGACCCTGGGAACACTACGACAGCCGTAAGCACAAGAAACGGGCTGTAAGTTGCTTTTTTCAACACTGTTGTAACTTCAAACAGATCAGGGGTGATATCCAGCAGGTTTTGACAGGTTCTGGTGAGCCGGTAGCGGAAGTTTTGAGCAGTTCGGAGAACCAGTAGCGGAAATTTTGAGTAGTTTGGAGAACTGGCAAATCCCACCTCTGGCTGTCTCAAGAGTGGGGTGCAAATGGAGATTTTGCAATATCCTTACCCTGGAGTGGGGTGGGAATGGAGATTTTACAGTATCCTTCCCCTGCCATGCCCACTAAGTCACACCCACCAAGCCACACCATGCCCACCAAGCCATGCCCACAGAACTGGTAGTAAAAAAAAATGGATTTCATCACTGAAACAGATGGTTGTAAGTTAGGAACTACCTGTAACAAGGCAACCACAGATGGATTCAACACCAATGTTTTACTTGTACTTCAAATCAAGGCCAGTTTTGGATGGCCGGTGATATTTCAGTGTGTGTATATACACAACTACACTCCAGTCTATCTTGCCTTCTTAAGAAGTCCATGAAATTTTCTTAGGGACATCCTTGGATGTTTGCCATTCTTCCTAACAACTGAGCAGATGACTTCTCAAAAGTCAGCCACTTAGTTTTTGTGCCTAAAGCTGGAGTAGAAATGTAGGATTCTGCCCTTAGCAAAAAAGCTAATATACATGTACCAAACTCCAGCTGTCCTGGTAGATAGGCACAACTAAGTATTCTATTTTGCAGTTGCCAAGAAAGCTAATGCAGTCTTGGGCTGCATCAACAGAAGTAGAGCATTGAGTTTACAGGAAATTATACTTCTACCTTGCAGTGGTTAGAAAACATGGAATAGTGTCCAGCTTTGGTTACCACGATACAAGGAGGACACCGAGGAACTGAAAAGGGCGCAAAGAAGAGCAACGACAAAGGCGTAGGGTTGAAGATCCAATCTATGAAGAGTGGTGAAAGGAACTGAAATGTAGATCCATTCTCCACACACCAATGCTTGGATGGGACTCGGTGGAAGGAGACAAACCCAACTCAAAACAAGAGTCAATATTCTTGACTTTCCAAGTCATTATAATAATAGGACTGTCTTCCTCTTGAAGCTGTGGGTGATCCATCACTCGAGGTCTTTATGCAAAGGTTGGATATTCATTTGTATTGGTTAATCTGTCAGGTGCCAAGAATCAGGACCATTCAGAAGATTTATTGAACCTATACCCAAGAATCTAGTCAGCTGAAGTTCACTACTAAATTGACGCCAGATAAGGGTCAATGGAATTCAAGATGGGATGGACTTAGATTGTTTATGGAAACGTAACAACTCTAGGCTGATGACTCATTTAACTCTCTCCTCCTATCTTATGATTCTATGATTACATGACCTCCTATCCATTGGTCATGGGATGGGACCCATGACAATGCATGGCTGTAGAACATATGACATTGAACCAAGCAACAATGGGCTGGAAACCTTAATTTGAGTGAACCTGCCAGTTCTCGTGCCTCAGTCTCACCTGTAAATTAGGGCTGAAAAAATACCTTCTGGACAAATTTCCAGGCTATGCTGTGTACTCTATGATTCTGCCAAGATTATACGCAGGCTGTAATTGACGAGAGGAGTTATAGAAATTCCTTTCTTTAATCAAACAGGGGATGCACCAAACTGAGTCAGCAGGGACAATGACAGGGCATCATAGGTCAGATGGGAGATCAAAAACATATTTTGTCAGGAAATTAAGTCAAAGGGCTATTTTCCCTCAAATGTGTCACATCCCATGAAGGTCGAAGGGATTATTTCTAAGCGCCTTCTCCTGTTAAATAGCATTTGCTCCCTGCATTTGGCTTGATATCACCACCCTGTTTGAGCTGCTGCACATTAAAAGGTGAGTTGATATATACTTTTTAATGGGGTTGGGGGTTTTTTTAGAACTTTCTTTGGCTTCTCCCCAAAATCCTCCCATCAAATTAGGGACTTGCCTCTACTACTCGGAAATTGGGTACCACCCCATGGTCCAAAAATGTCCACCAGTTCCACCAAAAAAATGTTAGTAGGAACTGATCGAGGTAGGTGTTTTTCTAGAATGGTATTTCTGGATCTTGAGAACTTAAAGATGGGTGGGCTTCAACTCCCAGAATGCCCCATGCTTAATCTTAACATTCACAAGGTTGCTGTGGAACAGGGGTCCCCAAACTTGGCAGCTTTAAGACTTGTGGACTTCAACTCCCAGCATAGCTGGCTGGAGAATTCTGGGAGTTGAAGTCCACAAGTCTTAAAGCTGCCAAGTTTGAAGACCTCTGCTCTAGAACATTGCAATCTGCACTAGATCTTGTATAAGAACATCTAATACAAAGAGTGAACATGGTTTGAAGGTCAATTGCAATTACAGTCTCCTAATGTAAGCTTCTCTAGATCCTAAAATTAATTTCCAAGTGTTTTCAACAGTAAAGTGGGCAGCGATAAAAGAGATTGATTCTTTGGTAAAATGGAATTCCTTCCCTAGATGAACTCACCGGGCGCCTATATTGTCTATTATTACTGTTATGTATTTAATTTGTATCCTGCCTGTGTTATTTTTACAAATTATTCAAGGTGGTAAACATATCCAACACAATTTTCTCCTACAACAACAACCCTGTAAGGTAGGTTGGGCTGAGATAGAGGGACTGGTCCTTCAAATTCACAGCCTAATTCCCCAATAAAAAGAATAGACTTAATGTGCTTTCCTATTCCTTTCCCGTTTTAAAATGTATATTATATTGCTGGTTTTATTATGATTTTTTTAAAAAACTCTTGAAACTTTGTTTTAGATTTCTTGCAAATTATTCATTGAAATATATATATATATATATATGTGTGTGTGTGTGTGTGTGTGTGTGTGTGTGTGTGTGTGTGTGTGTATCTCTTTGGTTATTCGGGTTTTCTCCCGTGTCAAATTGGAAGTGTCTTGGCGACATTTCGACGAAGTCTCATTCGTCATCTTCAGGCTGGTGTTTTCGGCTTCGTGCTTCTAGGAGCAATCTAGAGCTTCTTCATTGCAAAACATCTTCAAGGAAAAACAAAACCTTGCTCAAATTGAATTGAAAAACAAAACAACAAGGGAGTGGAGAAGGGGAGAGGAGTAGAGAGGGGGAAAGGAGGGGAGTTGGGAGGTGAGAAGAGGAGAAAAGAAGAATGGGAAAAGTAGGGGAAGAAAGAAGGGGGAAAGAAGAGTAAGAGAGAGGGTAAGAAAGGGAGGAAGAAGAGAGGCGAGGGGAAAGAGGAGAGGAAGTAGAAAGGAAAGGAGAGGAGGAATGAGGAAAGTAGAAAGGGATAGAAGAGGAGAGAGAAGGGGAGAAGAAAAGGAAAGGTTGTTTTAAAATAAAAGAAGGAGATGGTAGAAGAGCAGACCCGAACAATTAATTAGCAAATAGAAGTTAAAGAATAAGATGAATGAACAATGATAAATGATGGACAAAAAATTGTACATTTAAATATGTTACATATATATATATATATATATATATATATATATATATATATATATATATATATATATATATATATATATATTCTTACCTCGTCGTAGGATTTATGTGTGTTTTTCCTCTAGCCAGGTTTTTCCTACGTAACACCTGGCTAGAGGAAAAACACGCATAAATCCTACGAAGAAGTAAGAAAACAGATATTGTACCTTTGGGGAGGATACATGAGATATGGGTGTGGCTCACTGATGGTGGCTAATGAGCCAGAAATAGATCTATATAAGTCTCTCACCTGGCAGCAAGAACTTGCTGGGCTGCCAGAAAGAAAAAAAGCCCAGAATCGAGTGGATGTGATTCCATTGATCTAGGGCTGCAGAAAAACCTTGGTTACATAGGAAAAACCTGGCTAGAGGAAAAACACACATAAATCCTACGAAGAAGTACGAAAATAGATACTGTACCTTTACAGGGAGGATACATAAGATGTGGGTGTGGAAGGGCATCCGGCCATTAACAGACTCTGCTTGCTCCATTCAGTTGCCCAGACACCACCCTGCAAGGGATTATGGGGTCATTAAATGAAGATGATGACTCATCTCAGTCCTGGGACATAGCAAAGACTCATAGACCCGTACCGGAGATGATGATTCTCACTTGGACCAGGGGTGAAATCCAGCAGGTTCTGACAGGTTCCGGAGAACTGGTAGCGGAAATTTTGAGTAGTTTGACGAACCGGCAAATACCACCTCTGGCTGGCCCCAGAGTGGGGAGGGAATGGAGATTTTGCAGTATCCTTCCCCTGCCATGCCCACCAAGCCCCCCCCCCACCAAGCCATGCCCACAGAATCGGTAGTTAAAAAAAATTTGAATTTCACCACTGACTTAGACCCTTGTTTATCTCTTCTTTTCAGGAACATTCCGTTTACTTACCGCTGTAAAGTCCTCAGCCTTTGAGGAAAATGTCTAGCACTAGTCCGAATAAAAGCACCAAAGGAATCACAACAGTGCGTATTGTGAGTTTCCAACCTTTAGACGAGGTCGGCCTCGGCGGTTGCCTCCATCCTAACCACCACGAAATGCTGACTCTCCCTATTGCACCAGACCCAGGAATCTTCTTTGAGAACCCGAATATCGCGGAATTTATTCACTTCGACGACAGCCATCCTCACAGAGAATTCTACAGGAGAACGCATATCGTTGAAATGATCGACCTGCCATTTTCTCCAGATTCCAAGGAATCTGGCTGCCCGTTACACAAGCACGTACATCCTGAAAGCAAGCCTACTCAAGAAGATCCGGAGAAGGCCACCTCTCCGTCTTCCTCTCAGCCGAAAAGCGAAGAGAAGCTTGAAACAGCAAATGGCAGCGACGGCGAAAATACAGCCTCCCATGGTGACGCCAATAATTTAAGTCCTTCTCAGGATCCAGGTGATGTGGTTGGGATGATGTACACCTACACGGTGCAATATCAATGGTCCCCCATGCTGAAATATTGCACCAATGAAGAGATGTGCTACAAACCCATACAATTGCTGTAAGATCAAAGCAAGAGCTTCAGCAAAATCACCTACTTCAATGCTTGCATCACTACGACACATGTCCCTAGGCTCCATCTTAGAACCACATTTCCCAACCTCACCAACATCCCGATGGGTGGACCTCAACTCCCAGAATCCATAGCCATGGCCATGTTGTCTGGAGAACCCTGGGAGTTGAAGTCCACCCATCCATGATGTCGGGAAGGAGATTCCCTTTCTCAACATGGTAGAAGAGAAATGTAACTTTTCTTAGAGCACAAGGCCATTTCTAATCACTAAATATTTGTTGTGCTTCTTGATCAGAAATCATGTGGTCCAATCAAAGCACCATCCCAACTGGAGATGCCTCCCAGTTCCAGCCGTCCAGGTCCAGGGCAAGATGTCCTTGACTTTCTGAGAAAGGAATGTTATTATGACTACACATCACCCCAGCTCCATACAATCCCCCCCTCCAGTTTCCCACAGTAGTAAACGTGGCAGCTCTGAAGGCCTAATGGAAAAGATGGCTTCCAGGCCTGACACAGGGTTCAGCCATTGGCCAATAACCAAGCTGTGATGGGGGCATAGACTGAGATCAAATCCCAGCCTTTCTGTGGGACACACATTTGCAAAGGAAGCTACAACATTTGGACAATTGGGTTCCTGGATTCCAATTGGGTCACCCCACGCTACAAACTGACCTTCATCTGAAAATGCTCTGTCTCTAATCCCAAGCATTGTTTTGAATAATGTCCGAAAATCCATGCAATAAATAATTAAACAAATATATCACTGCATGTTTGTTTTTTTTGATCAGGAAACGGGGTCGATCATTCCTGGCAAAGCTTATTTCTGGTAACTGACTCTACAAACATTCAGCTCTTTGTCCTTAAATCTGGATCTTGATCCTCCTAATCTCACGCACCTCACTCATAAATATATACCTGTTAATTTTACACTACATAATAACACAGTCGATGACTTAAGTGGTGTTTTTGGCCTGTTTTAAAGAGGGGAAAATTGAAGAGGTTCAGATGGAACATCTAAGGAGGGTGATTAGAGGAAAGGAGCTGGCCTTCCCAGATTTTGAAGCAGCCTTGGAGGCTTCTATGTCTGCAGGACTCTTGAATTTCTTCATCCTCGTTATTAAAACCTGTAGATCCAGGTAGAAAAACTGGTCCCATTTGATGGAAAACACTGAAGTCTCTGCTTGAACTAAAACTGCAGTTGTCATTTGAGGGATGTAAGACCTAAATGTCTGGTTTCTTAGCCCTAAGCTTTTTGACTAACTCAAGAGGTCAAGAAACTAGAATGTGCTAGTCATTCCCGACTCTAGG
This sequence comes from Pituophis catenifer annectens, assembly GCF_029215685.1. Classification (NCBI taxonomy): domain Eukaryota; kingdom Metazoa; phylum Chordata; class Lepidosauria; order Squamata; family Colubridae; genus Pituophis; species Pituophis catenifer. The sequence goes on from NW_027256890.1 coordinate 18,765,982, forward strand.
GGGCGGTGCTCATCTCCGTTTCAAAGCCGAAGAGTCAGCGCTGTCCGAAGACGTTCTCCGTGGTCATGTGGCCGGCATGACTCAACGCCAAAGGCACACGGAACGCTGTTCCCTTCCCACCAAAGAGGGTCCCTATTTTTCTACTGGCATTTTTTACCTGCTTTCGAACTGCTAGGTTGGCAGAAGCTGGGACAAGTCACGGGAGCTCACCCCGTTATGCGGCACTAGGGATTCGAACTGCCAAACTGCCGACCTTTTGATTGACAAGCTCAGTGTCTTAGCCACTGAGCCACCGTGTCCCCTTCTTATACTATTATGTAAAAGTAAAACGTTGAGGTTTGATGTCTTATTCTACTTCACCAAAGGGAGTCGGAAGTCAATCCCCTTTTTTCCCCCCTTCTTTTCTACACTTCTCCCTTCCCCTTTCCCTCCCCCATTTTTCCCACTATTTGCTTTTGTATTTTTGTATTTTATATTACAAACCAATAAAAACTGGAGAAATAAAAAGCAGTCAACTCAGGAAGTTGTAAATTGCAGTCACATGACTTTAGGATGTTGCAATTGTTGTAAATCCATGCAGGTTACTAAGAGCCCAAATCAAAGTCATGTGACCATGGGAACATTTTGGCAGTCATAAATGCAAGGACCAGTCATAAGTCATGCAAGTTCTTTCAGCACCATTGTAACTTAAACAGTTGCTAAACGAAGGGTTCTGTGTTGAGGACTTATCTGTGCTGGCAATATTGGTGGGGAAGATAGGTTCCCTAAGGAAGACTACAGAACAGAATAACAGAGGTGGAAGGGACCTTGGAGGTCTTGTAGTCCAATCCCCTCCTTAGTCAGGAAACCCTGAACCACTTCAGACAAATGGTCATCCAGCATCTTCTTAAAAACTTCCAGTGATGGAGCATTCACAACTTCTGAAGGCAAGTTGTTCCACTGATTAATTGTTCTAACTGTCAGGAAATTTCTCCTTAGTTCTAAGTTGCTTCTCTCCTTGATTAGTTTCCACACATTGCTTCTTGTCCTGCCCTCAAGGGCTTTGGAGAATAGCTTGACTCCCTCTTCTTTGGGGCAGCCCCTGAGATATTGGAAGACTGCTATTATGTCTCCCCTGGTCCTTCTCTTCACTAGACTAGCCATGCCTAGTTCCTGCAACTGTTCTTCCTATGTTTTAGCCTCCAGTCCCCTAATCCTCTTTGTTGCTCTTCTCTCCACTCTTTCTAGAGTCTCCACATCTTTTTTACATCGTGGCGACCAAAACTGGGTGCAGGATTCCAAGTGTGGCCTTACCAAGGCATTATAAAGTGGTATTAACACTTCATGTGATCTTGATTCTCTCCCTCTGTTTATGCAGCCTAGAACTGTGTTGGCTTTTTTGGCAGCTGCATCACATCTCTTGAGGATGTCTTGTTGAAGGACCTTCTAAAACCTGGGCCCATAGCTATCTCTTGATACATGGAATGTTGGGTCTTGCCTTTCTCCACCAGATGCTCTCTAATTCCTTCATCCCACAACCACCAAATGAACACGACCACGGAACATTCGTGCTTGCAAGGTTTATTACTCCCTTGAGGGACAGTAGAATTAAACAGTAGGCTACAGAGCCCAAGCAGAACAAGACATCGAGTATCTCATTACATCCCAAGGATGGTGACCCTTCTCCTGTGAGAAAGCCACACCACCTTCACAAATGGGTGATCAGATGTTAAGCAAGCAGGATCTCTGCACCAGAAAGAAGAAGGAGATGGGAAGATGGTGGACCAGGCTTAGCTTTGAGCATCGTTTCTCAGCAAGATGGAGCGAACAGGCCCTCCAAAAGTTGAGCTTCGGTTCTCCGGAGTCTTTCTAACAGCATTTCTTAGGAGGACAGCAACGTTGTGTGAACTGCGCAGGTGGCTGGCATTTCATCGCTGGCGGGCAGCAGTACTGCATAGGGCTGGGGCAGGCCATTTTGGGGGGACAACAGCAGCTGGTACAACAGGGGGCACAACAGGGGGCACAACAACACGACGGAGAAACATGGTACGATTTTCCAGGAGCACAAACAATCATGTTGGGGCTGCTTCCACAGCATGAAGAGCAGCAGTTGCCACAATTGCAAGGCATCGTAATTCTTTCTGAAATGCAGACAGAAGGATGAAGTACGCACACATGCACAAATACACAAGCATAGAGGAGAAGGATCGGCTTTGGCAAAGGTTAACGAGAAGCCGGAAGAACCCACCAAAATCAATATGGCAGGATGAATCTTCAATTAACATGAGTGGTGCGGTGGCCTAGAGGTGGAGCTCTCGCCTCACAATCTGGAGGCTGTGAGTTCGATCCTAGGTAGAGGCAGATATTTCTCTCTCTCTCTCTGGGCACACTGAGAATATATCTGCTGAACAAAACTCCGCATTGGCGACATGAAAGGCATCTGGCCAGTAAATGCTCAGCTTCATTCAGTTGCCCAGACTCCACCCCGCAAGTGGTGGAGGTCGTTAAAAGAAGAGGAATCTTCAATTAACATAGTCTTTCATCCATGGGAGACAAATCCACATAGATGCTACTGAGAATAATCAAGACGTTTTCTAATTTTTGTCGTAACGTGGATAAACACAAAGCAGTAAGTTTGCATCGGAGTATCCTTGTAAATATATAACCATAAATTCCTGGCAGTGAAGATCTTGTGAGATGCAAGACGTGTGAACACCATTTCATTTTTTTATAGCCAAATAGGACTAAACCTCACGAGAGGAAAATATAGCAGATTTGATCTCTACGACTTACAATTTTTTCCGAGTGCGCAACTCAGATCCGTCAGTATTCCACTAGACGACTTTAGAGGCAAGGATCGTATTAGTTCCATTCCAAAGCTTGGGGCCTCTGGAACGATCTAATAAATTGTAGCAGGTTCACTAGTAGATCAGAAGCAGCATGGAGCTTTTCTGATCAAATTATTACAGTTAATTATTTGAACTACCCACACCTTCTAATATCAACTCCATTGCTTCTAAACGCCAACCTGGAGACATCAAGACTCCAACTTACCCTGATCACAGACAGAAGAGCAAATGAAGACAAGTCAAATCCGTTGGATGGATGGAGAACTCAGGGCTAAGGAAGGCTGTTTTATATGGTTCTGGGTAATTCTAGCCCAGGAAATGAGACATTAATGGAGAATGGAGAATTCCTTCTTTGCCAATCAAGAAACGTTCGGCCTGTTTATTGTCTTCGGGCTGGAAATCATTGATGTGATTTTGAGATCCTCATATTTTTAAATTTTTTTTTTAAACACATCTGCAGCAGCCGAAGCTGGAATGATGACAGCTACTCTGCAAATAAAAATCCAGAAAATCCAGTCTTAGTGCTGGAAGACAGAACCTCGAAGAACATTTTTTGGAGGATATTGGAATGCAGACATCGGGATAACAACGTTTCAGGAATTTTCTTTATGACGCAATACAACCAAAGGAGCCATCGTTTCTTTATTTCTGGATTTCTTCGATTTCTATAGCTGCCCAACTGAACCAAGTGATTCTGGGCAGCTTACAATTATCATTTTTGGCACCTAGATTGATCCAGTTGGGCTGTCAAGAGATACTGCTATGATGTACAAATCTCATCAATTTCCTCAATTAAATATACAATAATAAATGGCAGTTGCAAAGAAAAAAATCCCTTCCTTCCTCCCTTCCTTCCTCCCTTTCCTTCCTTCCTTCTCTCTATCCTTCAATTCTTCCTTTCTCTTTTTCCTTCCCTTCCTTTTCCTTCCTCCCTCCCTCTCTTTCTCTTCCCTTCTCTTCCCTTCCTTTTCCCCTTCTTTCCTTCTTTCCTTCCTTCGTTCTATCCTTCCATCCTTCCTTTCTCTTTTCCCTTTCCTTCTCTTCCTTTTTCTTCCTTCCTTCCTTCCTTCCTTCCTTCTTTCCTTCTCTCTAGCCTTCCATACTTCCTTTCTCTTTTCCCTTCCCTTCCTTTTCCTCCCTCCCTCCCTTCCTTCTCTCTATCCTTCCTTTCTTGTTTGCTTCCTTCTCTTCCTTTTCCTCCCTGCCTTCTCTCTATCCTTCCATCCTTCCTTTCTCTTTTCCCTTCCCTTCCTTTTCCTCTCTTCCTTCTTTCTATCCTTCCATCCTTCCTTTCTCTTTTCCCTTCCCTTCCTTTTCCTCCCTCCCTCCCTCCCTTCCTTCTCTCTATCCTTCCATCCTTCCTTTCTCTTTTTCCTTCCCTTCCTTTTCCTCTCTTCCTTCTCTCTATCCTTCCATCCTTCCTTTCTCTTTTTCCTTCCCTTCCTTTTCCTCCCTCCCTCCCTCCCTCCCTTATAATCCAGACAGGAAACCAAAACCACCAGTAACAAAATCTTGCAAGTCCAAAAACATTTCTGCCCTCCCTTGCCTTTATTCCCCAAAGAATTAGAGAGGGTCCCTCCTGAGACACATTCCCCACTCCCTTTTTTCCTTCTGTGGGCTGAGATATCTCTGATCTGACCATCAGTCTGGATGCAGCTCTTCCTCCTGCCTCCCAAGGCCATCCTCACAACCCACTCCATGAACTGTGGGCCTATTGTTCTGAGCAAACATTTGGGGAGAGTGGGCCATGCTCAGATGTTTCAGGGGAAAAAATGTTGGTACCTCCACAATGATTCCATTTCAAGCAATTGGGATAGGGGGTAAGTGTGGGAATCTTTTTTCACATTAATTCTTGCAATTAATTATCCAGCATAATTATTATGACTCAACCAGCTCTCTCACTCCCTGTGGTTGTCTGTCAGCAGTGGTAGCTAATTCCTTACTTCTCATTTGCAAATGGCTGCCTACAGGGCACCATGTGGTACCTACCTAGAGTAACCCAGGAGGCAAATATGAGCTTCCTTTGGTCTATCAACATTCTTTAAAAAGCCACCTCATTTCCGGAGATTTGCAAGCCACATCTATATAAGGTTTCCAGCATTCTGTTGGTTTCTTCCTATTATTTTTTATATCCTGATCTGCAATCAGCAAAATAAACTCATATAGTTTTCCCGGAGAATTTTTTTTCCCCTCTCTGTTGACATTTTTACAAATTGGAATAATATCTAGGATATCCATGAGAAATAAATCCAGAAACTTGCTTGTGGAGCTTCCTGATGCAAGATATATCCCCGAGCACTAAATCAAGATCTTTTCAAAGAAGAGGAGGAGAAGAAGCAGAGAGAAACGGCCTAATTCTGAGAGAACGGAAGGTCTGTTGAACAAGGAAGGCTGAATAAAATATTTTCATCTAAATTTTTCCCCTCCTTGCTCTTTAAGCGGGGAAAGGATAATGAAAACTCTGTAGGAAAAAAATTGTGAGAAGTCCAATTTGCGTTGCGTTTACATCAAAGTATACTTCTTTTGTCTTTTAATTTAAATATGAAAAATTGCAATGGTGCATAGACTTGCAAATTTCAGGGGGGGAAAATAGGGTTTGAATTATACTGTGCATATATCCCTAAGGTAAAGTTAAAGGTTCCCCTCACATATATGTGCTAGTCATTCCTGACTCTAGGGGGCGGTGCTCATCTCCGTTTCAAAGCCGAAGAGCCAGCGCTGTCCGAAGACGTCTCCGTGATCATGTGGCCGTCATGACTCAACGCCAAAGACGCACGGAAAACGCTGTTCCCTTCCCACCAAAGGTGGTCCCTATTTTTCTGCTTGCATTTTTTACGTGCTTTCGAACTGCTAGGTTGGCAGAAGCTGGGATAAGTAACAGGAGCTCACCCCGTTACGTGGCACTAGGGATTCGAACCGCTGAACTGCCGACCTTTCGATCGACAACCTCAGCATCTTAGCCACCTATCCACCACGCATCCCTGGGCACTGCTAAAGACAGGCAGACTAAGAAAAGCATCTCTTTGCTAAGGAGTGTTAAGCAGTCTTCACATTCAGAGTCCTGAAGGATACGTGATTTTGGGGTTCTACCAAGATAGACCCTGATGCTTATGAGACAAATTACCCAATAATTAGACTAAAGACACATGACATAAAGCTGGATCACAGTGCCTGAGGTCCTATCTACAAGCTCCACCTCCAAGGTGCCTTGGACCATCTCACCACCATGTTAGATAGCTTTCAAAGGATCTTAGGCAAATTAATGGAGAATAAGGCTTTTTACAGCCATTCCTTAAGACCAAGATCAGTTGTGGGAGATGATGGACCTCATTGACTTCCCATCAGTTCCTGGTTGGTCAATGTGGGAGAGAACACTGGTTTAGACAAGCCTCTGACTTTTTTTTTTTTTTTTTAATTTGATTTATATGCCGCCCTTCTCCGGAGACTCAGGGCGGCTTACAATGCGTTAAGCAATAGCCTTCATTCTTTTGTATATTTTATACAGAGTCAGTTTATTGCCCCCACAAACTGGGTCCTCATTTCACCTACCTTAGAAAGGATGGAAGGCTGAGTCAACCTTGAGCCTTGGAGAGATTCGAACCAGCAGTAATTGCAGGCAGCTGTGTTAATAACAGGGTGCACTAAACCACTGTACTATCAAGGCTCTTGAGATCAAGACTTGATCTTTTCATTAGCAGTAATAGTGCCAGTAATCTCGTATCAGGGCTCCATTCTTCATTCTTTCCATCTCATCTCTATTTTACCCTCTATTAGGTGAAGCTGAAAAATAGCTATTAATCCAAGGTCAACTAGTAGCTGAGTAGAACTTAAATTTGGCTCTCTAGATCTTAAGCCAGCATTTAATCATCATACCCATTCAAGTTTAAGAAGTTTCATGGGTGAAAAACCCAGGTAGTATGTAGGTATCTTTCAGAGGTGGTTCCGGGGCCTCGGGGAATGAATGATATTAAGGAAAAATATAGTATTGATTCAATTTTTTTCTCTACTGGGTTCTGTGGATGTGGCTTGGTGGGGGAGTGGGTCATGTGACTGAGTGGGCGTGGCCAACTAGATGTCACTCGCAGCAAGGTGCCACCCCTCGATCACATGACCCACCCACCAAGCCACGCCCACAGAACCGGTAGGGAAAAATATACCTCCACTGGTATATATAGATAGCTATTGAAAAACATCTATTTAGATTACCGGAGAATAGAATAAAAACTTTATTACAATCATCGACCAGCAATAGACATACAATAAAAAAAAAAAGAGCCTCGGTGGTGCAGCGGACTAAGTGCTGTTAAGTGCTAGCACTTAGCTGCCAGCTGCCTGCAATTAGTACGAGTTCAAATCTCACCAGGTTCAAGGTTAACTCAGCCTTCCATCCTTTCGAGGTAGGTAAGTTGAGGACCCAGATTGTGGGGGCAATAAGCCAGCTTTGTATAGAACAACATTGCTTGGGGGGGGGGGCGAAAGTCCTAATAAGCAGGTATATACAAAAAAGTATGCAGGCTATTGCTGTAATGCATTGTAATCTGCCCTGAGTCTACGGAGAAGGGTGGCATATAAATTGGACTAAATAAATTGGACTAATAAATAAATTAAAAATAATACTGACATTAATCGTGAAAATACATGATCTCAAACTGTTAGGGTCACTCCCTAATTTACATGAGTGATAAGAGCCTATAAGTAGATTACCGGAGAAATATCATATGGACAATTAAACACACCCTCTCCAAATTTATGATCTGTCCTGCCCCCAGCGGGGCTGCCCAATTTACTTATCTTGGATGTTTCCTAAGATGACCCAGCCACTATCACTGTCAGATGACCAAAGCACAAGGTAGATAATTAAAGGGTGCCCGGTCGTACTCCTTAATTGTAACTTAGCTGCAGGCAGCCCGAGGTAGCCTCGGGCTACTCTCTTACATCATGTATCTTGGCTTTTCTCCATTGGAAGCCAGACAGCAGATGGCTGGTAAGCTTAATCACTTCTTCGTCTATGTGAAGCATTCGGTCTGCCAAGGCACGAGAAAATGACAAATCGAGACAATAACTAACAATTGGGCGATGGGGTATTCTTTCCTCCTTTTTTCCAAAAATGGAGCCAGCCAATCACAAGGGACCTTGCCAAATATTATAAAACCATCTTGTCATCACTCCTTGCTGTCTTTAACTACTGAAGAATTCAAAGAGTGGGAGTACTCGGTAAGTCATATTTCAACCTGATATCTTGGGATTGATTTTTTTTTTTTTTTAAATTGTTACCGATGATTAAGTCTCCATCTCTTGGTTGAAACGTACAAGGCGTAAATGATCTGTATAGATCTGTAAAGCAGACATCCCTGGTGGCTGCAATCGGCTTGCAACCTTACGATGAGATGGAGTTTGGGCTGAGAAGGAAAGCTTTCAGTAGATAGGACAGGGATCTTCAACCTTAAACACTCAAAGAGCCATTTGGACCCGTTTCCCACAGAAAAGAAAACACCGGGAGTCACAAAACCCTTCCAGTTCCTGACTATTTCTCGAGCGGCCACAAAACTAGCATATGTAGTTGAATTAAGTGTTCTGTTTTCTTCTGAAACTTTTCTTTTCTTGGATTTATCCATGGCTGGCCTACTGGGGGTTGAAAACCTCAATAAATCGCGTGTCGGTGGGTGTCGCACATTGGTGGTTCTGATGCGTATTTTGAGTGACAGGGAGCTGCAGCAGAGGGGCCAAAGAGCCACATGTGGCTCCAGAGCCGCAGGTTGCTGACCCCTGAGATAGGACTTCTCATGAAGGGATCAGTGGCAAGGTCCAATCCCTTTGGGATGGCCCTTGATTTGTCAAACGATCTCATGGTTCTTAGGGGGGCCAACCTAACCTAGGGATGATGGACAAATCAGAAGCTATTATATCTTCTGATAACGTCTTTGATCACTGCGCAGTTTTGTGAGTGGTGAAAATGGCAGGTAAATTGAGAACACCTCCACGGATGGCTGAAACACGTTAAGGGGAACATGCGGGGGGAAATGGGATCTTGAATTGTGGATGTTGCTATGTCCTTCCTTCCCTCCCTCCTTCCTTGCCTATCTCTCTTTTCTTTCCTTCCTCCCTCCCTCCCTCCCTCCCTCCCCCCTTCCTTCCTTCCATCTCTTTTTCCTCCCTTCCTTTCCTCATCTCACTCCCTGCTTTCTTTCTTTCTTTCTTTCTTCTTCTCTCCTTCTTTCCTTCTCTCCCTCCCTTCTTTCTTTCTTTCCTCCCTCCCTCCCTGCCTTCCTTCCTTCCTTCTCTTCCTCCCTGCTTGCTTCCCTCCCTCCCTCCCCTCCCTTCCTTCCTTTTTTTTCCTTCCTTCCTTCCCTCTCTCCCTCCCTTCGTTCTTTTGTTCTTTTGTTCTTTTGTTCTTTTGTTCTTTTGTTCTTTCGTTCTTTCGTTCTTTCGTTCTTTCGTTCTTTCGTTCTTTCGTTCTTTCGTTCTTTCGTTCTTTCGTTCTTTCGTTCTTTCGTTCTTTCGTTCTTTCGTTCTTTCGTTCTTTCGTTCTTTCGTTCTTTCGTTCTTGCCACACATTTAAGCCAATTATGTCTTGGCTTAATGCGTTGCATCACCAAGCCATAATTTCAGTGCCTCTTTAACTACCTAACCCAAATACAGTTGAGATGCGTTCTTCACAGGAAATGCTCTGGAAAAGAACGACAAAAAAGTTCTAGTCCATCAGCAATTTCATTCATCAATTGTGTTTTTTATACCTTCATCCTTGTGTTCCCAGCATACATATTTTTCACAGGTCTAATCAAAGATCTCAAGAGATGTACAGCACAGAATATGGAGATGGCAAAGATTCCTACGGTTGTTATAGAAGATCTCTAAGTTGGGAACCATCTAGCTACTTGGTAACGTGGACTTCTGAAATGGAATGTTGTGATACACCTCCACCTTCACTCTGCCCTCCTGTGCAGAAGTATTGCCCTCAAAAGCCAAAATATTGTCCTCCAGCTCCAAAGGGCTGCCCAGCCCAACAGAAATATTATCCTCCGGTCCAAGACTACTGTCCCCCTGTCCAACGGTATTGTCCACCAGTACAGAAGTACCGTCCACCTGTCAAATACTGTTCTCCTCCTGGACGGAAGAGTCATCCGCCTGCCCAGTGGTGTCCTCCTCCAGTGCAGAAGTGCCGTCCAGTTATCCAATCATGTTCTCGTCCTCCAGGACAGAAGTATTGTCGGCCTGTCCAGAAGTGCTATCTACCTCAGCAAAAATATTGTCCACCACCCCAATTGTGCTATCCACCTCAACAGAAATATTGTCCACCACCCCAATCATGCTATCCACCTCAACAGAAATATTGTCCACCAGCCCAACCGTGCTATCCACCTCAACAAAAATATTGTCCACCAGCCCAATCATGCTATCCACCTCAACAGAAATATTGTTCACCAGCCCAATCGTGCTATCCACCTCAACAAAAATATTGTCCACCAGCTCAATCATGCTGTCCACCAGCTCAACCGTGCTATCCACCTCAACAAAAATATTGTCCACCAGCCCAACCGTGCTATCCACCTCAACAAAACGATTGTCCACCAGCCCAATCATGCTGTCCACCAGCCCAACCGTGCTATCCACCTCAACAAGAATATTGTCCACCAGCCCAATCGTGCTGTTCACCACAACCTGAGATCTATCAGATCAAACAAGCTTCCAAAGTGCCTCCCCATCTTCTGAAGAAGTAGCTGATGAGTTGTGCTGAATATGAACATCACAATCTAGCTCAAAATGTTGTCTTGCTATTTATTTACTAGCTGATACGCTTGTAGTTAGTTACCCTGGACATTTTGACTATTTATCAAATTTATATGTTAAAAATATGTATGTAACACAATAAAACTTATTAAAGCATTCATCACTCCCAGAATTCTTCCTTCTCCTCCTCCTCCTCTTCCTCCCCTTCTTCTTCTTCTTCCTCCTCTCCTCTTCTTCTTCTTCTTCCTCCTCCTCCTCCCCTTCTTCTTTTTCTTCTTCCTCCTCCTTCCCCTTCTTCTTCTCCTTCTCCTCCTCCTCCTCCTCCTCCTCCTCCTCCTTCTCCTTCTTCTTCTTCCCAGAAGACATCTATTTTTCCTGACCTATCACTGGGTTGAAGTTTTCCAGGACTGTCCTCACGAGATTTGGATAGAAGATAGAACAAAGACAAGTGTGAACTTGATAATCCAGATAAATTTACAGGGTGAGGGAGAAAGGGACAAGGTAGGACAAGTGACAAAATTTGTCCATTGTGCTATCATTTCTTTTTCATGTGTGTCATGGCATGCATGTCTGTATGAAACAAGAAGAGGTTCATTCTGTATTAGTCAGACAAATTTAAATGTTCTTCTCTTTTAATTATAATTTTTAGCTTCCTCTGGCTCCCTCTAGTGTCCAACTTCGAAAGCCTCATCCTATCATGTTTTTTTTTTTTTTAAAGAATTCAAAACAAGAACATTTTCCCATACAGAAGGATTCTTACCCTGAATTTCAAAATCTTATTTCAAACCCATCTGGCCCCTTAATCTACTTGTAACTTTCCAAAATCCACATGCTAATTAGTCTTTTGCTTTTATTTTTTTAAAAAAACTTAAATCTTTAAACTTGTATTTAAAACTTCTTTTACTAAGGAATGAAGGATACTCCCGCCTTCACTCCGAAGGTTGTTAATAGCTCCTCTTTAGTTGTAACTTAGTTACATGCAAAACCGATTAAGAAATTAGGCTTAGCGGATGTTATGGGTAATCAACGATGAAAAAAAAAGTCCCTCAACCACTCAGCTCACAAGCCAACTGGAGAAACCCCCCCCCCAGTTATGCAATCTACTCACATCTACCAACATCCAACCTCAGTTGCTACCCAGAAAGCAAAACCAGAACCAGTGGATCATGTATTTCACCCTAAATAAATCCTCCTTTTGCATTTCTCTGGTGACCTCCTAAAATTTCTTTTTTTTTCTCTCCAGCTTGGTCATATTGAGAGTCCTCCTAACCAGAGGTGGGATTCAGCCAGTTCGGACCGCTTTGAGCGAACCGGATGTTAATTTTAATCTGGTTCGCTGAACCGGTAGCGAACCGGTTGACCCTGCCCGCTCCGCCCCGCTCCTCTCAGGAGTCTCCACACAGCCCATTTTGGATGCCAGGTAAGTGCAGGGCTCACACGGAGGCTCTGGGAGAGTGAAAAACAGGCCTACCAGAAGTTCCGGAAGTTCGGAAACGAGCTTGTTTCTGGCCTCCCGGAGGCTCGAGAAAAGCCTCCAGAGTCTGGGGAGGACGAAAATGCCCTCCCATACAGAAGGCTGAGTAGGCCATGCCCACCATGGCCATGCCCTCCCAGCAACCGGGCAGAGAACTGGTTGCTAAAATTTCTGAATCCCATCCCTGCCCCTAACACTTCCATTTCCTCCTTCCTATGTGTTGATGGCATCATTCTGGCTTCAGTTGAAAACCTTGGAAGCAGAGGAAAACGGTCCCATTTCTAAGGGGAAGCGAGACATGCCGAAGGGACTTCATATGGATGACCCTGATATCATGGTGACAACACACTAAAGCATGGACATTCTCTGTCTAGCTGGTTACAGGCACGCAATAGATGAGTGCACACTTCATTTGTAGAAGATGGCTTTGATGCCATCATGTTCTTAAGAACTTCCTAGCCATTCATTACCCAGTCGGTAGCGTATGAAGGCTACACCTTATGCAGTTGATAATTTCTTGAAAGCTCAGCTCTGCCACGTGCTTGGTATGTCCTCCTTCAAGTGACTCACCAGCCAGCAGAAGACAAATCATCATCTTATATTGTCCAGGAGTCAACTTAGGAACTACGTGTGGGGCTCCACCAGCATTTTAGCTCGTGGCTGATGAGACCAATCTTGAGTTTAGTTCCAGATAGCTTGGGAGGAGTATCATTCACATGATTGCAAAATTCTACTTTGACGTCCTGCCCATGATTACATCTTGCATGATTGTTGTTCAGTCACTACATCGTATCTTTGATATCCAAATGCAGCCTAGAACCGTGTTGGCTTTTTTGGCAGCTGTAGCACACGGCTGGTTCATATTTAAATGATTGTCCTCTTGGAGCCCTCGTGGACAATCATTTAAATAGGAGCCAGCCGTGTGCTGCAGCTGCCAAAAAAGCCAACACAGTTCTAGGCTGCATAAACCGAGGGATAGAATCAAGATCATGTGAAGTGTTACGACCACTTTATAAGGCCTTGATAAGGCCACACTTGGAATACCGCCTCCAATTTTGGTCACCACGTTGTAAAAAAGATGTGGAGACTCTAGAAGGAGTGCAGAGAAGAGCAACAAAGATGATTAGAGGACTGGAGGCTAAAACATATAAAGAACGGTTGCAGGAACTGGGCATGGCTAGTCTGATGAAAAGAAGGACTAGAGGTGACATGATGGCAGTGTCCCAATATCTCAGGAGCTGCCACAAAGAAGAGGGAGTCAAGCTATTCTCCAAAGCCCCTGAGGGTAGGACAAGAAGCAATGGATGGAAACTCATCAAGGAGAGAAGCAACTTAGAACTAAGGAGAAATTTCCTGACACTGAGAACAATTAATCAGTGGAATAACTTGCCTCCAGAAGTTGTGAATGCTCCAACACTGGAAGTTTTTAAGAAGAGATTGGAGAACCATTTGTCTGAAGTGGTGGAGGGTTTCCTGCCTAAGCAGGGGGTTGGAGTAGAAGACCTCCAAGGTCCCTTCCAATTCTGTTATTCTATTCTAAATATCACAACTGAGGTTCCTTCGCTGGGTTACACTGGCAGACTTCATTTTTTTGCAGGTTAACTAATGTTGTAGAGTGGCTTGTTTTTTAACCACCCACACAACTCTCATTTTCAGATGATCATTACAATTACAATTAATAACCCTCTTGTCACTGTCCATGGGGTACCATAAATTATTTTGCAGAAGAACCTGGCAATGATGCAATGCACTGATGCAATTGATCCTAACGGGGGCGTTGATTGATCACGGCTTCTTCCTTGATTCCTCTGAGCTGTCATCCAATCGTCTTCCTTTTATGGACCCATTGGAAGTCTGTCATGTATCTTCTGAGAGGGAAAATGCCTTGTCTTCTACATCACTGATCCAGTTGTGACTGCTAATTGCATGAATCTCAATCCATTGAACCATAGTTAAGTAATAGATCAGGTGTTCCAACCTGCCATCTCTCAGGTCCATGGTTTTGGACTTACCTACCATTCCCAAGATGTTGTATCATCTATATATGAGTATCGAAACCATATATAAAGAACTTCTGTTTCAGAAGGTACTTCATTCATTGACATTTGCTTAGCTCACGGGTCTCCTTCAATATATACCTCCTGATAAGGTAAGTCTGTCTCTACACCTTGTATCTGTTTATCAAAGTAGATTGTCTAGACTAGAGGGTTAGATGTTCTCTAGATGTTTTGGGAGCAACAGACATGATTCCTTATAATTACCCACACCCAGTGGAATGTAGGGAGAACTGTAGTCCAAAATCCCAAAGGTGCTTTTTCAAGGGGCAGCTGAACTTTCTGGTTTTTCTTTGAAGATATTTCACTTCTCATCCAAGAAGCTTCTTCAGAGCTGAGGAAGCTTCTGGGATGAGAAGCGAAACATCTTCAAAGAAAAAACCAGAAAGTCCAGTTGCCTCCTAGATGACTGAGATGCTCCATAAACATGTAGTCCAAAATATTTGGAGGGCACTAAAGTGTCTTCTTATAGTTGATAGGTGACCACAAACAGGGTCGGGGAAAAAGACTACAGAACAAGAAAAGAAATATGGAATCCCCTTTAATTTTATTTTTTTTTTAGGTAAAGTTTTCTTTTAATTTAAGGAATACCCTTTCAACTCTCTGAAGGTTATGACAGCTGAGAGAACAATGTTGTATTCTCTCGCTTTAGAGAATAGGAAGACCTAACCCATTGAGTTCGGCTACAGAAGAAGGATGATGTAATTTATAACAAAGGCCATTCTTGGACAAGTTGAAAGTCAGAGATGGAACAAGCAAGCAAGCTAGGCATGCACACCAAATGTGGGGTTAAGTGCCTACTGCCCACAACATTTCAAAAGGGTCTAAAGATTACACAATTTTATTAAAACTCAGCTGAAGGTTTATGTGAATGCATGAGTAAAAAGTGTGCACACACACACACACACATGCACATTCGATAGTAATGGCTCACCAAACAGTTCTCCAAATGTTTCAGTATTATTCTGGAATATTAGAGTATTTAATAAATATCTGGACCAGGGGACTTATTATTTTCCTCTCGGTTACTGTAGCTGGACCGACCTAGGCTATTATAATTGAAATTTGTTCTGTGGTAATTTTCCATTCAAAAATCACATTCACAAGTTTCAGGACAAGCATTGTTGTGGCCAAGGGTAGTATTCATTTACCTTCACTACCGGTTTGCAAATGTGAATGCAAATGCGTGCTTTGTTCGCATGTGCCACCTCCATGCATGAGCAGGGACTTCCATTCATGCGCAGATAGTCAAAAACAGGATGTGTTGACATCCAGGCAAGTGGAGGGGGCCTCCTGCAGTTGCCACTACCAATTTGCCCGAGCCGGATAGAACCTGCTGAATACCAGCGCAACCCATCCTATTTTGGGAGGTGATTCTGATTTCAGTGTATTTTGGTCCTACGCTTTCAGTTCCACCCACCATGCCAGAAGAAAGAATCTATTCTTCTGGACGAGAAGCCTACTTCAACCTGAACTCAACATGGTACGACCCAGCAGGATCCTGGTTAGATACTCGCCGTAAACCCTTCCGCTACGTCGATAATACCGCCTGCGTGACGTGTTGCAACCCCAGGAGCAACGTACCTCGAAGAGGTGGCCATAATTACCGGTGCTACTGCTACCGCCAATCCACTTGTACGCCAGGAGGAAACCCAAGGGTTAGATGTTGTGTTCACAACCCTTCGGGGGGACCCCGTGATTATTGGGGGCGCCCAATCGGCGATGCCTGCGATGGGTGTACCGGGGGACGCTATTCTCACACGGGGTCAGATTGTGGGTCATGTTGTGGCTCTGGAGGAGGGACCGTGGCTTGTGCTCAACCATGTGCTACATCCGGAGGAGTGTGTGCCGAACCAGGTTGTAGACCTTCCGGGAGAGGCGTATGCTCAGAGCCTTGCATAACGTCTTCTGGAGGATGTGGTAGTAGAAGAGGAGTATGTGCTGAACCAGGTTGTAGACCTGCTGGGAGAGGTGTATGTGCAGAGCCTTGCATAACGTCTTCTGGAGGATGCGGAACAGGAGTATGTGCTGAACCAGCATGTTTACCTTCAGGATATGGTAGGAGGAGGAGAGGGGTGTGCTTTGAGCCATGCGCAGGAACATCAGGTGGATGTTGAACAGCAGAATTGGAGAAGGAACCACAGTCCAACTCTCTGTTCAGGGCAGAAGCTGTAACAACCTATTTGATGGACCACCATTCCCCATTCCCTGTTTGAAGACCTCCAATGAGGGACATCTCACCACTTCATGTGGCAATCTGTTGTACTGGTTGACAACTCATAAGTCACAGCTGTCAGGGTTCCAATGGATGCCCTAATTAAATCATGAACCTCGAGTCAAAAGAAATCCAGTTATTTATTAGGAGCTTCATTTCGGCACATTCCAGGTGAAGCCAACTCTGACCCCACGTAATTTACACCCCAATCATGACCCTGTTCCCCTCCTCCCCTCAGGGTGTGTCATCAATCATATTCTCCAACAGAGTAATTTCGCGGGTTGTAGAGATCACTCCTCTCTGGCCGCTGTGGGTAACCCTGGGAGACAGCCTTGAGAGAGATATGTCCGGAATGTGCTCCTATTTTTGGCTGCCATGCTGCTTCGTTGGTTTCCCATCCCCCTTGCCCATAGCAACTCGAGAGCAGGCCAGGGATGCTTTGCAAGTTAACAACAAGCTTCTTCTGAGGTCTAGCCTGAACTTTCCTCCTTGTAGTTTTGGCTCACTAGTACTGGTTCTGCTCTCCGGGTCAACAGAGGAATAAGCCCGCTCCCACTTCTCGCTACCAACCCTTCCAAAATTGAGCTTACTCCAACCCCAAGTCTGTTCCTAGAACCCAACAACATTCCTGCAAGGCTGTTCGCCTGCCCATCCATCCAGTCAATGGATCCAAAGCCACAACTAAAATTGAATGTTCCTTATTTCTTCTTCTTCTTCTTCTTCTTCTTCTTCTTCTTCTTCTTCTTCTTCTTCTTCTTCTTCTTCTTCTTCTTCTTCTTCTTCTTCTTCTTCTTCTTCTTCTTCTTCTTTGTAAAAGGAAAACTTATTTTTCTTCTTATCGGGTGTAATATACATCTTTCCAAACAAGGAAAAGTTGAGAACCTACCAAACTCCAAAGTCTATTCCCATTCTTTGGAAAGTTTGTGTTAGTTTTTATGTTCTTTTTAAAACTGTTAATAAAATGTATACATTAAAAAAACCGAAGTCTAGACTTCTCCCAGAAGAACTACCTTCCTTCCTTCCTTCCTTCCTTCCTTCCTTCCTTCCTTCCTTCCTTCCTTCCTTTCCTTGCTTATTTATTTTTATTTATTTATTTAAGAGAATGTATATGTCCGCCCACTCACTCTCAGTATGATCCAGTAATAATAAAAAAAAAACCACATTTCCATGCTGTAACTATGTCTAGTGTCATGCACCATTTGACCACCAGGGGGCACTAGAACTTAGCTGCATGTGGATAGATCCACAAAATAGTATCTATCTATTGCATTCAAGGGACGCAGTGGCTCAGTGGCTAAGACGCTGAGCTTGTCGATCAAAAGGTCGGCAATTCAGCGGTTCGAATCCCGAGTGCTGCATAACAGGGTGAGCTCCCATGACTTGTCCCAGCTTCTGCCAACCTAGCAGTTCGAAAGCAGATTAAAAAAGTAGAAAAATAGGGGCCACCTTTGGTGGGAAGGGAACAGCATTCCGTGTGCCTTTGGCATTGCGTCATGCCGGCCACATGACCACAAAGTCATCTTCGGAGAGCGCTGGCTCTTCGGCTTTGAAACGGAGATGAGCACCACCCCCTAGAGTCGGGAACGATTAGCACATATGTGCGAGGGGAACCTTTACCTTTACCTTTACTTCATACTTTCCACAACTTGGACAGTACAGATAGTCCTCGATTTACGGACATTTGTTTAATGAGTGTTCAAAGTTTCAACAGCACTGAAAAAAATGACTTATAAACAATACTTTACACCCATCAAAAGCTGGGAGAAGATAAAGTCCTACTTGGGCTCTGTAAAACACCCAAGGTCCTTTCTCTTAACCATAAAGGAATATCATCAATAATAACAATAGAAAGAACACTGACAGTAAACCAAAAATCTTATTCAAAATTATAAGGTGCCCCATTTATTCATAGGATATGTCTGCCCTCTCCTGGTTGCAAAAATTATAACATGGCTCAAAATATTGTCTGTTATTCAGAATATATATTCTAGTAGCTGATACTTCCCGTCTTGGCATATACCAGAACAGTCACTAAAAATAAAACTATATCAATAAAACTCTCCAGTTTGATTTTTTTAAAAATTTGTACCTTGGTTTAAATGCAATGAAAGCCATTCTATTTCTATGTGGTGGAGAATTATACCCTCTACTATTTTCCTTGGATCCTACCAAGTTTCCCTGAAAATAAGACTGGGCCTTATATTAATTTTTGCTCCAAAAAAATGCATTAGGGCTTATTTTCTGGTTAGGTCTTATTTTGGAGGAAATATGGTACTAAATTCATCTGTCTGGCTGACAATCTTAACTGGGGCTTATTTTGGGGTAGGGCTTATATTACAATATCCTGAAAAACTCATGTTAGGGGTTATTTTCCGCTTGGGTCTTATTTTCAGAGAAACAGGGTAATTCCTTGACGACTAGGAACTTTGTCAAATCTCTGGAGCGGTAAGAAAGATCTTCCTTTCTCTCTCCATATGTTCTTGCAAGGTTTTGAGAGAACTTTCTGTGTAAGGAACAGTGTAAGGAACACAATTAAGTCACAATTTCTCACCCCAAACAATGCAATTATATCTGATCCTTCTCATTAAATGATTCATGCTACAGTTTTCTCAGACAGCAGCTTCAAATGTTTAATGTTAACAACAAGGCACCTTCCTAAAATGTGATCCGTCTCAAACTATGCATAGTGGGATCGAACCTCTGATGTGTAACTTACACCATGTGCAACACTTTGCATAACTATTTAGGGTTTAAATTCCAACCTCTATAATTGTAGGCTACTGTGCAGTTTTGCATACGTCATCTAAATATACTATTACTAAATTTCCCGCGGCTCGAGATCATCCATTAAGCTTTGTTAAAGACTGTAGCAGTAAACCTACTCAAATAGTAACTTAGGTGAGGTTTTTCAATTCTTAGTTCATCTTACAACTCTATGGTCCTTTGCAACTTCTCAGGCTGGTCTTCTTTGGAGGTTGTGGGATGCTAAAATAGGCCAAGAGAATCAGAAAAATTAAAACAGGGTAAATTTTTTGGGGGGGAAAGACATTGGGGTGCAAATATCACTTTATTTCTGAATTCAAGTCCTTGAATGTTCTCAAAGTGGCCTTTTATTTATAAGTATCATCGGGTCATCCCTTAATTTCCCATCACCAAAAATCACTTTATCTTCTTTAGATACGCTCCTAGATTTTGTTTTCATGCAATCAAATATTTTGATTTTTTTTTCATCCGGATTTTTTTTTTTTCACGAAGCAATCGATGTATCCACACCTAAATAATTGCAGCCTTGGAAATACTTGTGCCCTGATTTAATGACTATAAATAATAAAATTTATTTATAGTTTTGAAGATATCGGCCTGGCAGCTCTCCAAGCCAGATAAGGTCTGTAACTGTAAATTCACCCTTGAAAGACTTTGCTGGATGTGAATGAGAGGAATTCACAGTCACTTAATAAAAAGGGTTTTTTTTGTCAGGACAAGGAGTCTGCTTCCTGGTTTGGGGAAGCCTAGATCAGAACAGCGAGGGGCACAAAGAGCCATGGAAAAACACAAGCTCAGCATCACAAGATAAGATAGAAAGATCCGCACATGGATTAGAGAACACACAAAAATATATGAATGCCATCAAGAGAAAATAATAGAATTCTTTATTGGCCAAGTGCAATTGGACACACAAGGAATTTGTCTTCGGTGCATAAGCTCTCAGTGTACATCAAAGATATAAGTGATAAAGTTATCATAAAAATATTTCCATCATGAATCATAAGATACAACACTTGGTGACAGTCATAGGATACTGACTAAGCAATCAACAAAAATCATACTAGGAAATTAAGTAAAAGGATATCACTCGTAAAAATGGCATGGATGGAATTTTCTTGAAAAAAGAAGAATTAATGCCTTTTATGATCTGCATAAGGACGCAGTGGCTCAGTGGCTAAGATGCTGAGGTTGTCAGTTGAAAGGTCGGCAGTTCAGCAGTTCGAATCCCTGGTGCCGCATAACAGGGTGAGCTCCCATTACTTGTCCCAGCTTCTGCCAACCTAGCAGTTCGAAAGCAGGTAAAAAATGCAAGTAGAAAAATAGGGACCCCCTTTGGTGAGAAGGGAACAGTGTTCCGTGTGCCTTTGGCATTGAGTCATGCCGGCCACAGGACCACGGAGACGTCTTCGGACAGCGCTGGCTCTTCGGCTTTGAAACGGAGATGAGCACCGCCCCCTAGAGTCAGGAACAACTAGCACATATGTGCAAGAGGAACCTTTACCTTTACCTTATGGACTGCATAATCATCTCCATAACAGACAGGGAACAACTCCATGTTAAACTACGGCTTGCTAAGTTTATGCAGCCATACATAATTTTTTTACTCTTTCCAAAAGGTGGTATCTTGATGGATGGAAACTAATCAAGGAGAGAACCAACCGGGAATTAAGGAGAAACTTCCTAACAGTGAGAACAATTAACCAATGGAACAGCTTGCCACCAGAAATTGTGGGTGTTTCATCGCTGGAGATTTTTAAGAAGAGTCTGGACAGCCACTTGCTGAAATGATATCGGGTCTCCTGCTTAGAAGACCTTCAAGGCCCCTTCCAGCTCTATTCTGATCGATTGAAGATACAAGCCACAAAGTTATAGTCATAAGTAGAAAAGGAGATAGGTAATAGGAAGGATGAGAAGAATAATAGTAATACAGTCTTAGTAAATAGCTTGACAGTGTTGTGGGAATTCGTTGTTTAGCAGAGTGATGGCATGTGGGGAAAAACTGTCCTCGTGTCTAGTTATTCTAGTGTGCAGTGCCCTATAGCGTCGTTCTGAGGGTAGAAGTTGGAACAATTTAAGACCAGGATGCAAAGGGTCTGTAGCAGTGGTGGGTTGCCCATGGTTCAGACCAGTTCGCAAGAACCGGTAGCAAAATCGGCGGGAGGTCCCGCCCCCTGCCCCGGATGTTGTCATCGGCGATCTTTGCATACGCAGAAGCATGTGAGATCCGGTTGCGAACCGGTAGTCAAGGTAAGTAGAACCCTGGTCTGTAGATATTTTCACAACACTCTTTTTGACTCATGCAGTAGACAGGTCCTCCATGGAAGGCAGGTAGAAGAAAGTAGAAGAATTGAAATGGAACTGAAGGCAGGTGGACCAAGGCGGTCGTAGAATGGATCCCACTTGATCAAAAGCATCCACGAAAGAGACCTAAAACAAGATGGATCGACGACATCCACAAGTATGGCAGGCCCAGTTGGCAAAGGAAAGTGTGAACCGTCTGAGTTGGAAACATGGAGAAGAGGTCTTCATCCCAGATAGACAATGACTATCACGATGACGATTCTAATTCATGCATTTCTTCACGATTATTCTTTGATTATCCACGTGTTTGGAGAAGTGACACATTTACCTGTCCATCCCTTTAGTTAACTAGGTTATAATTAACACTCACATCATCATTCAGTAGTCCTGGCATGTGAAACTTGCTATAACCAAGATTTCCCAATCAGAATTTCATGAGATTAAAAATCTGCATTCGAATGTCAGCCTTTTCTTTATTCATTAGATTGTGGTGTAATTACAACCTCACCTGCTGCTCTCGAAACAGGCTGGGGCTTCAGATAGTCCTGGACTTACAACACTCTTCGTTTAGTGACCGTTTGGAGTTATAACAGCCACTGGAAAAAGTCGTTTTTCACACTTGCAATCATAACATTGATTCCTTCCAACGCGACTTCCTGAATTCCTTTGATCTTATTCTGACGCAAGAATGGAAACACGTCCAAGTTTTCTAACATCCAGTTTGCTCACCAGCCTCCTACACAACCAGATATGCTCCTTATCCCGTGAGTTGGGCCTCACGCCCATTCGCAACTGGCTCTAAGCCCACGGACTGAATCTTGCCGTTTATCATCTTCAAGGAATGTTTGATCTATTCACCGCAGCCGGCTCAGATTCCAAAAACTCATGGATGCATGGGGGTTTTTTTTTAGCCATAATAATAGAGAAAAAGCCAAATGAATAAATTGGCTGCCTTCTGCAAATGTTCAAATGAAAGTCTCAACCTTTTCCTTAATTAAATGAAAGCTGTTGTGGGCTCCCCCAGGGGGCAAAAGAAACATACAAATGAATGAGGGGGTCCTTGGTAGTCTCTGAGCTTGCTTGTTTTCTCGTAGATGTTTCATTGTTATTATCACTGATGAGGTTACCCCCAAGCTCAGAGAACTCCAAAGACCCCACAGTTTTCCTCCTCCTCTTCTTCCTTCTCCTCCTCCCCCCTTCCTCCTCTTCTCCACAAACCCTTCTAGCACTGATGATGTTATCTAGTTGGGTCACAAAACCTCTGCAAGAAAACCACGCAGCTCAGAGAACTCCAAAGACCCCATAGTCTCGTTTCCTCCTCTTCTTCCATCTCTTCCTCCCCCACTTCCTCCTCTTCTCCACAAACCCCTCTCCCTTCTAGCACGGATGATCTTACCTAGTTGGGTCACGAAACATCTTCAAGAAAACAAACAAGTCGGGGATGGGTTCTACTTACTTTTACAACCAGTTCGCAATGGGATCATGTGTGCTTCTGTGCATGCACAGAATCTTGCTTTTCTGCTTTTCTGTAGATTCTTTAGAATCCTTGGATTCTTTAATCGGCCTTGGATGCCTCTCCCTCCGACAAATATGTCGAGCTGATGTTGGGCTCGACACCTGATGACGTTGATTCGGTGGGCAGAGCCTCCCGCCGGTTTTACTACCGGTTCTTGCGAACCGGACTGAACTGGGGGCAACCCACCACTGAAGCAAGTTCAGAGAGCACCAAGGACCCCCTCCTGTCAACCCTGAGCTACAAATATTCTCCTTTATTGGCGTATAAATGAATATTTGCGTCGAGTTTAATCCCAGATGTATATAACATAGGATTAAAAACATAACAAGTTTGAAGCAAGCATTTTCTTTATTATTATTTTTTTTTAAAATCAACCGTTTAGAACACAGAACTTGGAATCCTAGGGTTGGGAGGGACCTCGGAGGTCTTCTAGTCCAACCCACTGCTTGAGCAGAAGACCTTACATTATCCCACTCAAATGGTTGTCCAATCTACTTTGAAACCCTCCATTGATGGAGGGGGAAATTATCTCCTAGAGATCTCCCCCCCGCCCTCCCAATTTTTTTACTTCCTAGGTGTGCCTGGCATATCCATCCCTGAGATCAAGACTAACATGGGGATGATTAAAAATGCATCCATTTGCTCTTTAGCATGATTTTAATATCCTGAGTCAAAAGGAAGGTTGCAGATCACGAGCTCATTAGAATGGTCTTTTATTCAAGAGACAAAAGGAAAATAAGCACAGGCATAGCTGGGTGATGTCTCACTCCCGGATGGCCTAAGAAACGGTATATAAAAAGGTCCCTTGGACAGGGTGTCCATACTACAATTTGACGTCCTTCAGAGATCTCCTTGAGAACCAGGTATGTTCCTTCTGTTTTGTCTCTCTGACCAAGCTCATTTTTTCTCCTTCAACTTCTAGAAGAGAGAAACACAGACAAGGGCAAGCAGAAAGGTTGAGGAGGCTAAGAGATGAGGGAAGAGACCAAGAGATGGAAGGGGATGTCATAGAGCAGAGGTCTTCAAACTTGGCAGCCTTAAGACTTGTGGACTTCAACTCCCAGAATTCTCCAGCCAGCTAAGCTAAACTAAGCTGGCTGGAGAATTCTGGGTGTTGAAGTCCACAAGTCTGAAGGCTGCCAAGTTTGAAGACCTCTGTCATAGAGATATGGACTCCTAGATAATTGAGAAGAACATGGATGGTGGATGGTCATTTCTAGTAGGGAAACCCACCACAGAGATTGAGGATGGATCAAAAGGAAGGCCTACTTTAAACTGTGCCCAGTTCTCCTGAGGGAGGTCTCCTTTATACCAATTGCAGAGGTGGTTTCTGAAAGGGGTTAGAAGATAAATGGATGGAGGACTTCTCTCAAGTTCCCAGTTGTTGTCTTCAGAGTAGCTCCAGAATCGAAGGTGGCATGCTTTAAACCCAACAGTTGGAGGATGGCAGTGAAAAGGGAGCTAAGACCTCCTTCCATCCATAAAAAACATCGTGGAGGTATCTGGACAAGCTTTGAATGGTGGACTAGACATTCCTCTGAACTGGTCAGACAGGATGATGGTGACGGTAATGGTGGCAATGGTTAGGTTTCCCTTCCTTTCTGCCTTTCCATCAGACCTCATGTTCACGGTTGACTAAGAAAGACTGTTTTCAGACCAGGAAGGAAGGAGATTGTTGAATCTTAACTCAACCTAGTTTTTCTCTCTCCCTGCCTTGAGGAAATTTCAGGTAGTCCTCGACTTACAACAGTTTCACTTAGTGACTGTTCGAAGTTACACCGGCACTGGGAAAAGTGTCTTATGACCATTTATCACACCACTGGAGCATCCCCATAGTCACGGGATCAAAATTCAGATGCTTGGCAACTAGCTGCTTGGGCTATTGCGTTCGTAAGTCAAGGAGTACCTGTATAAGGCAGGGGTGGGTTTCACTTAACTTTGCTACCGGTTTACTCATGCGTGCGCCACTTCTGCGCATGCGCAAAGCGTATTTGATGACGTCCGGGCAGGTGAACAGAGCCTCCTGCCATTGCAGTGACCAGTTTGCTCGAACCGGGGTGAACCGGTAGCAACCCACCACTGGTATAAGGTTTAGGGTGCAAGGAATGTGCTTTGATTTGACAAGTTTTCCGTCCACAAATGAGGAACGGTCATGCTCAGAAGAATCGTGATGCATCTTTCTTGGGGGGGAGGGGATTTTGGAGTCTGACATTCATGGTTTCCTCCCTTTCCTTTCAGCGTCACTTCTTCTTCAAGAACCAAGAAACATGGGCGCCCAGGAAGACAAACATCGCCAACAGAATGATGAATGTCCACCCTGCTGCAACTCTTGTGCCGAGTCTAGAGACAACTTCCCTAACGAGGAGTGTGAGGACCAGCAGCATTATGCAACAGATCCCTGCGATTACCAAGGGAAGTCGGATGAGGAGCTCCCCCAGCACCCAAGATACCATCAGCAGAAGAGGAAAAATTGCCAAGGGCCTTCCTAGAAGGAAAAGCCAGAAGAATTCCTAGAAGGGGGACTCTTCCGCAGGAAGTGA
The DNA here is from genome assembly GCF_029215685.1 of Pituophis catenifer annectens. Classification (NCBI taxonomy): domain Eukaryota; kingdom Metazoa; phylum Chordata; class Lepidosauria; order Squamata; family Colubridae; genus Pituophis; species Pituophis catenifer. Next base: position 18,791,404 of record NW_027256890.1, read on the forward strand.
TCATCCCCACTTCCTGTCTTCTGCCCATCCATCGGCCCATTCCCCGAACTCTTGGCTTTAACTTGCGAGGATCCTGAGAAGAATGTCCAACTGTTATCTTCGCTCTGCAAAATCACAAGAAAATATTGTAACCTCTAGCTCTGTCTCCTTCCTTCCTTCCTCCCTCCCTCCCTCCCTTCCTTCCTTCCTTCCTTTCCTCCTTCCTTCCTCCCTCCCTCCCTTCCTTCCTCCCTTCCTTCCCATGGTCCAGATGCATGTGTGAATGAACTAAGCTTCAATAAAAAATATTAATCCTTGAATTAAGCGTATTCCATTCTCTCTTTTTATAATAATAATAATAATAATAATAATAATAATAATAATAATAATATTTCCAACTGAACTTTCCTGATGTTTTCCTTGAAAACGTTTAACTTCTCATCCAAGAAGCTTTCCTTCCTTCCTCCCTTCCTTCCCATGGTCCAGATGCATGTGTGAATGAACTAAGCTTCAATAAAAAATATTAATCCTTGAATTAAGCGTATTCCATTCTCTCTTTTTAAAATAATAATAATAATAATAATAATAATAATAATAATAATAATAATAATAATAATAATAATAATAATAATTCCAACTGAACTTTCCTGATGTTTTCCTTGAAAACGTTTCACTTCTCATCCAAGAAGCTTTTTCAGTTCTGACTGAATAGTGGGGAATGGAAGGATGTATATTCTGTGCAGTCGTCTGGTCATTAGCGCTCTTTCTGAGAGTCATTGAGGCCACTTGGGAGTTTATCTGTACCCTCAGGTTCACCTGAATCAGAGTGCAAATGGGTGTGGAACCTTCTTGGAACTGCTAAAAGGACTGTGTTGTAAACAGGAGATAGGTGGTGTTGTATTCCCCACCCCCTTTGTTAAGGGGGGGGCTGTCAGTTTTAACACAGATCACCTCTTTCATAGGGTGGCAGGGTGGCTCAGTGGTTATGACGCTGGGCTTGTTGGATGGAAAGCCAGCAGCCCAGGTTCGAGACCTGAGCACCATGCAATGGAGTGAGCTCCCGTCCTCACCTCAGCTCCTACCAACCTAGCAGTTCGAAAACATGCAAACGCGAGTAGATAAATAGGTACCACTTTGGTGGGAAAGTAACGCACTCCCTGGCAGAAATGTCTTCGGACAGTGCCGGTTCAATGGCCTTGAAACGGAGATGTGCACCACCCCCGCTAGAGTTGGCAACAATTTGTGGAGCAAAATCTACAGTGGAGTAAAATCCTACTCTTTCACACCAGTGGTTCTTTCTGTCCAGAATGTGGACTTTGCTGTCTTCAAAAGAGTAATCGTTTTTACTTACAGGATCAGATTTTTTTTTAAAAAAAAAAAGGGGGGGAAAATCCTTTTAGGAGTCATTGAAGGAGCTCGATTCGAAAAAATGCAAAAAGGGCGACCCATCCCAACGGAATACGTTGGGTGTTCACTTCCTCTTTATCAGATTTGTCAATTAACTTATCTCCTGGGATGGAATGAAGGAATGTCAAAATATGACTCACTGGGTGTGCGTTTTGGTTCATCAACTAGAGCAGAGGAAGTGATGCCAAGGATTCTCAGATCCACTGAAACGAGGTTGGATCCAGTGGGGCGAAATAGCTGAGAACAAAAATCCAGAAAATCTAGAATTCTCTGTTCTGTACAATGTCCTCCTGTAGGACATCCAAATCTGGACCTAGAATGCATCTGAACCTTTGGGGTGGCTCCACTATAATTAACATCTTCTCTCGGCCTAATTTTTTTCTCTTTCTCTTTTAGCTTTGCATTTTTTATAGTTTTTTCTTCTTTCTTTCTTTATTCTGTTCCTCATACAGTCAGCTAGATGTTCAACTTGGGTTTGGCATTTCTTTGATAGCCAGATGTTGATGATCGATGGTGTTAAAGGTGTTGATTAAACAAAGACAATTGTCTAAATCCTCTCCCCTTTTTAAATGTAAATTTTAATTTGTTTTTTAAATTATGGGGTATTTTAAATGCGGCCAAATTATTTAATTCGATATTATTCTATTTTAATTTTTTGTATTTATGTGTTTTATCTTCTGGCTGTTCACCGCCCTGAGTCCTTTGGGAGTAGGGCGGTATAGAAATTTAAATAAATAAATAAATAAATGATGGCGTTGACATCGCAGGATGTCAGCTGTCCCAGGTCAAGCTGCCTTTCGCAATTGACCGATGGGGATTTTGGTCAATGCCATCAATGTCAATGTATTATTATTATGGTCGGTTCCACAGTCAACCAGATGTTCAGGATTTTGTCTTTATTTCCACCCATCAAGTTCTTCCCAAGAAGAACTTGATAGACAGATGTTGATGCTGCTGACAATCTCCTGACAAAATGTCAGCCATTCCAAGCCAAGCCTTTTGCAATTGACTGATGGGGATTTTTTTGTCAATGCCAATGATGTTCAAGAGGTGCTCCAGATGTTCTGAGATTACACCCAAGTTGCCTATCACTTATTGGAACTACCTTGCTTTCTTTTGCCGCAGTCGTTCTACTTCTACTTACAGGTCTTTATTATTTGGTGATTTTTCTCCAATTCTTTCTCTTTTGCTATCGCCAGCTTGTTGCTATTACTATTGATTAATTATATATTAATTGTTTTCCGCTCTGTTGCGTGCCACCCAGAGCCCCTTTGTTGTGAGATGGGCAACCACATACATTTGATAAATGAAAAAAAATAAAATAAAACCTGCCAATTCCCTTTCCTTTCCTTTCCTGGACCACAACACCTAGAAGAAGACTTTGCTCTCACCCACCCACGGGAAGGTGCATAATTAGGAGTGGGGAGGAATAAATGTAGGGCAACCAACTGCCGTTTTTTTCCCCCCAGAATGCTTTGTTCCTAACCTCTCAAGTGTTCCTGGCTCCATTCTCAAAAATGAGCAAGCACCAATAAGCTGCCCTTTTTAATAAAACTGAAACTGAAACTAAACTAACTCAAATTGAGGAAAAGGAGGAGAATGAATCAGAGGTGGTATTCAGCTGGTTCAGATCGATTCGCCCGAACCGGTAGCGGAAATCATGGGTGGGCCAGCCCTCCCCCCCCCCGCCCCAGCGCTATGCCGTCCTATTTAGGCACATTTTGAAGCCGTGCACATGTGTGGAAGGCCGTGTGAATGCACAGAGGTGGCGCATACATGCATGGAGATAGCGCGTGACAATGAACTGAGCACGTGTGCTCACATTTGCGAACCGGTAGGGAAAGTAAGTTTAATACCACCTCTGGAATGAATGGCTTCCATCAGGGGTGGGTTCTACTTACCTTTACTACCAGTTTGCTACGGGGCCGCACGCGCTCTTCTGCGCATGTGCAGAAGCATTTTGATGACATCAGGGTCAGGGGGCGGAGCCTCCCGCCAGTTTTACTACCAGTTCTATAGAACCAGAGGCAACCCACCACTGGGTTCCATATACCATCGGACACCGTTCAGAGTCACGCAAATTAGGAATTTGAGGAATAAATAAAATATATACATTTTGGGGAATGTACATGAAATGTCCCCCTTTCTCTGAAAATGTTCCACCCGTCCAGTATGAAAAAAGTAAGCCTCTTTTCTGTCTTCCAACTGCCCGCCCATGTGACTTTAATCCTGTTGTCTTTAGAATATTAAACAAGACGACACAAAAGATGTATTTTCGAGTCTTTTTGTTTTTGAGAATGTAACTGCGATTATCTTTCCTCCCTCCTGTTTTTTTCATGGAAAAAATGTCAATGCAGTTGACAAATGTGCATGGAAAATGTCAATGCAGTTTGTGGGGAAAAAAACCCCAAAGGAACGAGATGTTTGCTAGATTCTTTCAATATGAATTAAGGTTGGGTAGTAACCGGGAAATATATAAAATATTATGAATATACATCACCGAACAAGAGTTACAAGTTCTACTGCTCAGGGCCAGCTTGACTTAATTTAGACTTCAGAGAACGTGTGAAGACGTGTGTGAAGAGTTGTGTGTTTTGAAACCCAGGGCAAAAATCCCTCGCTTCAACCAAGAACTCTTTGAAGTTCCTTCAGCCAGTTGGATGGACCAAGCAAACTGATGGACTGGAATTTCTTACCTCCAAAATGTAGAATCGTAGAACCTTAGAATATTTTTGTGGATTTTAGGGGTGGTGCACGATAGAAAACATGCTTTGTATCCAGAAGATCAGAGCTAGGAATGGTCTTTATCTGGAATTCAGGAGAACTCATGACTAGGTGGGTTATATAATGTAAGCCTGGGCTGTGTCCAGGGGTGGGATCCTACTGGTTTAACAACCGGTTCGCTAAGCGCACGAGTGCACAATCTGGAGAACTCACCTTCCGCATTGCTGCCAGCAAGGAAAACAGCTGAGGCACAGCAATCCACTCTACCGCGCCGATCAGCTGGACTTCAGAAATGGAAATATAGGTGAGTATAATGCAGGGGTGGGTGGGCCCACTTCAAAATCGGAGCGAACTGGTTCGCTCACAGCTGAAAGTCAGAACTTAACCATTTGCCCGAACTGGTAGAATCCCACCTCTGATTGTGTCATTAATCTGAGTTGGAAAGACGCGTCTTCCATGTGCGTACTATACATACACGGTTTAGTGGAGGCATGAAAAGAATACCACAACGCTCAGTGTCTTGCATAAAAGGGGGTTTTAATACCTTCACAGGGATGTCCAAAGACAAGAAGGTCTCACCCAAGGCCACCTGGAGATGTGAAAGCAGAGTTGGTTTACAAGGAGAGAAGAAATACATATTGTTGAGTAGTGAATTTGTACAGGAGTTCCTGGACACATCTACTTCATCTTCTGCTGAGAAGATCCACCACAGCAGCTACCACCACTGCTCTGGGTATGTTGAGAAGACCCTCCAGAACTTCCACCACAGCAGCCACCACCACTGCTGTGGGTTTGTTGAGAAGACCCTCCGCCGCTTCTCCCACAGCAGCCACCACCGCTGCTCTGGCTTTGTTGAGAAGATCCTCCACCGCTTCTCCCACAGCAGCCACCACCGCTGCTGCGGCTGACTTGAGAACTACCACCACCGTGGCATCTGCTCCCGCCACCACCACCACCTCCTCCACAGCATCTACAACAGCAACATCCTCCTCTTTGCTGTTGTTGGCTCATGTTTTCTGTGTCTCTGAGAACAAAGCAAGAAGAAAGACAATAATGTTAGCCTTGGGATGAAGTTGAGAAGGTCTCAAAGTTCCAGATCTGTACAGAAGGACTCTCCACCTCCCAGTCTTTCTTTGTTTTTTGGAGAATCTCTTTCCTTTTTAATCTCCCAATGTAATTTAAGAAGGTTTCTAGATCTGAACTGGACCATGAAAAACCCAAGATCTCAAGAGACTGAGTTTGAGGGGAAACTTGCTTTGTGGTCATTCTCAAGAACTTTAGGTTGATGAAGCATCTGAGATATGACACTCAAAAGCTTTGTTTCCACCCTGGGCGAGTCCTACTTTTCCCTATAAGTATTTCATAAATCTCTTGAAACCCAAAATTGTACAACCAGATTCTTCATCATGACCCTTTCCAACCTAGATGACACGACTTCCTATCCCTTCCACCTAATTCTAATGTTCATCATGAGTTATGAGGAACACTTTAAATTACACAGAGAACAATTGTTCTCCAGTTAGTTAATTTCATGAAATTTTACGTTCATGTTAGATGGAAAGTTTTGATCTTGAAACCATCTATTTCTTTATACAGATTTCTCATAGTTACTTGAGTTCAGGATCCATCCGTCAGTCAAGGAAGAAAAATATAACTCTCAATCACCCCAAAGCTCATTGCTAACCTTAAAGGTAAAGGTTCCCCTCGCACATATGTGCTAGTCGTTCCTGACTCTAGGGGGTGGTGCTCATCTCCGTTTCAAAGCCGAAGAGCCAGCACTGTCCGAAGACGTCTCCGTGGTCATGTGGCCAGCATGACTCAATGCCAAAGGCGCACGGAACGCTGTTACCTTCCCACCAAAGGTGGTCCCTATTTTTCTACTTGCATTTTTAACGTGCCTTTGAACTGCTAGGTTGGCAGAAGCTGGGACAAGTCATGGGAGCTCACCCCATTACGCGGCACTAGGGATTCGAACCGCTGAACTGCCGACCTTTTGATCGGCAAGCTCAGCGTTTTAGCCACTAAGCCACTGCATCCCTTCTTGCTAACCTTAGACTAACCTAATTAGGAACACACAATCTTGAGAACAAATGCACATACATACTTCTAAGTTTTCCATCAAATTCTACTTCTGCAGCCCTGCAGCTAGCCGTCAAGTTTCCTCCCCAAAAAAATTCTCCACGATGGAGAAGATACAATATTTATCGTTTTGAGACAGAGGTCATGGTAACTTCTCAGAAATTTGCCAATAGGAAATCTGGGAAGCTACCAATGTTCCTCGACGAGATGTTGAGGAAGGATCTTGATGGATCCCACAGAAGAGAAAGAACTTCTGGTACTCACCCAACTGATCTCCAAGTTATCTCAACAGGCGTCTAGGAGCTGATGAGTTTCCTTGGGGACGATGGTTCCTTTTATACAACATTCCCACCAACTGAGATGGCAAATCATCTGCAGAGACACATAGAACCTCACCTGCCCACTATCTTTGGTATTTGTTTATTTTGACTCATTCTTGCCCTAAATACTTACTTATTCTGTACCAGGCCTTCCCTGGGCATGTGGGCTCAACTGCCACCCCAAAATTATGTTAAACTGATCATTTTGTAGGAGTTGGAGATGGTGTCACAAGACCGATGAAAATTCATGTTGTTGCTCCTCGCATTCTTGGCCTGTCTATCAAAAAGATGGAAAAATAACATTTGCAAGTTCAACAACTGTGGAATCCCTGAATTCAAACAGAACAGAAAACACAGAATCACAGGGTTGGTAGGGACCTTGGAGGTCTTCTGGTCCAACCTCCTTCTCAAACAGGAGATCCTGTCTCATTCTAGACAAATGGCTGTCCAGTCTCTTCTTGAAGACCTCCAGTGATCTTTCAATTCAGTTTGCTCATTGACCAGCAGAATTTCTCCTTAAACATAGGTGGGATTCAGCCGGTTCGGATCAGGTGAACCGGATATTAATTTTAAGCTGGTTTGCCGAACCGGTAGTTGTAAGGACTGGCTGACCCCATCTACCCCACCCCTCCCCTCTCAGGAGTCTCCACGCGGCCCATTTTGGATGCCAGGTAAATGCAGCACCTGCGCAGAAGCTCTGGGAGCACGAAAAATGGGCCTACCAGAAGTACCGGAAGTCCAAAAATGGGCCAGTTTCCAGCCTCCAGAAGGCCTCCGGAGTCTGGGAAGGCCGTTTTTGCCCTCCCGGAGGCTCAAGAAAAGCCTACAAAGTCTGGGGAGGGTGAAAACACCCCCCCCCATGATGCAGGACTCTGAGTAGGCCATGGCCACTCCCACCCAGCAACCGGGCAGAGATCCAGTTACTAAAATTTCTGAATCCCACCCCTGTCCCTAATCCTAGAATTAAACTTAAATTTCAAGAATTGTCTGAGCCTAAAACAGGAAGGAATGACTTGGAGGAAACAGAGGGTAGAAAGAAATTATAAATAAACAAGAGACACTGGTCTAGAAACACCTTTTTTTGGAAACTTCTAAAGAGGGATATCCGTATGGGATGGAACAGATTTGGCGAGAAGCAAAAATAGTTTTCTAAAAATAGACGTTAACCTGTTCTCAAAAGGTACCTTTGCAAGTCAGGTGAGGTACATAGAAATGTTTGGTTCGTTGAGCAATGAAGACTCGTGTTTTCCAAAATGCGCAGAATAGAAACGTTATTGGGCGTTTCTTTGCAATACGGTCTATAAAAACTCATCCCTTGGTCTTTTAAATTCTCAATTCTTCTGACCATCACTTGTTCCGCATTAGATCTTCCAGCTACGCAGAAAAGTGAGTACGGCTGTCCCATCCGGTTTGACTGTTCCAGACTGTTCCAATATTTGAAAATTTGTGGGTGATTTGCAATATTTTTGCAAATATTGCCCCCCCAACAATCTGGGTCCTTATTTTACTCACCTCGGAAGGATTGGAAGGCTGAGTCAACCTTGAGTCTGGTGAGATTCGAATTGTCAAATTGCAGTTTATTTTTTCAAAGGTCTGGAAAGCCGAAATTGTCACTTTCTCGGGAAGACGGGATTTTTCCCGAGCCATTAATTCCTTCCGTCTTTAGAACTGTGACCATTATTTGGGTGGGGTTTTGGATTAGATGACCTTCCAACTCTGTTAATCTGAATCAGATTTAAAAGAAACTGATTTTTAATTTTTTTTTAAATTTATTTCTCAAATTTATACGGCCCGCCCATCTCACCCAACATGACTCTGGGTGGCACGCAAAATTAATTCAAACCATAAATGTGTAAACAGTCATTATTTCTTGTTTTTTTTAAAAAAATAATCCGCTCGGATAATTCCTTTTTTTCTCTCTTTTTTTTCCCTGCCTTCGTTTGAGTCATTCGTGTGTATTCATTATCCTAATGATGACTGTTCTTCATAAAAAAAAAAAAGCTGGGCCAACGAGAATTACCACTCTCACCCACACAACTTTTTAAAAATTCTGAGATTCGCAACGCACGTTTTTATTTGCAAAAGAAGTGCTCAGAAGCAAAGAGATAAGGTTTCCCCCCCCACCATTTCAAATCCACGGAATTCAAAAGAATGATTCGATCATGGATGGATCAATTGGCGTTCCTCCATCCTCAAACTCTTAAGATTTCACCCAGGGGTGGGCTTCAAAAGTTTTAGCAAGGGGTTTTCTGCTGGGTGGGCGTAACCATGGTGGGCGTGGCCTAGTCAGCCTCTTGAACCATGGTGGGAGGGGCGTTTTTGCCCTCCCCGGCCTCTGGAGTCTTTCCTCGAGCCTCTGGAAGTGCAAAAAACGGCCTCCCCAGGCTTCGGAGGCCCTCTGGAGGCCAGAAATGGCCCATTTCAGGCCGTCCCGAACTTCCAGTAGGCCCAATTTTCACCCTCCCTGAGCCTCCGCACACGCCCTGCGCTTACCTGCATCCAAAATGAGCCGTGTAGGGACTCCTGGGAGGGGAGGGGAGGGATGGGAGGGGCCAGCCAAGAGTGGGATTTGGGAGTTCTCCGAACTGCACAGAATCTCAGCTAGAGGTTCTCCCGAACCCTTGCGAACCCCCAGCAGCTCACCCCTGATTTCACCTCTTCCTTTCCAGCTTCAGCTAAGATGTCTACCCAGAAGAAGGACATCAGATCAAGTCTGCCACCAAAGGAGAATCCATGTTCTCCCAAGCAGGAGCCACCAGCAAGGTCCCAGAAGGAGACCCCACCTCAGGCTGAAAAACCTCTAGCTCCTACATCACAACCACCCATCTGGAAGCCCAGCTGCTTTTCTTCTGTAGAAAAACAATGTCCTTGAGCACTGTCCTAATTAACCCACAAAGTTCTGGAGATGTATTATGGAGTCCATGAATGGAGCTCAACAGATGGAGGTTCTGCTCAGACACGACATCTCATGAACTTTTTCAGCTTGCTCCTTTCCTATTTCTCTGGCAATAAACCGATGCATGTGTTAAAAAAGAATAACAACTGGTTGTCAATTGCATATTTATTCAAAGTTCTGACTTGTCTTGAGTCTCCCTTCTGACCTTCACAAAGAGAAAATGGAGGCAGGAAGAATAGGTAAAGGTAAAGGTTCCCCTTGCACATATGCGCTAGTCGTTCCCGACTCTAGGGGGCGGTGCTCATCTCCGTTTCAAAGCCGAAGAGCCAGCGCTGTCCGAAGATGTCTCTGTGGTCATGTGGCCAGCATGACTCAATGCCAAAGGCACACGGAACACTGTTACCTTCCCACCAAAGGTGGTCCTTATTTTTCTACTTGCATTTTTTTACGTGCTTTCGAACTGCTAGGTTGGCAGAAGCTGGAACAAGGAACGGGAGCTCACCCCGTTACGCGGCACTAGGGATTCGAACTGCTGAACTGCCGACCTTTCAATCGACAAGCTCAGGGTCTTAGCCACTGAGCCACCATGTCCCTTTTAGACTTAGAATAGCTTTATGAAATTAAAAAAAAGAAAAACTGAGAATTGGTGGTAATTGTCTGTAGAGATTCTCAGTCATTCAGCTCATGATTGTCCCAAAGGTGCTTTTTCAGGAGGCAACTTTCTTGGTTTTTTTTTCTTTTTCTTTTGAAGACGTTTCTCTTCTCATCCAAGAAGCTTCTTCAGTTCTGACAGGATGGTGGGGAAAGGAAGGATTCCTGTCAAAAATTAGAAAGAAAAAAGATACACGGCAGCCGTAAGTACGATTCAGAGATGGTATTCAACCGGTTTTAGCCGAACCGGTTTGGGCCAGTTCGGGAGAATCAGTAGCAGAAATCGCAGGTGGGCCTGCCCACCTGCCCCAGCTCTATGCTGTCCTGTAAATTATACGAATCCCACCTCTGGTACAATTATATTTTTACCTCTCTTATCTAAAGTGACATCATAATTCTTTTTTCTATAATCTATCCTGTCTAACATCTTCAAAAGAGAAAACCAGAAAGTCCAGTTGACTCCTGAAAAAGTAATTTTGGGACAACCATGACCTGGATGACTGGAGAATCTCTACAGATGTTTAGCTCTACAATTTGGGATGGACACCCTTGGAATGGGGTGGGAGTAGGAATGGATTTCCAGAGGAAAAATTGCAGACAACAGGAATTATTTTATTTATTATTATTTTATTAGTCATATTTCTATGCCGCCCACTCTCCGAGGACTCTGGGCGGCTTACACCATAGACAGTATACTAAATAGCATATTGCCTCCCAACAATCTGGGTCCTCATTTTACCCACCTCGGAAGGATGGAAGGCTGAGTCAACCTTGAGCCGCTGAGATTTGATCCGCTGATCTGCTGAACTAGCAGTCAGCTGAAGTAGCTGCAGTACTGCACTCTAACCACTGCGCCACCTCGGCTCTTCATTAGCACCACTCAGGTGACCCTGAGGACACAGATAAACCACCAAGTGGCCTCAACAACCCTCTAAAAGGATGCAAACGACCAGCTGTCTGCAAGGAGTATAAATCCTTCCGTTCTCCTCCATCCTGTCAGCGCTGAAGAAGCTTCTTGGACGACAAGGAAGTCCGGTTGCTTCTTAAAAAAAGCACCTTTGGTAGTAATTGTGTATACTTTTGTTTTGTTTTTTTCTCTTGTCCAGCTAGGGTTTTTTGGTGTCACCCATTGGCACATCCTGTTCCAATCTCCAACCACAGCACTCATTACCGCTAATTTTTTTTTAAAAAAAAAAAAAAGCTATCAAGGATTGGAAAACAATTAAAATGAAATTGGATCAAATGTCTTTTTCAAGGTCACTGACAATCAGTGCGATCTTGAGATACCTTTAATATCTCAGCAAGTTATGGTATCTAACCTGGATGGAATCCAGATTGCATTAGGAGACCAAAAGCAGATTCCATGTCTACAAACCAGAAACATCAACCAGATCCCTCTTTAAAAACAAAAAAACTCCAGTGATGAAGCACCCACAACGTCTGAAGGCAAGTTGTTCCACTGGTTAATTCTCCTCACTGTCAGGAAGTTTCTCCTTAATTCCAGGTTGTTTCTGCCCTTGATTAGTGTCCATCCGTTGTTTCTTGTCTTGCCTTCTGGCACTTTGGAGAACAGTTTGACCCCACTTCTTTGGGGCAACCCCTCAAATACTGGAACACTGCTATCGTGTCACCCCTAGTCCTTGTTTTCATTCAATCTACCATCTCCAGCTCAAAGCTAGTTTGATCCACCAGGGAAGCCCAGTCTTGAAAAGGTGCGGGGATAGTTCCCAAGGGAGAAGCAGAAATAGGAAAAGGCACACACATATGTTGCACTAAGATTGGGCAAGGATCTCCTCAGATGTCCATCTCCATGTAGTTATGGGTCTCTTCTGTCATTATTCATTCTCACTTTATTTTTATACCGAGACAGTTTGGATTATGATGACCTACTCAGAAGCTAGGAGGACCTGACAGATGTTTCAACCAACCCATACGTTGCATTGCCATCTCATTTCAGGATTTGCTACTTAGCATTCAATTGAATTGATACACTGGCCTGTTGTCAGATCTCCAGATAAAGGTTTCATAGCAATCTTGGGAGGTATCCCTGATACCTTCAAACAATAATCCTTCAGATCCTTTGTCTGTGAAGTAGGACTCCTCCCCTGTAGATGGGAAGATTAAACTCAAACCTTCTTGTGGGCAGAGCTTGGAGATCTCACCTTGAGCTACAAACCACATAAACTTGTTACACCTCGTTCAATGAGTTGGATCTTTTGACTGATGTTATGGCCCACTCTTTTCATTACTCAATCGATGGAGGTTCTCAACTGCCTGGGACCATCCAAGGATTATCTTGAGTGGCACCACGTCAACCTTCAGGATTTTTTCCAGTGGTAGCTCTGCGACACTGATCATCTTACCCGCAGAAACATGTGGGCATCTAATTGCATAGGAAGTGACACAATGGGGAATTTCTTTGACATACACTCACCTCTGGTGGAATCCAGAATGCTCAACCACATCTCAGCAGGGCCATTCTGAAATTCCTTGCCTTCCGTCCTTGTTGTATCACGGCACACAACAACCATACCGATCATGGCCTCAGATGACTGGAACAGCTCACTGGCACGTCCGCACACAATAGTTGGCTGATTTATTTTATTGTGCTTTCACAAAAGACATCTTCAGCTAGGCCCAGGGAGATCTGAAGGACATCCTAGTGAAGAAATTCACCAGACCACCTGCCATGATCTTAAGCTAACCTACCTTACAGGTTTTGTGGTGAAGACGCTGCCAGTTAAGTTATTATGCATGTCCTTGAGATTCCTATTTCCCAAAATTAACTTCTCTGGAGAAGAAAAAAAATTATCAGTGTGTGGATGTATTTCACAAAGTCCTGTATCCAGTTTTGGTCCCCACGTTATAAAAAAGATGTTGAGACTTTGGATAAGTGAGGAGAAGAGCAGCAGAAGATGATTAAGGGACTGGAGGCTAAAATATATGAAGAACGGTTGCAGGAATTGGGTATAGCTAGTTTAATGAAAAGAAGGACCAGGGATGATATGATAACAGTCTTCCCATATTTGAGAGGCTGCCCCAAAGAAGAGGGGGTCAACCTGTTCTCCAAAGCACCTGAAGGCAGGACAAGTAGCAATGGATAGAAACTAATCCAGGAGAGAAGTAACCTAGAACTAAGGAGAAATTTCCTGACAGTGAGAACAATCAACCCGTGGAACGTCTTGCCACTAGAAGTTGTGGGTGCTCCATCATTGGACGCTTTCAAGAAGAGATCGGACAACCCTTTGTCTGAAATAGTATAGGGTCTCCTGCTTAAACAGGGGGTTGGACTAGAAGACCTCCAAGGTCCCTTCCAACTCTGATATTCTATGTTCTTTTATAAGTTCTTGAGAGCCAAACATTAAGAGGAGTTCAACATCATGTTTAAAGTTATACACCGTCCAGTTTCTTAACGCCAAACATGTGCCAATCCTTGTAAATTAGAATTTCCAGATTGAAACTCAAAGTAAACTCAAACTCAAACTAAATTTAAATTCACAACTAAATTGAAACTAGATTGAAACTCAACCTAAAGTAGAATTTCCAGGTTGAAACTCAGAGAACGTGACAAGAACGTCGTCTCCTACCATTGTGTTTTCTTACCTGAAGGACCAAAAATATCGGGAGCCTAATTTTAAATATACACATAGCCAAAGAAGAAAAAATTGTAAAACATGGGAGTTGGGCATATTTTCCACCTACAATTATGCTGTTTTAGCAATGCTAGGAGGAAAATGAATAGCTCATGGTTGTAAATTAACTCTGAAGTTCTGGCTACTCCCTGGAGCTGTTTTCTAAGGAAAGTTAATGTTGGCAGAGTTAAATGGGTTGCAATTCTGTTATCAGATTTCATCGGGGCTAACGAGGAGAACCTTACGATTGAGACGTAACATTTCTAGATGTTTTCAGGAGGAACCAGGGAGTTGGGGAAGGAGATGAAAAGATGGAGAAGACATCGTCTTCTGTTTTCTGTCCCATCAACCATGAGGATTTCACAACTACAATTCACATTGCAAGCCGCAACTCTAAAGTTGTGGGACAGCCACTTGTCCAAAATGGTATAGGATCTCCTGCTCGAGCAGGGAGTTGGGTTAGAAGATTTCCACAGTCCCTTCCAATTCCATTATTCTCAGATTAAGTGTGGCAATATTTGGCTGAAACATATCCACGTGAGATCCCACCTACCTTTAGAAAGACCCACAGTTGCTACCATTCATTAGTGTGTTGTGGGAGTATGCATTTGTGTGTGGTTTAGTGTAGTGGGCTAGCTAAGTGGCAATCCACTGTAGGCAACAAGATCCAGCAGTATCCAAAGATAAAGGATGCTACACCTTGTATTTTAACAACATCAATGGTCCCTTAGCCCCATCTACAAATTGGTGACACACTTAATTCATATGGCACTAAACTATGATATATCAATCATAGTTTGCTGAATTATCCACAACTGGCTAGTTTTACTGGCTTGTACAGCTCCACAAACCACAACAGTTGGGTTGGTTAACACACAACTCCAAATCAGACAAACTTTGCCTCTCAAGGGGGTCTAGCAAAAGTTCTCCAGATGATATGGAATCCATATTTACCTTGGGGAAACTTGTGGCACCTTCTTCCTCAGGAGTAACATTGATTTTTATGGGTTTTAAGAGAACAGCTGCGGAAGCATGGACCACATTTTTTTCTTTCTTTTTTCCCCTAAGTCCTAGAACATACAAACTTGAAAATCTAGAACATGCAAACTTGAAAGTCCTAGAACATGCAAACTTGAAAGTCCTTCAACATGCAAACTCGAAAGTCCTAGAATATACAAACTTGAAAGTCCTAGAACATAGAAACTTTGAAAGTCCTAGAACATACAAACTTGAAAGTCCTAGAACTAAGGAGAAATTTCCTGACAGTTAGAACAATTAATCAGTGGAACAATGTGCCTCCAGAAGTTGTGAATGCTCCAACACCGGAAGTTTTTAAGAAGATGTTGGATAACCATTTGTCTGAAGTGGTGTAGGATTTCCTGCCTAAGCAGGGGGTTGGACTAGAAGACCTCCAAGGTCCCTTCCAACTCTGTTATTCTATTCTATACCAACTTGAAAGTCTTAGAACATTCAAACTTGAAAGACCGAATGTCAAACGTTGACGAGAAGATCTCCACTTCCTAAGCAGTTACATCATTTCTGAGTTCACGAGGATGTCACACACAAGTCATAGTAGTAGAATCATAAGGGTTTTTTCAGATTCACCTGTAGATTACGATCACAAGTAACAATGAGTCACCTAAGATATGTAAATCAGTACATACCGTAAGGTCAGGTATTGGACGCCTCCACAGCCAATGGTTTTCTTAGAACGTGCTTTGGTTTCTGAAATGGGACAGGGAGAGATAGTATAAAAAGAGGACTTTGGCCAGAGGTTCTTCATTCGCTTGAAAGAGTAGACTCAACCAAGTCCAGAGTTCCTCTACCTGACAACCAATCGGTGAGTATGAGAAAGATTTCTTTAATCATCTAATGTAGAGTTGTGATGGTCATCAAGTCCACTCTTGGAGATGCCCAGAATGGAAGATAGGATTTTTCTCTGGGCAAAAGGGTTGACTTCTGGTCTAGAGATGGTCCTTCTCTGTTGACCCATTGATGACATTCTAGCTTGGTGGAACCACAATAGCAAACAGCATAAATGTAATGTTCTGTCTTTAATTTGATTAGAGGTTTGAGCAGATAGTTTAGAATTAATTCTTCGCTGGTTCTGCTGAAGGTTATTCAAGCAGGGACCTTAACTCTGATAGACACCAACATGAACTTGCTTCCATTGAAGCTTTCTTTGATGTGGAGGCTCAGCGGTGTCTTCGTGCACCATTAGTGGTTCCAACTCTAGATAAGAAGAGTTGTCCTTTTTTTAAGATAGACCGAGGGATTCTGGAGATCCTTAGATTAACTTGGGCACCCTCCAAAGTCTTGGCTTCCTACTCCCATCATTCCCAACCAACAGATCACTTCTGCAAACCTTGAAATTTGATAGCCTCATCCTTACCAGAAGCCTAGGAGTATCGAGATTGCTGTTTCAAAGTTGATATCCAAGGAAATTAAAACAGATAGAATGAGAGCTTCATCCGGATGGTGCAGCATCCTTATATTTAATGACAGAGTTGCCCATCCTTGGAAGCCACAACAGGACGCCGGTTGCTCCATCAACACTTCTCAAAACTTACCAAAACCACAGGAAACATGAGTCAACCACAAGAAATAGAGGGGATGATAGGAGGATAGATAAATCAGAACTCTTCGTGTGTTGAAATGCTTCTCTTCAACTCACATTGTTCTCCAGGACCTCAAACTAACACCCGTCTCTCTGTCTTTCGTCTTCTAGACTTTGCAGTCAACATGAGCCAACAACAACAGCAACAACAAGGAAGCTGCTGTGGCGGAGGTAGCAGCGGCCTAGGCGGAGGGTGCTGCCGCCGAGGAAGTAGCGGTGGATGCTGCAGTCGTGGGTCAACCGGAGGAGGAGGTTGCTGTTGCCGCCGAGGAAGTAGTGGCGGCGGATGCTGCAGTCGTGGTTCGGGCACCGTCTACGTTCAACAGACCCAGCAGACCAGCAGATGTTGTTGCATCAACCGTTCGGGCCCCTGTTGTGGTCGGTGCTGTGGCCGGCGTTGCGGTGGTGGCTGCTGTGGTGGGGGATCTACCCAAGTGAAGCAGAAGTAGATACCTTCAAAGAACGCAGCCAACCGACCTCTACCTCTAGCACGTTCTCCTCCTTCCCAGAAATCCAAAGGGTGGACCTGGAAATGTTTCAACCTCTGAATTTCCCTGCTCTGTTATCCCTGTGAAGCTATTAAAACAACCCCTTGCCTGCAAATAAGTGGATTTGGCATCCTTTGTGAAGCTTGGGGGCATTGGAGGTGGTGGTGGTGGAGAACGGGATGAATCGGGGAAGTTCTCCAACCTTCTGGAATTAGCAAAGGGATCCTTTATTTTCCCTGCATCACACCACAGGGTGGGTTTACACGACACAACGAAGAGGGACCTCAAGTTGTGGGAAGCCAGGGGTTAGATCATCACCTCTTCTGGTTGAAGAAGAGCAAGTCAATAAAAATGAAGTCATAGTAGACCAGAGAAGAGGGAAAGGATGGTGGGAAAATGAGTGAGGAACCAGGTGGAGAAACCCAGGTTTTTGAAGATGGGAGGGCATTTAATTCACATCACATTCCAGCCCCGTAGGAAAGGGATTGTGGGAATTGTAGTTCAACCCCACCCTACTTTAGAACCATTAAAGGTCCAAATTTAATGGCTTGCCTCCAGAAGTTGTAGATGCTCCAACATTGAAGGTGTTTTTAAGAAGAGATTGGACAACCATTTGTCTGAAATGGGATAGGGCCTCCTGCTTGGACTAGAAGCTCCTTCCAGCTCTGGTATTCTGTTAATTAATTAATCAGTGGGATGGCTTACCCTCCAGAAACTGTGGGACCTCCAACACTGGAGGTTTTTAAGAAGGGATTGGACAACCATTTGTCTGAAATGTGATAGAGTTTCCTGCTTCAGCGAGGCATTAGACTGGAAAACCCACCAGGTCCCTTCCAACTCTGTTACTCTGTTAAATTTTTCACTTACCTTTCCCTTTCCTTATTCCAGGAATTGTTTCCATAGCTTCCTTCACTGGGTCAAAAAAATAGCTCAATTGACTTGGTCTTCCATAGGCATTAACTAACCCCATCTTGAGAATATCTCGTCCTGATTTAAAGAACAGAATGAAACAGCAACAGTTTAAAAATTATTAGAAGCAAAGCATCCCTTCCCACGAAGTGTGTAGGAGATACTTTCTCCCAACTCTTGAGGACAACCACTAAGCCACACCTATCACAGCCACAGATACAACTGTAAAATAGCCAACCAGATCAGGTCCATGTGACTCACACTCACTCACCAAGCTACAACCACACATTCCAATCCCTGTGGAAAAGCAAGGCAGGCGGTTGCTAAATAGCTTGGTCATGTGACCAACCAGATTTTTACGACCTTTTTAATGGTGGTCCTTAAGTGAACGCCACGGTCATTAAGCGTTGCTAGGAGTGCAGTTTTGCTGAAGTACGCTCCAGTTTTCAGCAAAACCGTTGTAAAAATGTGGTCACGTGACCACAAATTCAGCCATGTTTCTGTGTGTGTCCGAGGTTTGGTCATGTGACTATGGAGGGGGGTGGGGCAACTGTCTGAACTTCAGATCCAGGTCATAAATACCCCTCCAGGTAGTTCTGTTGTAACTTCGAACAGTCGTTAAGCAACCGAACGTAAATCAAGAACTACCTGTATTGACATGGTCTCTTCTTCTTGGTCAACTCATGAAGAGTTGACTTAGCAAGACCACCACACTCTTTGGGCCAAAGAGTTTTTTTTTTCCCCCAGCCACTCTATCTCACCAACTCTTTTCCTTGGAGGACCAAATAGACCAAAAGCATTGATCGATTTGGTTTAGACTTTCCAATAACCTATCTGACTGAAGAGGGTGGGCGAACTAATCTTCATCCAATTAGCTCTGTTCTGGGTTCAATGAAACCTCCCAGGAGGTTCCATGACTTGGTCATCTGGGTCCCCCCCCCTTTTTTTTTTTTTTTTTGCATCCCCACAACCCTATTGTTGGGGTGTTGACCCACTTAAGTCTATGATAGAAACAGGACTGGCAGGTGTGCTCATTCACTGTCTTGTCTCCTAAACATGCCATTAACTGTATTGGGTGGAGTTGACAAGTTGAACTCAACCTATTATGTGTCACAATCCTAATAACAGGATAATACATTTATCAAGATCTCGTATCTGAATACTGGAGTTATAGTTCCTGTTGTTATATTTGTTATTCTTGGACTCGATGTATTGAGGTAATCAAATGCTTCTTTGTCTCAGCCAAGCAATGGCATATTGGCATGAAGATGTCCTTTAATGTTAGTCTATTGTTGTTGTTGTTAGTTGCGAAGTTGTGTCCGACCCATTGCGATCCCATGGACTTCCTGTCCTCTACCATCCTCCGGAGTCCATTGAAGCTTCCGCCGACTGCTTCAGTGACTCCATCCAGCCTCCTCGTTCTCTGCCGTCCCCTTCTTCTTCTTTTGCCCTCCATCGTTCCCAGCATTCGGCTCTTCTCCAGGGAGTCCTTCCTTCTCATTCGGTGGCCAAAGGATTTGAGTTTCCTCTTCAAGATCTGGCCTTCTAAAGAGCAGACAGGTTTGATCTCCTCTAGGACTGACCGGCTGGATCGCCTTGCAGTCCAAGGGACTCGCAGGAGTCTTCTCCAGCACCAGAGTTCAAAGGCCTCCATTCTTTGGCACTCAGCCTTCCTTAAGATCCAACTTTCACAGCCGTACATTGCAACTGGGAATACCATAGCCTTGACTATACGCTCTTTTGTTGGCAGGGTGATGTCTCTGCTTTTTAGTTAGCTATCTAGATTTGCCGTAGCTTTCCTCCCCAGGAGCAAGCGTCTTTTAATTTCATGACTTCAGTCCCCATCTGCGGTGATCTTGGAGCCTAGGAAAATAAAATAGTCTATAAAGCTAGGCAAGATTCCATTGGATTGATTCATTGTTTTAGCTAAGGCTGTATTGTTTTTTATGTTGTAACAACGCCATGTAATTTTGCACAAAAGAACATTCTTTTTCTTTTTCCAGGTTAACTTATGCCACTGTCAGCACGTCAAGATGCATTTATCCTAGTGGTGACATGAGACGGAGAACGCAAGTGTCTGCAACGGGACGGTTGCCTTTCACCTACTTATTTTAGCCGGAGATAATGTCCCCTGGGAGATGGATGGGAGGGGGGAAATTCTTTGAGTTGGAGCAGTAGATTAGGGGTGAATGATTGGGAAGATGGCCAATGAATGCAGAGGAGTGGGGGGAAGGAAGAGGAGGGATTTTGGGTCAGCACCCCAGTGCTGGCTGCATGGAGTCAGTGTAAAAGTTGCCGTGCTAAATAAAATGGAAGTTTGTTTCAAAAAAGACTTTGTTTGAGACGCAATTTATTTGAAGACGGCCTGAAAACCTGACAGCCACAGGCCCCCAACTCGAGATCTTGGTTGGGTTTAGGAACTCTGTCGTAAAGCCAAAAAGATTCAGATATTTCTGAAAAATTATCTCCTTAGATACTACTCAGTATCGACTCCCACCTTACTAAATCCTTTTGGCTCAAGTAGCTAAATAACTGAATATTATACATTTCCCTTTTCTTCCTTTTCCACTCCCCAGACCTCACCCTTTACTATTCACTTAGATAAACTACAGTGTTTTAATTACTGTAATTTTTTTTTTTTAAATTGTGCAATCATTGCTGTGTTGCTTTGCTTTTTGTTTCACGGATTATTATTTTTTTAAACAACGCTGAACTTTGTTCAAAGTTGATTTATAAATATAAATATATAAATTGGAGTCCTGTATCTTGCATGGTTGCATCCCAAACGCCATCACTCCTTATTTAAATTTACAGGGTTTCAAAGGAAAAGAGACAAAATTGTATGAATCTTTTTTTTTTCCCCTATCCTGAGATTCTCTGAAGTAGACTGCCTCAGTTTATGGAGGTTCCATTTCGAGGCTCAAATCCGATCGATCTGCAAAGCAGCAGCGCCCTCTGGTGGCATCTAAAGTTTTTGCTCTTTCAAGAGCACAAATTTAGGGAAGAAGTTTACAGATTTAGTCCTCGATTTAAAACAAGCCCGCCCATTATAGTCACAACGGCAGTAAATTGGGTCAGCCAGTGACTGTACTGATTTTATGACTCTTTTTTTTGCGGTGGTCGTTAAGTAAATGTGGCAGTTGTACTAGTCCATCATTTACGATTGTAAAATGCTATTTCTCAAAGCCGCCTCAAGGGGGCAGCAGGCACCAAGTTGTGGAATTCTTATATAAACATTTGCAGATTTTTTTTTTAACCATGGAATTCAGGATCTGCTTAATTTTCTGCCTGTCTTTAATTTACCTTCATTTATCCTTTCTCCGCCTCACCCGTTTCACTCCCAAAATAATTTCCAAGCTTATTTGCGGCAAATGGGGCTCATAGTGTCAATTGTTTTAATTTCTTAATTTATATTTATATTGCAAAATTTCCTTAGGTGCATGGATAAATTGCTCCTAAAAGAAAGGGATTACTAAAGGGGGATGGGAGAATATTCCCCCCCAAGAAAAATGATTTATAAAAGTGGGGGGGGGAAGAATATTAAAACCGATGCAGCGGAGCCATCAAAATTTGGCAGGATACCAAGTGGGGGAGGAATTAAAAAGCAAATGTTAAGCATTTTTTTTTTTTTTTGAAGCAGTACGTTTCATTCCTGCTTCTTGTTTTGTCAATAAAGACAGGTTTGATCTAAATAATGCTGCCAGGTGCAATTCTCCAGCATCCTAAATCTAAAATTAAAACAATTATCCGGTTTTAATACAAACAGAACGCTTAATTAACTTTGGAGATCTATTATTCCTACAGCTCCGTCAAGCGACGAGGATAAATGTGCAAAGGCAGAGAATTTATTTCGGAGACAGCCCTAGGACACCGGGATATGATATAATCCGGGAATAAACAGACTCGGGTGGAAAAAATTCAGAATTATGTCACCCGCCGCTGGGGACGTGGCCCGGGCTTGGTGGCGAGGCGAGACAAGCTTGGAGTTTTGCAAACCGGTGCTGTTTAATTGCTGCATTAACCTGCCCAATTAAATCCAGATTGGGAGAATTGCAAAGTGGGGAGACGCTCGGGATGAGGTTCAGCCCCAAATTAATACTTCAAACAAATCCCAGGGAAGGTGGTGGCATCTTCGGCCCCTGAAGTCAGACACAAACTGCTCAAGCGATCAAAAAATCGAGCTGAGGTGTCGGGAAATAAATTAGCCACGGTAAAAAAAAAAAGACGAATAGTCACGAAAGGCGAGTTAACAAGGCAGTTCCCCACTTGCGACTGCTCGTTTAGCGACCGTTTGAAGGTACAACTGCCCTGTGCCTCGCACTTACGACCGTCACTGCCAGTGATCTCAATTCGGGCAACTGGCATGTATTTATCTTCTTCTTTATCATTTAACGACCCCGTAATCCCTTGCATCGGGATGGAGTCTGGGCAACGGAATGGAGTGGAGTGGTTACTGGCCAGATGTCCTTCCTGTCGCCAGTGCGGAGTTTTTTTTTCCAGTAGATATATTCTCATCAGAGAGATAAATATCTGCCTCTACCTAGGATCGAACCTCTAGGCCACCGCACCACTAAACTGGCATGTATTTATGACGGCTGCCATATCCCTGGGTCACATGATCTGCCACCATCCGCCAAGCAAAGTCAGTGGGAAGAGCCGGATTCATTTAACAACCGCAGCAAAAAGGTCATAACATTGGACAGGGCTTACTAAATGATCACCTCGCTTAGGGACAGAAGCTCCGGTCCCAATTTCGGTTGTAAAATGAGGACTGTCTGGAGTCTCCGACTTCATGACACAGTGGCCGAAGTTTTTCATCTTTAATTACATTCCTTTATAGCTTTGCCCAATGTCTAAATTAGTCTCTGTTTGTTTGATTGTTGGTTTGTTTGATTGTTGGTTTGTTTGATTGTTGGTTTGTTTGATTGTTGGTTTGTTGGTTTGTGGCCATCAAAATTCAGATTTCAGATTTCTCCATGATAAGCGTCTGGATCCTGATTAAATACACCAGGGGAAGCACATCAGTGGTGGGCCGCTACCAGTTCGCCCTGGATCAGGCGAACTGGTAGCGGCAGTGGTGGGAAGCTCCGCCCACTTGCCCGTGCAAGAGCTCGAGCGCGTCCACAAGCAAACCGGTAGTGACGGGATTTGAAACCCACTACTGGAGCACGTTATAGGTAATGCCTGAGAAACAGGGCTGTGAGCGACGCTGAACGAAGATGAGACCCAGCCTAAGATAGACACGACAAGGACTGGATACTTGGTTTCTTTTTGAAGGACATGCCCTAGCTCTGCCAACGCTCAGATGGTTGGCATGCCGATGTTGACATCCCGGTACCAGGCGGTGTTGGGAATATGTGTGTTATCTCAGATCGCAGAGATTTGCTCCCAATTAGCTTGACAAGCTCGTCATACTGGATAACAATGTCCCCAGTGCCTTTTTGTGGCAGTTGTGGTTTCACAGATGCTACCATCACAGGGTGTGTGCTGTTCGAGAAATGAACACAGAACTTCCTGGGTTGCAACGTGGCATCCAACACCGATTTTTTTTTATTTTTTTTTAAAGCTCGTTGCCTTCCTGGATAGACCCAACACACACAAACCCAGATTTGAAAAGAAGTGATCACTCGACTTGTGATTGACAATACTCATCCAGAGGTGACAATTCTCATCCAGAGAGGACAGTGTCATGTCTAACTATCAGAAAAACTTTTTGGGCACCCAGTCTAAAAGTCACAGGACAAATGACCATTTCTGGTCAATTTCTACTCAATTTGTAATCAATTTCTGGTCAATTTCTAGTCAATTTCTAATCAATTTCTGGTCAATTTCTAATCAATTTCTGGTCAATTTCTAATCAATTTCTGGTCAATTTCTTGTCAATTTCTGGTCAATTTCTAATCAATTTCTGGTCAATTTCTAATCAATTTCTGGTCAATTTCTAATCAATTTCTGGTCAATTTCTAGTCAATTTCAGGTCAATTTCTAGTCAGTTTCAGGTCAATTTCTAATCAATTTCTAATCAATTTCTGGTCAATTTCTGGTCAATTTCTCAAGCTAGTGAGCTCCAGGGAAGGAAGGAATACATTGGTGAAACCAGAATGACTTTCCACTCACGTTCGTACCTTGGAGACCAGGATGAACCAGGATCCCATTTTATGTCCCCACTTAGATTTCAACCATGGTTTCCTCCAATTTCTGCCCTCCCCAAGAGATTTTTTCCCCCCATGATTCGTAATGGGTCTTCGGAAAGTCTGAGACTCCATACATAATTTCTCTCCACCATTGAGGTAGACTGCTTTGGGAAATGGAGGTTCTTCTCTGGACCACCAATCAGGAAACCTTGTGGGATGGAGACCAAGGTGTCTCTTTTTCTTCTCCCTTACTGTGCTCGAAAGATAACCCGAGGGTGTAAACTCTCTTTACATAAGTCAACGAGTTAACTCTTAAAAACACAAAAGGATTTGCAAATGATCCAAGGTGAGTCAAATTCCTAGAAGACAGCTAGAGGTTGTCTTGGATGTTCTCCAAAGCGAGGGAACAAACCTCAGCCAGGTCCCCATGAAAAAATACTGGAGAATCAGCTCCTGAGATGTGGCCAGCGTCTTCTCAACTCTTAGCTCCTGGTTTAATTGTCAAAAGTCATTTGTCATGAGTCTAATAGCTTTAGCTGGGTCACAAGTTCTCTCCCAAGCATTTCTACTAACTGTCTGGGCTTTTCCAAGGAAGCTCCTCAGATGTTCTAGATAAACTTGTCTGAACACCCATGGAGAGGGATGACATTTCTCCAACTGGAAATGCCAAGTCTGCAAGGTTTGGGGACATGTGTTGGCTTCCTTCAAGAGTCGTCGTAGGGTTTGTTCTCACAACATCCATTTAAGGTCACTCTTCTTCAAAGGTCCCATTCAGGAAAGCATGGGGCTGAAGACCAGCTACTCCTACTCATGGTGTAGGGTTTCCTGCCTGAGCAGGGGGTTGGACTAGAAGACTTCCAAAGTCCCTTCTGTGCTGTTCTGTTCTAAACCTACCAGAGAGTGTTTTCCACTAACTAGTTTGCTCTCTCCAAGCATTGGAGAACTTTGAATTGAGAAGTCTTCTCAAGCAGATCTCAAAGTCAAGTCCAAGTAGAAAGTCTTAAGTAGGACAAGTTATGGATTCTCTGGGACATCTTTGTGTTTGGGTGGATATGTTTTTCCTCAGAATTATAAACATTCCTAAGAATTATTGCCCTCCCAGCTACCGTCTCCAAAAAGTGACTGAAGATTTCCCAGGTTGGCACCAGAGACAAATTCCTAATCACATTTGGCCAATAAAGTACTCTAGTCTGATTTAGTCTAGTCTAGCATAGTTTCTATTTTAATTTCTATTCTATTCTATGTTCTAATTTCTATGTTCTAATTATTTTCTTCATTATTCTATTCTATTGTTTTCTAATTCTATTCTATTCTGAATTATTTTCTGTTCTATATTCTTTTCTATATTCTACTTTATTCTATATTCTATTTTCTAATTCTATTCTATTGTTTTCTAATTCTATTCTATTTTTAATTATTTTCTATTCTATATTCTTTCTATATTCTACTTTGTTCTATATTCTATTTTCTAATTCTATTCTATTGTTTTCTAATTCTAGTCTATTCTATTTTGAGTTATTTTCTATTCTATATTCTTTTCTATATTCTACTTTGTTCTATATTCTATTTTATTATTATTCTATTCTATTCTATTCTATTCTATTCTATTCTATTCTATTCTATTCTATTCTATTCTATTCTATTCTATTCCACGGTGGCCCAGTGGTTAGAGTGCAGTACTGCAGGCCACTTCTGCTGACTGCCAGCTACCTGAAATTTGGCAGTTCGAATCTCACCAGGCTCAAGGTTGACTCAGCCTTTTGTCCATCCTTCCGAGGCTGGTAAAAATGAGGACCCAGATTGTTGGGGGCAATAAGATGACATTTGTAACCCTCTTAGACAGGGCTGGAAAGCACTGTGAAGTGGGATATAAGTCTAAGTGCTATTGCTATTCTAGTCTGATCTTTCCTATCCTATCCTATCCATCCTATCCTATCCTATCCTATCCTACCCTACCCTACCCTACCCTACCCTACCCTACCCTACCCTACCCTACCCTACCCTATCCTATCCTATCCTCTTTTTTTTCCTATTCTTTTCTACATTCTACTTTACTGTATGTTCTGTTCTGTTCTGTTCTGTTCTGTTCTGTTGTTTTCTAGTCCTAATCGTATTTCTATTCCATTCCATTCCATTCTAACTTCTCCCGGACCGACATACAATTGATACTTAGCAAGAAGTAATCCAGAAATTCAAAGGCAGATTTGATCTACGTCATGCATGCTTTAATTATAGCTCTCAGCCACCGAAAGGGAACAGATAGATCGAGAACACGAAGGAACACTATTTAGCAAAACACCGGGTGCAACACCCCGAAACGCCTCCTGGAATGTATGTTGGGAAACCCTCTCAGTCAGAAGTTCTCCAGAACTTCCAGCTGCCCGTCCAGATTTACCATCTCGAGTTCTCAGCGATGTCAGGAGAGGACATGCAAGCTTTCGTCACCAACCAGGTTGGCCGTCAATCCCAAGCAGCGACCCAAAACATTTTTGGTGTTTTGACCACAGGCGGGCAGGATCAGATGCCATGAGGAGCAGACAGAGTCACGGAGTCACCAAGTCGCTTAGAAAGAAGTTCATCCAAGCGTTAAAAGATCCACAAAAGCCCCAACTGCATCTTCCTTCTTTCACCCATCCTCCGGTTGAAGGCATCTCAACAACGTTTCGGACGTTGGGAGGGACGGCAGCTTTGCTGGTCTTCAGGGGGGCAGGGTTTGGGAAGACAACTTTGAGGAGAGCAGGGTCTGGGGGGACAGGGGTCAGGAAGACAATCTTGAGGGGGGCAAGGTTTCGGTGGACACACTTGTGGGGGACAAGGTTTGGGGACACATCTTTGAGGAGAGCAGGGTCTGGGAGGGCAGGGTTCAGGAAAACAATCTTGAGGGGGACAAGGTTTGGGGACACATCTTTGAGGAGAGCAGGGTCTGGGAGGGCAGGGGTCAGGAAGACAATCTTGAGGGGGGCAAGGTTTCGGTGGACACACTTGAGGGGGGCAGACCGGTGTGGGGCAGGTCTTCTGGCACTGAGGAGGAGGCTGGCAGGGCTGCTTACACTGTTGCTGTTGGTAAGACATCTTGGTGGGCTGGATAAACTGGAGATTTAAAAACAAAAGTCAGCTTTTCATTATTCCCAAATTCTTCCGCTCAATTCCCAGCGGACTTAGAGGATCCAAAGCCCGAGACCACCCTTTCATTACTTCAATTCAACAATCGTGGTTAGATGTACCTGAGCTTGTCGATCAGAAAGGTCGACAAGCAGTTTGGCGGCTCGAATCAGGTCTCCGGCGAGAGCGGGGGGTGGGGGTGGACTAGATGACCTCCAAGCTCCCTCCCAACTCTACGGTTACTGTTACCCGATAGAAATAATCTCTCAGGCTATCAAGAAACTCTAACCTCGGTATTATTATGGCCAGAAGTTAAAATTGACCTGTAAAAAATCAGCCTTTAAAAATTGGCTAAATTTTTGGAGATGTGAATGTGATGATGCCACGTATTGTCATATATGGTGGACATGTAAAAAAAATTAAGGCATTTTGGATAAAAATATGGGGGGAAATTGTTGTAATGATTGTTAAAACTTTTTAAATAAAAAAAAATTGCTAAATTCCCTTTGGGGTTTTTTAAAGCAAAACATTTGCCAAATGTTGAAAATTTAAATTGAAAACCTTTACATTCAGTTCGTCCCAATGTTTCTCACAGTTGGCCTATCATTTTTTTTTTAAAAAAAACAACACTATATTTATATATTTATTTATTTATTTGTTCAACTTGTATGCCGCCTTTCTCCAAAGACTCAACACCCCCTACATATTCACGAGCCCTTATTGGCCATAAGATATATAATATATGCCCACATAAATATCTACATTTTGTATATATTTAGGACTACTAAAAACGGAATAGGGAAACAGAAATCAAAACGTCCTTAATTATAAAGCTGTCTGGGGAAAGAGCCCGATTCTCCTTAGCAGCTTTAATATTCATCGGGTAATTATTAACAGGTGAGGCAAAATGCATGCCAATTTTTAATAAATAATGCAGAATGCATCATCACCATTTGCATTCAGATGAGCCACGGGAATTATTAATTCCTGGTCTGAAAATTGTCTAGTTAACAATCTGTGGATCGGAAAGGTCAAAAATGCCTCCCGTCCGTTTCCATTTCAGCTAACGTCTGTCCAAACACAGCCTGAATTTCTACCTGCTTAACACTTCGCGTATTTCTGCCTTAACAGAATAACACGAGAATCGGAAGGGACCTTGGAGATCTTCTAGTCCACCCTGCTCAAACAGGAGACCCTATACCACTCCAGAAAAAAAATGGTTGTCCAATCTCTTCTTAAAAACCTCCAGTGACGAAGCATTTACAACTTCTGGTGGCAAGCAGTTCCACTGGTTAATTGTTCTAACTCTCAGGAAAGTCCTCCTTAATTCCAAGTTGCTTCTCTCCTTGATTACTTTCCATCTGTTGCTTTTTGTCCTGCCCTCAGGGGCTTTGGAGAATAAGTTGACCCCCTTTTCTTTGGGGAAGCCCCTGAGATATTGGAAGACTGCTATCAGGTCTCCCCTAGTCCTTCTCTTCATCAAACTAGACATCCCCAGTTCCTGCAACCGTTCTTCATATGTTTTAGCCTCCAGCCCCCTAATCCTCTTTGTTGCTCTTCTCTGCACTCTTTCTAGAGTCTCCACATCTTTTTTTACATCGTGGCGACCAAAACTGGATGCCGTATTCCAAGTATGGCCTTACCAAGTCCTTATAAAGTGGTATTAACACTTCATATCATCTTGATTCTATCCCTCTATTGATACCTTCTCTTCCTCTTCCCCCCTCTCTCCCTCTCTCTGTCTCTGTCTCTGTCTGTTTGTCTGTCTGTCTCTCTCACTCACTTACTCACTCTATATATGTGCCTTTGTGTGTGTCTGTGTGTAGGTCTCTCTCTCTCTCTTTCTTTCTTTCTCTCTCTCTGTCTCTGTCTGTCTGTCTGTCTCTATCTTTTTCTCTTTCTCTGTCTCTCTGTCTCTCTCTTTCTCTCTCTGACTCTGTGTGTGTATCTGTGCGTGTGTGTGTGTGTAGGTCTCTCTCTCTCTTCCTCTTTCTCTCTGTCTCTGTCTCTCTCTCTGTCTCTCTTTCTGTGTGTGTCTGTCTCTCTGTCTCTCTCTCTTTCTTTCTTTCTCTTTTTCTCTTTTTCTCTTTCTCTCTGTCTCTCTCTCTGTGTATCTCTCTCTGTGTGACTGTCTCTGTGTGTGTGTGTCTCTGTCTCTCTGTCTCTCTCTCTCTTTCTCTATCTATCTCTCTCCCCCTCTCTGTGTCTCTCTGTCTCTCTGTCTCTCTGTGTGTGTATCTCTCTGTGTGTGACTGTCTCTGTGTGTGTGTGTCTCTGTCTCTCTGTCTCTCTCTCTCTTTCTCTATCTCTCTCCCCCCTCTCTGTGTCTCTCTGTCTCTCTGTCTCTCTGTGTGTGTATCTCTCTGTGTGTGACTGTCTCTGTGTGTGTGTCTCTGTCTCTCTGTCTCTCTCTCTTTCTCTATCTCTCTCTCTCCCCCCTCTCTCTGTTTCTCTCTGTCTCTCTCTCCTCTTTTCCCTTTTGAGAAGCCAATAACCTGCCCTCCAAAATCTCCTTTCTTCTTTTCCAACGGAGGAAAACCAACACCAGAACATCGATCCGTCCGCAGCCTCTACTTACCCGCTCGAGAGAGGACCACACTCGCTGAAGGAGGAAGGAAACTCAAGAGTCGAATGCAAACCTCAAATTTTGCACGGCTATATATACTCTAAAACTCTTTCTCGCCAAGGGAGCGTCACTCACTGAGCGGGTGGGAGAGGAAAATAAAATTGGTCTGAGTAATAGATATATTTTTTTTGTTTTAATTTTCACCGGGGTTTTTTTTTTTTTCTTTCAATCCCAACCTATTTATGACATCATCCTGGAAAAGTCACACAATTCAAGCCCTATTATCTCTCAGTGGTGAAAGAGTTCAGATTTTGGGCCTGTTACTTAACCCTCCACCTGACTTCACAGTGGAAGTTGCAAATCAATCACCTGCTGAGCTGCTTTTGATTCTGAGTTGGCCCAGCTTACTCACGAGGAAGCACTTAAATCATCGACTTGGGCTTTTTGCCAGGCAAAATCCACCCCACAACTTCCTGGAGTTGCACCGAGGGCTGGGTCGTTTCCTGGTGTGTTCCTCGAAGAAGAGCACCAGGTGGGGGTGAAAAATGAGGATGGGGGGGTAGTCAGATTTACGCTCAGTTGTAAGCGAACCAAATGCGTACATCGGAGCCCGTTTTGCCCATCCGTCCAATGAGTACGGAAGGAGAACCGTGGATAAGAGAAGCAAAGAACGCCCGGGATTCGAACCCGTAAGCGTGAATTTTAAGCCTCCGATCTCTACAGGGAGTCCCTTGAGTTACAACAGTTCTTTAAGCGAGCGCGCAGGTTTACGCTCAGGTGTAAATGAACCCATGTGTACATCGCTTTATCCACCTGTCCGAAGAGTACAGAAGGAGAGTTGTGGGGATAAATAGCAAAGAACGGTCCAGATTCGAACCCGTGAGTATGAATTTTAAGCCTCTGATCTCTACAGGGAGTCCTTGAGTTACCGCCATTCTTTAAGCGAGTGTTCAGGTTTACGCTCAGTTGTAAATGAACCGGTGAGTAAGCAAGGATGGGGGGGTCAAGATGAACCAGTGTGTAAGCGAGGAGGGAGATGTCAAAACGAGGATGGAGGTTTCAAAGTTCAGGTTTACACAAAGTTGTAACCAATGTGTAAATCGGAACCCCCTTTGTCCACCTGTCCAATAAGAACAGAAAGAGAGTTGTGGAAGAAAAGAAGCAAAGAACAGCCCGGATTTGAACCCGTGACCGTGAATTTTAAGCCTCCGATCTCTCCAGGGAATCCTCAACTTGTGAGAGTTCAGTTTTACACTCAGTTGTAAATGAACCAATGTGTACAGTCAATTTCTCCATCTGTCCCTGACAGAAGGAGAGTTGTGCGGACAAATAGCAAAGAACAGCCAGGATTCGAACCCGTGAGCGTGAATTTTAAGCCTCTACAGGAAGTCCTCTACTTATGACTATTCATTTAGCAAACGTTCAGGTTTACACTCCATTGTAAATGAACCAACGTGTGAATCACCGCTTGCGATCTTCCCAGCAGGCTTCTGACAAGCAAAATCAAAGCGGAGGAAGTCAGATTCGTTTAACTCCCACGTGATTCGCTTAACAGCTGTGGCAAAGAAAGGTTGTGAAATCAGGTGACTAGCCCAGAAGAACATGGGGAGGAAAAAACACCTTATTAGCCAGGATTTTTGAAGAATGCCTCGGTTGGAGGTGATGAGAATTTTAGGGCGACGGCATCCAATCTTGGGAAAAGATTGACCGAGATGGTTATTTTGGCCCCTTATAAAAAGCAGGAGCGGAAATTGCTTTGAAGCTCCTCTCTGAAACGGTGGATTATTTTCTAATTTAGGAGGCTGTGTGGAGGTTAGAAATTATTCTCGTCGCCTTTTTTTTTGCTCCAGGGCAGTCTGGAGAGCTTGGCATTAAGGAAGGCGATTGGAATTTTATAGGGAGAAAACGGGGCCTCGTCTGGATTGTGACAGACCAGATTTCAAAGTGGGGGGGGAGGGAAATGTCCCCAGCGATCCTAATGTTTCATTTCAGGCTTAAAAAGGAGAGGATGGGGCAAGTGATTGAAAGGGTTGCTTCAATATATGGAATTAAGCCTAGCCAGGGGCTGTGCATTATGGGTTCTACAGCAGCCATGGTTGGGTAAGAGAGAGGGTTAGATGCTGTACAGCGAGATGCTGAATTAAGGAGATTGCTTTAGGGTGATTGAGGCAGGAAAGAAGGAAGAAAGAAGGAAAGAAGGAAAGAAGGAAAGAAGGAAAGAAGGAAAGAAGGAAAGAAAGAAGGAATAGGATGAGAATAGAAGGAAGGAAGAGAGAAAGTGGATGAAGAAGGAAAGAAAGAATAGGATGAGAACAGAAGGGAGGAAGAGAGAAAGTGGATGAAGAAGGAAAGAAG